>NC_060881.1:31989130-32589130 GCF_021901495.1 Neodiprion virginianus | reverse complement strand
AGCCTGATTTCTTTCTTTTTTTTTTTTTTGTCGGGTTCAGGTACAAAACCGAAACTCATTTTCATCAACTTATTTTACGTACAGATTGAGCTTGCCCAAGTTGACTCGCGGTAGACAATTCAGTTTTCCAGACGGTTATTATTCCCCGCAATAATTAAGTATCGACGTGCATTTTACACCGATATTAAATGTGGTAGGGTCCAACAGCTTGCAGGTATTGTACGAGGTATCTGCTTAGCGTCGCAATATCTAATATTGCGAGGTAATCGTGTTAGAATTAACCCCCATCACGGCCTTCCGCACAACCTGACGATGCATGAAAATTCTCCAAGCTGAAAACCGCGCCTCCTGCAATTAGTGAAAAGTGAAGTCTTCTAGTGCCTGTTCGCGCAGCTTGGGATGAGAATTCGATGCGAGTTGTTTTTTTTTTTTTTTCCTTCTTTTCTCTCTTTGGATTATCAAAAAGCAACTGATTCCATCGCAGTTGAAATTACACGAGGTAATTGGACGGTAGCGAGTTTTGTTTTTCTTTTTTTTTTTTTTTTTTTTTGCGATTACATTCAATGTGCAAAGTTAAAAGAAGCAAGTACTTTGAAAACACGGACGAAATAACAAACCTACCGGAGAAAAGCAACAACAAAAACTGCAATCAAGGGTAATTTTAACCGGAGATAAGTCATCCCCTCTTTAAGTATCCCTCCTTTGGGAACCCTGGGGCCTAATCGGAGGCAGAAGGGGGGGAAAGCGGCGACGACGCACGAGGGAGCTGACCATGGCTAAACGGAGTTTTACCCCAGGGGAGGTTTTCTGGAGGGATGTTAAGAGCGTTAGCGGCCAGTTAAGAGTCGACGAAACTGCAGTCGACGAATCAAACCGGAGCTTCTTCGACTCGTGGAGAAGTGTTCAACGGCTCACTCGGAATCTGTTTACACACGATGCGAATTCACGTCTCGATGGTCTGTAACAAGCTGAACACAAGTTGGTACATTGCTACGAGTTGCGCGAATTTTTTTCTTCAAAATTTAACACTTTTTCCACCAGGAGACGGTCGAAGTTGGCATCGGATCTAGCGTCTGACTGAGCATGCGCGAACTTTATTCGATTTTCATGCAGGCTGGCCACCTCAAATTTCAGCTGTAAGACGCGGCTTACGTAGGTTATGTAAGTTCGGTAAATTTTTTATAGGTTAACCAGGCGTCGAATAGCTGTTATTGTAGTTACTCGGGAATGGTTGGCGAACCTTTACTGCTAAATTAATGACTTCTACGAGTCATCATAACAATACAATTTCAATTCGCCACTTGCTGCGGGAGATTTTGACGTCGCGTGTCTAATTTCGATTAAGTTGGCTATCCTACATTCAAGACGAAACAATTGCCGCGGTATGAGTCTGCCAGCCAATAGAGTTCAATTGTTTTGCGCATGCGCAATTGATTGCTGAGTTTCACCTCTCTCTATCGGTATGTAGGTGCCTAGTATATAGACACGAGCAGCGTATGTGGAACAAAAAGAACATATAAACACACGAGGAGGGGGGGGGGGGGGGGGGGGGGGGGAATAAAAATACAAAACAAAGAGTTAGATAATGAGGGAGTAAAGTAGACAAAAGTACCTGACCGAGTAGCAGACGCTACGCGCATAGCCAATACCTGTTCACCGCAGCAAGCGGGTGTCGTGACACGAAACAGACTGCTATGTTGCGACATATCTTTGCACAGCGTGGGGCTCACTTGGGTTTATTAACGTTAAGATAAATAAACAAATGATCTTGTGTGTATGTAGCGCTCGCTGAGGACGAGGAGAGAGAGAGAGAGAGAGAGAGAGAGAGAGAGAGAGAGAGAGAGAGAGACGGACCGATGAGATGAGACGCGTTGCAAGAGAGACGGGCGAACTTTGTTCCAACGCTCGGAAGAGAGAAGAGGGCGCAGAAGGCAAGAGGGATAGATTTGTGTGTGCACAACTACGCGTGTAGGTTCGTTCGGCACATAGAACAGCGTGTTTGAACAGCCATGCTGTTAGTCATCTGACGTTTTTGTGCTATTCAACGGTGTAACGAAAATCCTTTTCCACGGGCGCAGCTAAACTTGTCGAATGCAATGTTCGAGACTTTCGTACCTTGTACCTAAAACGCGACGATGCAAGTGACAAGAACGCGTCGAATAGCATTGATGTATTCAAATTACGCGCCAACTGCGCGGGACATATTTCCTCAGTCGATGCTCATATTATTTGTTTGTCATGCAACTGATGAAAAGTAAATTATTCTTAAAGGTGCGTATTTTTTCGTATTTCTTTTTTTCGTTCTTCGTATTAGTCTTTCATTGGATACGATATGAAATTATTAACCTGACCTGAGCCGAATTACCTTACACACGCGTACGTTAAGGAAATTGTAATAAACGTGCGATACACACCGAGGCGAATATGTTGGTTACGTAATTGCCGCACACAGTTGTACTGTCAATAATATAGCTACTTTTATTTATAATTCCTATAACGACCAGAGCCGAGTCAATCACCGGAGCGGAGAATAACAACAATTATTATTATATCGCAGGTTGTAAATAACCGAGAAGAAACACCCGCACGACAAAATCGAATACATACACATATGTGTACACTCTGCAAAGTATACGCATGGGTATGTATGTACGCAGGGACTCAACGATTCCAGAGAAAAAATAACCAAAGATTAAAAGAATTTAGTTCGATTTTCAGCTGTATTGTATACATATCGTGATATACCCTCTTCTCTCTCTCTCTTGGTATATTCAAGGTAATCTAATACCGTGTTGAATTCGCGATGCGAAAGAGTGAAAAAAAAGGCGGAAGGGACAGCAGAAAAAAAAAATCGGAAAAAATAACGAGCTGTTAAATGCTTCGCGTGCAGGATACAGCCGTCGAAAAATAGGGATTCGAAAGTTGTGACGTCACGGGACACAGACCGCGCATTGCTCGCCGTTATCTTCATTACATGCGAAAGATGATTTCTCTCTCTCTGAAGTTCTTCGTTGACGTCACCCGACCAGCGAGAGAGCCCATGACCGAATCAAACGTCGACGCATCAGAAGCCGGACGACGTTGGCACATTCGCGAGACAGGTTCGAGTCTAGCATTGTGATCGTAATTGTCTTATCTGACGTAAGCGACTCGCTCTGCGAGGAGTTGCGGAGGAGAAGGAGGAGGAGGAGTAAAAGTGGGAGGATGGGGGAGGGGTGAGGGGTTGTAAAAGCAAATAAAGATAATCGCTCGTACATTTGTCGGAAGAAACAACAGGAAAAAAGAAACACAACAACAACGAACCGATAAAAGAAACATACGTAAGAAAACAAAGTAAAATTTAACGCCTCGTCGTTCATTTCGAGAGTACAATGGTGTGTGTGTGTGTGTGTGTGTGTTGCGTTTCGAGGTTCGTTTAACACAACATTCGCGTCATGTTTTATGGTTTATGGCTATTTCCTCGCTTCCACCAGACGGTAAATATATCATCGACAGGGTGGACCATGAGCCCGGAACGCATCGTGACAGAATATTTTTTTTAAATCCTGAAGGATGTCGACGGTATCGCCGGATTATCAAATCGCGTGAGCGTGGCGGCGGGCGAGCGCGAACTTCAGGCATTCCGGCGCGAAGAACAACAATCGAATATCGCGTGGCTCACGGTTACGATTACGGCACTGCACCGGTGTTCGCGCGCGCGAGAGAAATGGATAGATAGAGAGAGACATATATCTATACTTATATAAAGAGAGACATATATCTGTACATATATAGATATAAATCGAACACCGGTGTGGGTGGTAAGGGGGGGGGGAGGGAGGACGTGACGATCCCTCCCCCCCCCCCCCCCCCTCGATATATGTATGTATGTACAATCGAACAACTATAGCGTTGCCCGGTGACAAGGGAGTTGAAGAGAGCACGAACTACGGCTTGAACGAAGAGAGGAAAACAACCGGGTGACGGTTGGCGAGCGGCGAGTAGAGTGGAACCCGTGATGCGGTTCGCGAGGGACGAGGAGAGGGGTGAGGGGGGGAGGCGGCGGGCGGGGAGGAGGGCAAAATGCGTAAACAGAGAGTCAACATGTAAACAGGCCACTCGCGAGACAAACAACGTGGGGGCCGCGGAGCTCTGCGCCGCACCAGCCGAGCCAACAGCCAGGCTAGGCGGCTCGGGCTGCCTTACCGAGTGAGTAGTGAGTCTCTCGCGGAAAGCGGCGTATAAACCTAGCCGGCTCGGCTATCCGATGATCGTTACACACGCTGTGTATAAAACAACGCGGTTCCCGAACAGGCTTAATAACCGGGATTTTCGTTCACGCGCGCGAGATCTCCGTAACAACCGCGTTCTTTGCTCCCTCCCGTCCCCTGGTCGTCATCCCTCCCCCGCCACTCCCCCCCTTCCCCCCTTCTTCGCAACTCACACGCGTCTAATCCGCCGCTTCGTCCAATCCCCAAGCCTTATCACAGACGGACGGATGCTTGACTCTACCGAAAAGCAGATAGACTCGACTGCAATACCGCTTGAACCGTATTGCTGTTACTACTGATGCTCATGCTGACGCGGTGATTCCTATACCTGCGCCGCAGATCACATATCGATCGATAGTGATCGATACTGACGCGGGAATATCGCGCGCAGATCAAGATCGATTGTGAAGTTTCGGTGTGTATTCGTTCGGTTATTATCAGTGAGAGTAGGAATTATTCTTATGCTTTGGCAGCCGGAGATATTGTGGAGTTAGTGTTGGGTGATTAATTATATGCCAAGAGTGGGTTCACTTATTGTGTTGTTGAGTTTTTGTGAAATCGGTTTTTTTTTTTTTTTTCGACAAGTTTTGAGTACGCGTTACTGGTACGTCTTACAATTTGAAATTATTACCCGTCGATACCGTGGTGTAATTTTTTGATTCTCAAACTTGTAAGGTTTTACTTGCGATACTTGGGATATTTTGAGGAAATAAAACGTGGTTCTAATTGTAAGAAACGCGAGATGTTTTTAGGCGTTTTACTTGAAATACGTAACACAGTCGAAGGAGCGAATGGTACATGAGGTGGAAAGAAGAAACGAAAGAAACAAAGAAACGTTCGTTTATTTGAAAAGAAATACGGAGTGTCGGGTTCGGGGGCAGAGGAGGAGGTGGCGGAGGAGGAGGAGAAGGAGGAGGAGGAGGAGGAGGAGGGTAGGGAAGGAAAAAAAATAATAACAATGATGCGACGCCATAAACAGAATCGAACAAACAACTGATATGCAAATAATGAGTTGTGCATTTAAAGATTGTATTGGAACTCGGTTTGCTGTTAGCTGCCGCCACCACCACGCTGGGTTTTATAATGCGTGGTTATTTAAAAGAAGAAACAGTATACAACCTTAGTTGGGTATTATTAAAAGAAACTATTGTCGACGTCTTATTAACAATGCCTTGTTATTAAACTCCCAGCCAACGCCGACGAATACGACCGAGTTCGTACGGTCCGACCGCACCGCCTGCGCGGATTCTCCTGCACTAGAGGCAGGCTGCTGTACACAACCGTCTCAAACTTCTGTGACTACGCGGCGCGCGCCAGCCCGAGTTTGTGTGTTCCACCGAATACGAACTTGTTATAGCCTGCAGTGTGTGCCTGCGTTTGTCCAGCGCCACGGCGCTGATAGCGTTCGTTGGTTTCGCTCGATCCGCCGCCGAGTCCCGCGAGTCTACCTTAACGCCTCTCCCTTCCTTAAAATGGGCAAAGACGTTGATCCGGGTTCGCCGCCGGCCCGCCACCCCGCCGCGTGTCAATTCAGTGATAATAATTCGTCGATGGTTGCAAACGAAGCTGCAGGCGTGCATCGCGCGTCGTACGCAGCACAGTGACCTACACAACCGTTCGACCGGCGTTTGTCATATGTTTACTCAAAATTGTTATTATTTTCCTCGCTGCACATTCATCACCGTCGCCTGCACGACTCTGCGACGCCACCTCGCTACTTTGACTTCGGATTACAACGTAGTGCATCGAACAATTGTTGAACACTTGTGCTTCCTGTGATACTCCCGTTTGAACTTTTCTCTCAATACACCTGGCCTCCGTCCCACGTGTTCAACTTTTATATTTGAATCTCCCGCCCTGCTTCTCGACTCTGGTGAGCCCCGCCACCGTCTCGAGCTGCTACCATTGGTAAGTCGAAATCAAACTGACTAAATATTCTTAGAATTGTGGAACAATGTTTTACCACTCGGAATAATTCACGAAATTTAAAAATTTATTCCGGTGTTCCGGACAGTGGAGTCGAAATATTATTTGTATATTCGAACCCTCCGTGCTCTGTAGTCTAGGATAATATAAATCTCTCTCCTATAAGCGGATGAGGTGTTTAAGTTTGTGACCTTGCACGATGCTGCACGCTCAACGTTCTAAATATACCTCCGGCAAATACTTTGATTTAACAATTTCATTTGACGAATCTCTCCTGCTGCATTACGTTTGCCGGTTACCTACAACTATACCGTACACCGTAATTTACTTCGAGGAATTTGTTTGTCTAGCAAATAACGAGGTCAGACTGTACTACAAATATCTATCAAACTATTTTATTCGCCGAAAACTACGATTACGACTCTTATTTCATTGAATTGAGAGTGGTGAAGGAAGGCTCTGTATATGACGGCATATGTCACGCCTGGTTCCACACAGTAGCAAACTAGCAAATTGCATCAACGATCGCTTACATCACACGCGTAATTACGCATCGAGAATTGTGAATTGTTCTCCAATGTGCACTGCGTGCAGTTATGTTCCGACAAAAGCATCCGTCATTTGCTTTGTTTACGGTGAGAGATTAAGCGCAGTTTACTTTCGTCATAAGTAACCGAAGCAGCGTTATGTACATATACACATAGTCGCGAATAAGTGGAAGTAGAATTTACACCCGTGTTTATCCCTGCAATAATTGCATCAAGTAACTTCACCGAAGAATCAAATATTTCGAAGCTGTGCGGTTTGTTGAAAACCAAAAGTAGGAGATTGTATCGAACCTGCGTCAATTGAGCGAAAGAAGCATTTGAACATTCAAATTTCCCGCGCGCGGCATTTAACCTCTTATTTCAAAAGATTTATTGATAGCAGACTTGAAAATAGAAGAATGAATCTTTTCCGGTGGAGTGAAAATACGGTATACTGGTTAGGCGCAGATCACTGATCCTCTACGGTGTGTGAGATATGCAGCTGCGGCATCACAGGCAGGATTCTAAGCTGTATAGCTGGTCCTGGAGCGTCGGGTATGTAATGATGTTTGGAAACAATGCCAGAATGCAGTTTAATTCAGTTTTCTTCGTTTTAGAACCGGCTTAACATGTTTACTTCTCTCCGGTTTAAGAGCGTCGTCGTCGTTGTAGATTCTTTGACAAAAATATTATACAAGGCGGCCATTCAACGCGAACGCCACTCTCGTTAAAACGCCGCATAATTCTCATCGCCGCGACGTGAACGCTACACGTTATTCCTTCACGCGATTTCTTTCTGTTCATCTTTCTTTCTCCTGCACGGACAGCTCTGCAAGCGATGTAGGTACCCGCGTAATCACTCACCAATCTTTTCTTTTCCTGTCTGGCTCAAACTAATCTTGTTTACCAGTATCATCGCCTCTCTTCTCATTCGCATATTTCATCTTTATACTCCTGATAGAGATACCGAGGATTTTCTTCGTCATCGTAATCCCGCTTCGGTTAGTCCACAAAAATCATAATAACATTTCGTTTACAAGTGTTGATTACAGGCAAAAAAGAAAAACTTATTGCAATAACAAGTTGAGAGTAATGATGTATATTATATGTATGTGTCATAACCATTGAATGAAAACAGAGACTAAGAGAAGTGGGAGGAGGGATATAAACAAACAGAATGGCCATTTTGGTCGAGAATTAATTTTTAAAGTACCTCACTTTACTTACTGAGGGGCCACTGGAAAGCTTGCTTTGGATGTTTCGCATTGATCGTTTGCATTCGCAATTGATCGGAGATAAATGCCGTCAACAACTGGTTTGAATTTTTATTACGGTATTTTTACAGAGTATAATAAAAAAAAGACGCCACTGCAGCTTTTCAGCGATACAATGAAAACCGTGTTTTTGATCAAGGTAGATGATGCTTGCAGGTTATAATACCGAATGTCTGCATGTTTGATTGCCGGAAAGAACTGTTCTCAAATTGGTATATAGCTTATGTACGGTTGTACTTTACCTATATCGACTCGGGTATAATATATTATACACGTGATGCCAAATTGAACGGTTAATAACGCGCAATTATGTACTCTAAAAACAGCCTGAAATGAGGATTTCCTGTTTAGAAACTATGTCGTAGAATTTGCTCAGGTCACGTCCGACTCACGACGACCTCCTCAACTTATATCGTATAGTATAATGTATAAGTAGCTGTTAGTCGGTTTGCTATATACATAATACACGCGCAAGTATCCGTGTAATCCTGGACAAGGATCCGGACAAGCTCTTCACTCATTTCGGTCAATTGAAAAATCCCTGAACCCACATCGTTTTACCCGTTAATACATGGGTTGCAGCCAATCAATGTTCCCCCATTAACGAAATCTTTAATCCATTGGTCATAGACTGTGAGGAAAGCGACATGCGAGCACCTTGGATTCCAGTCACCGAAGCAATATTCAATTTCGCCGATGGATGCTCGATAACATATTTCAGCCACTTTTCATCATCCACATTGGCCTGCTTAAGGCGTTCCATTTTGCTCACAAGGAGGTGTAAATCATGGAGTCCAAGGTGCTCACGTCCCCGATGGAATCCCATATATTATACTCCGATCCTGATATGCGCGAACGTGCGTGTACCCCTGATCCTTCTGGCTCCTGATGGCTGCTTCTTGGGATGACATTAGCTCCCTCCGCGACTCCCAGATCCGCTTATTTCCGCCTCTTGTCACTCCGATTAGTTGTACGATTCTTGGTCCCCCCAACGTGCATGATTTTTCTGCTAATCGAGTATTGTCTTTCGACGTAAGTATTCGCATCAACATCGAATCAACAGATCAATACTTGTTGCCATTTTCCTACACGAGTTTGTTTTCTGGTCTCTTCTTCTTCCAAGAAGAAATTGTGCATCATGATTCACAATCATGGTCATCGGTAATTAATCGCTGAATTTTTTCCGCGTATCGATTACCCGGAAAAGATTATCGAGGTCTTGTTTTGAACCAGCTATACTTCGGGGCTTTAGCCTCCTGAAAAGCGCAAGCAGTTGTACCAACCAAATGTATATATATATATATATATATATATATATATATATATATATATATATATATATATATATATATATATATATATATATATATATATATACCTAATGCTGAATCTTTAGCACGTGTACTTTGGCGAAGGGGTTAAGGGAGGACGTGTAACTCTTCGTTATCTCGGGGAGCCGCGGGTGGATGGAGACGGAGGTGGAGGTGGAGGAAGAACCTCGAGTCAAAAGAGGTCCGCAAACGTTTTCATGATTTTCCATGGCTAATTGTTATGCACGGTGCGAATCTTCCTCGCCCGTTTTCCTCTCTCCAGACCGTTTCTACGCTTTAGCTTGGCTTCTCGACCACCAAGCGTAGGACATTCAAGAGCTCAATGCTAGGACATACTAACTATACTTATTGCTAAGACAATTGCAACGGGTCACTCTGGTGTTGGGGCTTGGTTCAAAGAACAAAGTTACTGATTCGGTAGGGATGAAAGGCTCTTTAATGTCGCTTGCTTGACGCATGAAGCAGATGGACTAACAAGTCGAGTTACGAACTTGATTTGAGACCTTCGATAAAAGATGTTTCAACATCTATTGAAACAGATTCAAACCAAAGTGCAACGTTGACCTGAGCCCAGGAAAATGATCGTGATTGTAATAATGATTGGTTGATCACTGGCAAGAAGATGATTGGAAACTGACGAAAAAAGAACACTTTTACCAGTCTGGTCTACCGAAAAAACAGAGAATAGAAATCAATTACCACCAACAGAAACTGTTGCGATATTTTTTATCCGTGAATCAACTTGAACGAATATAAAGCAGTTCATAATGGATATCTCGCAAGACAAATTGGTTTGATTAAATGAGTAAATTTTCTGCTTTCTTATCGCCGTTGGAGGAGGTGGAGAGGGAGGCAGTCGTAAAATGTGTTTAAATTAGGGGCCAAGGTGTCGGGGTGTTGAATTTGAATTTGGATCGGTTAATATGCGAGACACAAACAACGGAATGATGCGGGTTCTGTGGGTCTCGTGCATAGAGCGCGAATGTGAAGTGAGTGCCAGACGCGTCTTTATAACACCGTCTCGATGAGTTACGAGCCTGCCTTCAGTCCTCTGGCAGAAACAGCAGCCAGTAGCAGTAGACAGAAACAGGTAATCTTGAGAAAGGGTTACGAGGGTATGTCCGGTTAGGAAATAACTTTCTTACCTACTTATGCCTTCATCTCCTATCCGCCCCGAACCAAGAAGAAGAAGAAGAAGGGAAAGGGATTCCCACCCCTTTGCAAATCTCTCGAACCATTAAATACCCCATTATTTCCAACGTCGAGTACACAAATTTATACAGATTTTCTTGATTGTTTCTTCTTTCTTGCCTTATTTGTTTATTGTTTTTTGAATCTTTCCCTCCCCTCTGCCCTTTTTTTTCCTTCCTTAAGAGTTAATAAATAAAAAGAGGTCGTAGATATAAACGGTCCTCTATAGGGATATTTGTACCCATGAGTTCTTTTTATTTATACATTTCTATGGTGAAGTCAAATTTCACACTACTTGAGGGTTTGTAATGTATCCGTTGAGATTTATTGACCTAATTACGTTATGTTATAAAAAATTACCCACGTCGTTTATTGTTGAGCAAAAAGAATGGGAATTGCAGGAACAACTGTAGCTCGTTACGTGAGCTATATGATTCCGCTATCCATTTACTACAAATGAATTGACGCTATGCAGGCTGCGCGTTGTTATTTTTATCCAATCACAATCGTCGGATCGATCGATCGATTTGTCGACGCTTTAACGCATGACTTTCTACAGTCGGTCGGCTTGTGAACGGTTTCACATTATCGACATGTATTATGCATAAATAATGCCTGTGTATAAAATATTCATGAAAAATAGCGCCCCGATTTTTACTTCATAATGAGAAAGAGTAAGGAAACAGAAGAAAAAGAAGAAGAAGAAGAAGAAGAACCCGGTCAGATGTATTAAATCCATCGATGAAAACGACCCAACCAACGAAAACTCGGAATGGACGTCATGGTAGGAAGACACTTGAAAGGTGTAGAAACAAAACAAACAAAAAAGAAAAGAAAACCGAAGAAACGAAAAAGGAATGTACTAATTATCAAATCGAAAATATTTGTTTTCAGTTCGTATGTGTGCATCAGCTTTGGAACGGGATTAAGAAGATTATCGGTGTGCCCATATTCACCCCCAATGCCCGATAACTGGGCAGAGTGTTTATACGAAAATTCGTTTCCGCGTCAGTTGGCTGGTTGGGTGGTTGGTCTAGTCGGTCTGTCGTAACGATAAAGTTATTTAAACTGGACTTAGCAGCTTTTGCACCACCTGGTATGAAACCGGGCTGCAGGCAGACATGCAAACGGACTTGACTAGTACCATGAAAGCCGCTTTATCTAACCAATGAAGGCAATGAACCACCACCTTCGAATCTCTCTCTCTCTCTCTCTCTCTCTCTCTCTCTCTCTCTGCAAAGTAAATAAAATCTCGGTCAATCATTGTGGCTGAAAAAGGCTGCACTAATTCTGCGAATGAAACAAATTTAAACAAAGAAGGATCACAAGAAATGTAGGTATTGATTGAATCCTGCACGCGATTCTGAATTATTTATAATGTCACGACTTGGATACTTACTATCGAATACGAAGCTGTTCGACATAGTTGGTAGCGTTATTTGCACTATCTGCTCGATGATTTAGATAACCCTTCAGATCGTATTCAATTATTCACATTAACAGTCAGATCCCACGTAAATCTCACACACAAAAAAAGATCGAAGTGTAAAGGTTTCTGGAGAAACATGTATTTTTATCGAGAGAACTTGTTTTCCGATGTTCATTCGAATCGGTGAGTATTTGTTCATATTTTTTCTTTGTAACGTTGCGGGTTTTTTTCTGTTAAATATCTGTGCCAAGGAATTTCTTTTTTAAACCTCAAGGGGTCCGGAAAAATTGATTAAAAGACATTGTTCAAGAAGTTTGGAATAAATTACGTCATTGGCACAGGAAAATTGGTGGATTTAAAAATGCGAAAAAAATCTCAAAGTACACAGTTAGAATAAGAATCTCCTCACAGGTTGACTAAAATTTTTTGTCTTGATTTAAGCATTTTTTGAAATCTATTGCTAAGTGAAAATAATAAAGTAAAACTTGCATATTAAATGTTTATACGACAAAATGTAACAGATAAATCGTATTGAAGTTGGTAACGTTATCGCAACGATTCTTGGTGAGAAAAAACCGTTGATTCAGTAAACCGTAATAAAGCAAAAAAACACTCGCATCTCAAAATCTTTGTTCCTCTGAAAATCATTGTAAAATTTCAAAAAATAGTCATTTCTTCCAACATCAGCCTAGCACAAATAACACAAACACAAAGTGAACCCGCCAGGACATTACGTGTAGTTAAGTTTTTCCAACATTCTATACATAATCACATGACAGATGTATGAAAATTGCGTCCCAACTCGCAGCAATTCATCGTCATTGATCCGGTCATCGCGTAATTGCGATACGCGCAAGTATTTATAACTACGAGAGTAAAACTGCAAAGACGAGAGTAGGTATCGACGTTTCAGGCGTGTGCCATCGACCCTTGAACTCTGGTATCTGTATCGCGATGCGGAACACCATGTAGTCCGAACAGTCTTAACACGTATCTACCATTTGCCTCTGTACACATTGATGAACGCAAACGCACCGGAGCAGTTGGGAATTGGCCTAGGTCAGTTCGTCAACCCTGGAATGACCTTGAACGTGATGGTGGCGGTGGTGGTACCCAGTAGCGCAAACATTCGAAACGGTTGTTGTTCGCTCGCTGTCATGTGCGAAATTAGTATTCCGCATTCGTAGATTATCATTTACGTATTTTGTTTACCTCTGCGCGAATTCGTTTTTTTTTATTTTTTCTTCTTTTCTTTTCTTTTTTTTTTTTTTCTTACTACGCCTCAGACTCTCGTAGACTGCAGTAGGAATTAATTATTTTTATTTGTTCCTCTTTCCGTAGGCCGAAGGTTAAAACAATTAGACGATCGTTAATTAATTTAACACCACGATGTATCTTACGGACGAACGAATTTTAACGCACATATTATTATTATTGTTGTTATTGTTGTTGTTGTTATTGTTATCATTATCATTTATTCTTAACGGTCATTGAATATACGCAAACGATGATCGTTTTGGCATAATATTTTATACAACACTGTCAACTATCATCTGCATCATTTAAGGATGATAAACGTAGAAACTCAAACTCGTTTTGCATAAGATTTGTATAATAAATACAAGCAAAAAAAAAAAAACACTCGCACATTATCAATGATCGCTAATTACGTAAAGACTTGCTTCATGTTTGATGTAAGCGCGTCTTGACCGTATTCAAAAAACGAAGAAAATAATTTCACTCATTTTACAGTTTCTGACGTAAGAATTTTTTCATCCTCGAATACTCTGATTGTTTTCATTATACTCGCTTTATGGTGGTAAAAATTTCACCACTTTCCTCGATCGGATAAAAATCTTCATCGTAAATGATCCGATGATATATTCAAGTTTCTTCGTCACTGAATTAATCAAATGTCAAATTGTAAATACGTGACGTATACGTAAGCATTCAAACTACCGCCAGCTGACGCTAATACTCCATTATAACTTAAACATCGGCATCACAGGCCTGATAGATCAGCTGCTGCTTACTGTCGCTGCTCTTGTATGACTGTGATGAAACAATTATTATTATTATTATTCGAAAACGATCGCAATGTTAAACGTTTTGCACTTACACCTGTGTGTTTTGTCACCAACGTATATATATATATATATGTAATGCCATGAAATGCGAAATATTACGTGGGAAACTTGAACATTTTGAAAATTCACAGCTCGTTAACAACTTCGACGCTTAGCTGAAAATTTTCAGCGTTGTTTGGGGATAGAATAAAGTATGATCCCTGAAAATTTCAAGCGATTTCGAGATGATAGAAAAAAGTTACAGCTATCCGAAAACAGCGATTTTTCAGAAATCATTTGGTTTTGCGAGGCCGTATATAAAAAGGAACATGGTAATTAATAATGATTCGCGTAGGTGGTGATAAAGTATACCTAGACGAAAAATTTGAGCCGTCGATTGGCCGTCTACTTGGAAAATTCTTGACTTGGCAGCGTTTCAAAGTTATGCGAAATTTTGCTAAAATGGTAGTTCGTGAAGAGGGTCCTAATTAAACTGGATTTTGCTTTGTTGTAAAAAAAACTATTTTTTTCCTCAAAATACAAGATCAGAGAAGGGGAACGCCGTTTGATCCGAGTCTTTAAGTCCCACAGAGCTCCCATGAAAAAATCGTGAAAATAACTAAAAAATTGAATTATTAAAAACTTCGAAAATTTCTATAGCCATCAAATTTTCTTATATTAAGCTCAAATTTGGAGAATCGTCTTTTTTTATAACCTACCTTCTTGAAAAAAATCAGCAGCCGAATCGCTGACCCAAGCCCGCAGGCTGCGGTCCAAAAGTATTGGACGTACCCATATACATATATTTTGATCCAAAACAGAGTGAGTATAACAAAAACAAATGAAATACGGTCAATATATATATATATATATATGTATATACATATATTCTTGGAACCAACTATTTTTGCAAATTACGTGACATGTTTTGAAGAAACGGTTTCTATGTTTTTGCCCCTCCGTTTTTCTTTTCTTTTTATCCGATTATCGTCCGCGTAATAATTGGCATACGATAAAACCGCACGATATTAGCGCCTTGGATCATTGTTCATTAAAATGTTAATCGCGATGTATTATGAATAAAAAATTGTTTTTTTTTTTTTTAAAAACGCGCACGCGGCGATGTAATTAGTGCAGAACTCGACAGCTGCGGACAAAGAGAGATCCAAAGAGCGAGATAGAGAGAGAGTGAAGGGGGTGGGGGTGGTTGGGGAAGGGAGAGGAGGAACCCGCAGACCTTAGAATTATAAAGGAATGTTTGTTGCTCCTACGAACGAACCAAGGCAGCAATCGTCTGCCTCCTTTTAGCTGAGAAACTCGAGAACTGGGGTATAAGGACTTTGGAATTAAAAATAAAAAGGAGTTACAGGGGATGCTTAAGGGTAACAAGTGCTGGGGGAGGCGAGGGAAACGCCAGGGAGAAACAGAGAGAGAGAGAGAGAGAGAGAGAGAATAGTGGAACACTTGTTCAGAAATTATCTCGTCGCTCCGTCGAGACGTTTCGGGGATTTAGGGGATCCTAACGCTGATGTAATTCTCCTCCAAGCTCCTCTCGAGGAATTGCGGGAATAAACACTACCTACCTCTTACCCTTGATCTCTTCACGGTGTCTCGTAATAAACTCTGCGTTGCGAATCTTGAAGAATTTATTCAAGGAACCTACGAACGATCTTCACAATTGATAAACTAATCTTGAAAAGTTATCTCTACTGCATATTTTTATTTCTTACGTATACATTATATATATATATATACATATATATGTAAGAATTGTTATATGACGCGAGCGTGTTTTACCCTTTTTTCCGTACACAAAGTATCCGTTTCTATACGGCCGTTTTCCTTTTACGCCAATTTTCTAATACAACTCGACAGTATGTGATTTCATTGGTCGGGTCTAACGGAATAGACCAATGAAATCGCTTGGTATCTCCAGTTGTGGCAGAAAAGTGACGTCAGAGAAAACCGACCAATGATGGCCGAGTGATTATGCGCATGCGCAAACAAATCTGACGTTACGCGATCCTAACCTCGATTTCTTACTTCGTGAAAAAACGCGCGACGTTCTCTTGTTGTATGAAAAATCGTGTCTACACAGAAAGGAATCACGTACAGCGAAAGGATTCTTGGAATTCGCCAAATATGCCGGAAGTAATGTTTTTTTGATTAAAATAAATCTAAGCTTTTTTTTTTTTTTTAATCGAAATCAACGACATCCGTTTGAACAGAAACAAATGTCGAATATTTTGTTCCGCCGTGTGTGATAAATTTAACAAGTTTTTTTTTTAGTTTTTCTCATCTTTTGCTTTGGTACCCACGCGCAGTGCTTTTTTTTACACCGGAACAAATTTCACAAAAATTCATACTCAACCGAGACTCTGCGATTTTCGTAATTCTCTCAATTATTTCTCACGTTCTAGCGCAACCATTTTCGCAATTGATATACTTTCCTTTTACCTCTCTCATTTCCCCTTTTCCGCTCTTCAATTTCATCTGTTTCTAGCATCAAATCAGTCCAAGCAATTGGCTGTGCACCAACAGCGCGGAAAATCCTAGACATCATTACGCGATTTCTGGTGTGCAATTAAAGGCTCGCCGAGAGGCTGATAGTTTGTCTCGGTTACCGAATTTCCTCGCCTCCGGATCCCGCAACTTCCGGTGTCCCGAATTTCACGCCGTAGTCGTCGCTTTTCCTCCTTTTCTTCCCTCCTTTGGCGTCGTCGCTTCTCTTCCTCTTCGACTTTTACATTTATACCTGCCGCGGGTTTACTTGCAGCCCTCCCATCCCCCTAAGTGGCAAAAAGAGAGGGGTAAAACTTTACGGCGACGACTTACGCGGATTATAAACTACAATTGTTTTCATTAAATGCTCCAAATTAGCGACGAGATATACCGACTTTGTTATATATATATATATATATATATATATATATATATATATATATATATATATACATGTATATATATATATGTATAGGTCTTTTTGCTTGTCTCACTTCGAAGGTTGTCTGCGGCCTTCGTCGTTGATTTGTCTTTTTTTTTTTCCCCCAACTTATTCTATCATCATTCGTCAAATTTCGCACAATTATTGCATAACATGGATGTTACTATGCAATTGTCAACGCACATTTACGTACCTCGTACGTCGCGTTGTATTGTTATTATTCTTATTATTATTATTATTTTTTTATACAAGCGATCAACAAGATCTGGAATCTCTTGAAGGCGAAAAAAAAAAAAATATATGGAAAAATTATATGTATAATTATTCACCATCGAATCGGATTCCTGTCGTGCGCATCACGTCACGTCTACACATTACAATACGTTTATCTACTAGTATTTACTTTCCTTTCAGTTTTTTTTTTTTTTTTTTTTCTCTTTTCTCTCACTTTTAGTTGATTCCGTATGCACATACATATTGAATTCGCGTCATGTTTATCATCGGCGAAACGTCGTAAACAATGAGTAACTGCTTAAAAATATCTTGACAATAACGTTATTCGGGTTTCTTTCCCTGCTTTTCTTTGCTTAAATTTTGTTTTCGTCTTCCATTTTTGTGCAAACATTACAGTTTGATTTTTTTTTTCCTTTTTTTCTCTCCTTGTTCCACTAAAATCTTATTTTGCATTCGTTTCGAAGATATGTTGGAATTTCGCGTGTTTCTGACTGCAGAATCAACGATACGGTTAAAGATTCGAAATAGATCAAATTCACAAAGTTTTTCTCACGAAATTTTGACAACGGACAACGTATGAAATCAGCAGTTTTAGTATTTGTCGGACGATTTTCAATCTTTCTAGCCGCAGAATATGTAGCGAGAGAGAAAATGAGAGAGAGAGAGATGGTTCTATTGCCTCGAGATTTTTCATTAGCGCAACGTCGACTCAGCTTTTTTGAAAGAAAAGAGTCCGAGATAAGCAGCGGCTTGGGGGTCGTTTAAAAAAAAAAAAAAAAAAAAAAGCGGGGTTGTGAGAAATCGGAACATCACGCGGATTATAATGCGGTGGATTAAATCCCGCCAAATCTGTCACATTCCAAAAGTTATTGGTGACAGTCTCTGGTTGATGGGACATTGAATTCGCGACGGTATTAAACGTGACATCAAATTTTCAGTCTTGTTTCTTTTTTTTCTTATCTCGATTATTGGAAACAATTTTTTTCCTTTTTTATTTCATTCTTTATTCTCTATATTTATACAATACAGATTACAATGAGTCATGGGAAACAGGAAAGTTGCTTATCGTTGTCGATATCAAAGACGAAACTGTAAAGGCCTGGAAATTTTTCAATTTGTATCTCGGTAAATCGAGAAAGTGGATTGAAAAAAAAAAAAAAAAAATTTGTCAGTCATAATCGGAAAATGGGATTAAGTGAAAAAAATAAAAAAAAAAATAAAAAATTGATAAACCCTGAGATGAAATCAGGAAGGTTTGGAAAAATTCAAAATCACGGTTTGAAAAGTTGTGAAACATGTGGGGGGAGGGGGGTTGTCTTTGGCAATTTTTTTTCAACTAACGTAGTCAAGAGGAAAGTTTGTTCGAAAAATTTATTCCAATCGTCAGGCCTCTGCAGAGAAAGAAATCCAAAAAAAAAAAAAAGAAAAAAAAGAATCGTAAAAATGCCAAGTTTTTAAATATCTTCATGTGAAAGTTTTGCAAGTAATCGACCCGAGTGAGTAACAATTGTCATTTAAATGCGAAAATTCTACTCATCCATGATATTTAGGATTTTTCTAGTTCCCCGAATGAAATTGGACTGACGGGTGGTTGATGATAGAGTCGTGTGTAAAGTGTCTGGAAAAATCAACTCGCATCGGAGAAGGGTGTAGGTAAATCAAGCCTCAGTATTCGGACAGGTGATTGACCATCGTCGGACGGTTGGGGATGTGGGCAGATGACATTCGACGAGACGTATCAGCGCTTGGGAAAGCACCTTTCGTCCGTACCTTTACCCACACCTATAACACCCATATCCATGGAGCGTGCTGAGGGAAAAGTCCGCGAGGGAATCTGCTGGGGGGGGGTGGATAATTTCCCTTGAGGGAAATCGTCGCGTGACCGTTATCGAGAACATAGAGAGAGAGAGAGAGAGAGAATGAAATACCATATAGTCGAGGCGTGCATCACCATGTGCTGCATTACCAGTTAATCCTGAATTTACTCTTCGATGTTCGTGGTTCTATTCGAGTTTGCTCGATCGGTTGTTATATTGTCTGAAATGTGCCGCGCGGTTGAAAAAAACTGAAAAACAAAAGAAAAAACAAGATGGAAAAAAGAAAACACGTGGAAAAAAATAGCGAACGCACAACGAGGATGAAAATTTGCATCTTGGAATGAAAAAAAAAATTTCACACTCTATACAGCGAAGTGTCAATTATTTCCTCAGGGTTTTCTGACTCCAGTTTTATCTTAGTTAAGCTTAGTGCTGTACGAGTGAATAGATTTCGGAGGGAGATTGTCATTTAATGAATAATATTTATTTCAATGTTTCGAACCGGCCAAAATGTTGTATAACTGATCCTATTAATGGGTATTATTAACACTGAACTATTAGAATTTTAGTTTGTTACATGTTAAGTTAAAGAGACAGAGTGAAAAAATAGTTTGCTAAGATAATTTTTCACTAACTGTTGAATTCAGGGTGCTAACCCAGCGCGAAATAAGATAATACAAGATATTTTAATAATAAATTATGTGCGAGGTGAGAAACTGATTATAAAGAAATTGTACATTAAGATGAATCACAAGACTTTTTGTGTTCCGAAGTAAACAATTTTAAAATTCGGGATTGATTATAATAATATTACTTAAAAAATTGGTGACAATCTTACGGACTGGATGTTGTTTGCACGACATTATGCAAGGAGGTGTCTTATTTTACGGATGTTAAATGTTTTCCTAACCCGGTCGAAACATTGAAATAAATATTATTCATCAAATGACCATCTTCGACGAAATCTTTTCACTCATTCAATCCACCATGGTCACGAAATTCGCATAAATCTTATTGTTATAAATATAGTTGGATACAAGTTGAATATGCAACGAAATTTATCGTTTCATACAACGATCGATCAACTTTTACCTGTGTTGATAGTCCTCGGATTATACATTGGCACCCTTGCTTGTTGATGGATTAAATTCTACGGTGTCTGTAACACACCGTTCGGGATTGTGTGCCTAATATTATACAACTAAATGCCCGGCTTCCGCAAAGCTCCCGGTATCGTATATCGATATGTCCAAATGGCCGTCGGTCTTATCTCGTTCATTATGAGAAATCACGATTACGGTCTACGCACCACGAATGACCAGTACGTGTATTATATACGACCAGACGTCACTTACGTGTACCATGTGGAGAGTTGAATCGTCGACAACCTAAATCCGGTCTTTTCGGTTTTAGTATAAATTCCGTCATAATATTCTGGAACACGCGCGATTCCCACGCATCCACCTACGGTCCTTTCCGAAGTGATTTCCAGGGTGGTAGTTGGAGCGAATTTGAAGAGGTGGTCCGATCCTCGGGGCTGGGGGTTGAACGAAAAATTGTGCGGTGCAAGAATGAAAAAAATATTCGCGACGCTTTTTCATCTACAATGAAAATACCTAGAAGTCTTTTTCTTCGTCCGACAAAACTCCGCGATCATCTCAATAAAGGTCGAGTGAAAAATCTGAAACTGATTAGAACTTGGTAGCGGAATAAAAAAGTTTTAGAAGAAAAATTGAAGAAAAGAAAAAAAAAAAAAAGAAAAGGAATTAATACAATATTTGTCACTTGAATATATAAACTGGGAAACATATAATATTACTTATTAAGTAATGAAGAGAAAAAGAAGTATAGGTTTGTCGGTTAAAAACTGAACTTTAAAGTAAAAGAAAGATGGCAATCTGTCATGACCATTATTTCGTGATAACATTCTGTATGTTTAAAATTTTTTCATCAAGCTTCGTCCGAAATTTTTTAAAACTCCGCTTTTTTGGATTCTGGTGGTTAAAAAACGTGAAGATTAGTTGAAATTGGAAAAAGTTATTTTCGAGAGAAACCAATACTACAAATACATTTCTGATACAATCACCAAAGGTGATGAGAAGTAAGAAGCGAAGAAAAAGAGTAAAGAATTCCTTACAGGGTGCGGAATCCGGGTGAAAAAAAAGAAAAGTTGTATGAAGCCGCGTTGTTATTGCGCTTTAACGGGGTGTTTTCACTCTCTGCGTACAAGGTTCATACGTTGTCTGGCTAATAAAAGAAACATGAGACCCTGTTGATGTGGGGGCATTGAGTCATTCGCCCTTTAAGCCTTCCCTCCCTTCAAAGTATAACACGGGACGGGACGCGAGAGTTATCATTGTTTTCTGTCACACAAGCTGCATCCTACCATCCCACCAGTCCACTCGGCCAAAGGGTAAAAGGAGCCTGTACCTTTTCAAAAGGACACACAAACACGCACGTACACATCGTATACACACCCCATCATCCCCCCACCCCCCGTCAATAAAGTATGAGGTCAAATTGAAGAATTATCACACCTTGGACGCCTTCAGGGGTCTGCAAGAACCCGACTTCGATGAAGGATGGGTTCAAAGAGAAGATGCTGAAAGAAATTTCAACCCAAACGTACATGGGTTAGTTTTCATTTTGAGATTCGTGGAGATACTAACTTCGTAACTGACGAGTAACACATAAGCCATGAAAAATATACCTACTATGAAAAAGATCTAGAAGCACGGTGTATCAACAACTATTTGGAACTTGTTAGCCACTTTAACAACTTACTGACTGCGGTGGCGTTAATGCTTTCTGATAAATTAGCGTCACACGCAAATTTGTACAAATATTAATATCGACATTTGTTTATGATTATTGAGTTCTGAAAACCAACTGGTTAACAGGCCACCACTGTACTACTCCAGCAAATTTGACTGGAATAACATTCTCTGACTTTACATTCGCTTGAAAAGAAGTAAACGAGATGAAACAGATTTTGGGGAACATGAATTTATACCATTAAAATGAAAGAAGTACAAACCAACAGTGGTAAAGGACTAATCGTCACCATCACAGGTTTAAAAAAGTTACGTTCTCGGATGATCCAAGCATCTGCATTACGTCGAAAAGACGATTGATGAAAGAATGAACTCTTGGTACTCTGGGGGGTGGTGTTTTAACCCCGTCAATTCTTCGGCCAAAAGTAATCGAAGTTTGCTGACGTCTGGGGAGGGCGTAGTTCGAGGTATTCGTGCATGGCCTGGTGAAAATTACTCCAAACAAGGAGGTCCGGGTGTGGGGGCAGGTGGCTGATAGGTGTGTACACGGGTGTCTGACCCCTAGCGCTTCGCCCTGAAGGTAGGTGGTGGAGGAGCTGAGCATAGTGGAGGCATGCTGTGCACCTAGAGCTTCGAGCCAGAAATCACAGCCACTGGAAAGTCGGGCGCGTCTCTCCGCGTAATAGTTCATTCACACGCGAACCGTTTCGAACCGTTACCTCTGGGCTTCTCTCTTATATGCAGGTGCATCGCCAACTTTGAATCCGAATTCGACCGACCAGCTCTAACCATCAAAGTGCGAGACGATCGCAGCCTGGCAAATGCTGCCTGCTAACTTCACTTCCAGACTCAATTTTTTCCCCAGATTGTAGAACTTGTAGAGTTCGGATGTTTTCTGTTTTCTTTTTAAATCTTCACTTGAGGTGATAGGTGAACTTTCGTTACACACTGCGGTGTCATTTCATCATCGGGGTTTGATTGCAATTTTCGCTCAGGACATCATTCAGCAGATTATGTATCTTTTCGACTGTACATCAAATGGAACAATAAGTTTATTCTTTAAGTCAAACATGCACGAGGTTATCAAGCTGTACGTTTTTTTTCAACTAAGAAGGGGGGGGGGGATATACATTTAGGGAGGTTGACGATTTGTATGCTGATTACCCGAATAATCATGGAAGCTTCTACTTCATCATTCATTTACTAGAAAAATTTGTAAATACATGTCAATTCATATTTAGCGAGATTCATCCTTCAGTCGTCGGATGATGAAATAAACGATATAAAATTGAGTGACCGAAGGAGAAAATAGTTTCCCTACGAGAATCGAATGTATACGTATGTAAGGTATATTATCGAGCAAAGACTCTACAGAGCCTCGGAACGTCGGACACGGTACCGGTCGATGAATAATGGATAGGTTTCTCGCTGTAAATGTATTTATAGCGTATCTCAAACGACCTGTTTATCTATCCCTTCGTAGCTAGTAGAATTTTCACCACTTAATACACCGTCGATATCCATTTGTCGATACATCCTCAATGTTCGATTTAATATATCCCTTCTCCGGATCACCGCATATTTCATTGTCTATTTCCCTTTTCATTGCGGCATGTACCCTAAAGACGATGAAAGGATCAAAAATCTGTGAATTATCTCTATTTGTGTCTGAATAATGTAAAAGGGAATCTTTAAAACCAGGGTTGGGTTAGGTTAGGTTGTACAATCTGTTGAGCTTTTACGAATGACGGAGTATATTCATCGCACGCATCGAGAACGTGGTAAACTTCAATATTACTTGGAGCATATAGACTGGTATATACCGATGGTACTATAGCTTGTAGTACTATAGTCAACATCAACGGTCGCACATTTATAAATATAAGTCAACTGTTTGTATAATGCAAACAGACATTTCAGTCGATCTACTTTTAACTCTTGCGACTTGTCACATCGATAGGCATAGGTGGGTAGATATGCACGGTAAAGAGCTGGTACCTTATATACTGGACTACAGACGTCGAGGATGTGATCTGTTCAAAAATATACGTGACTCATTTGCTATACTGTACACGCGTGTAAATTCTATTCTTTACTCACTACTTTCAGAGTCGTTTACTCTTGACTACGTCTGCTTATTTCACCAGCAATGTAATGATCCATAGTACAAATTCCAGCCAAGTCGATCACTTGAAGCTGCATGTCCGAAAAGAGATCAAGGAAAAAGAAAACATGCAGGTCTAACAGTCCAAAAAAAGAACAAAGAAGAAGTTATTCAAACCTCTTTTGAAAATAGAAAATCAAGAAAAGTCCCAGAAATTTAATCTCGGGTTCCATATAACAGACATCATGTTTGTGCCAATTTGTTGTAGGGCGTGTAAAGTACCACGTTTCATAAACGAAAGGGGGAGGATAGGGGGAGAGACACTATGCAGGTTGTTCCAACGCCTTTACTTCCGCACTTTTGTCCCTGGATGATTTACCTCGTTGTCCTCATTTCGTGAAGCTTTTATGGATTGTTGTTTGGGGACGGGTCACTGCATGAGCTGGGAAGAATTGACGTGTCGTCGTCTCTATGTTGGTGGGCTAGAAAAAGTTGCGGAAAATCAACCAAACCGGAATTCACACGACGGACACTGGGTCCAGATACATACGTCCAACCATTCTTGCAAGCCCCAACCAACACACCCCCAAACCAAGATATTTTGATATCGGACTTTACACCCCATTAGCTTCAGTCGACGATTATTTTCGAAACTGCGGCCGGACAATACCTAGCCACGATACTGACCGTTGAACTCCCCTCTTTCGCTCTCTCTCTCTCACACGCACACACTTATTTCAGCTTTTTTCTGTCACTTTTTACTATGGCCGTCTCACTTTTTCACTCTTTCCATTGTATCCGTTCGTATAATGCAACGTATTGTGTGTATATAAAGTAGAAGGTAAAAAGCGAACCAGATCGGTGCTGAAGATGTGGTTGTGGAAAAACTGAAGCTTCGTACTGGACTCCATTAATTTTTTCATTCTTTGTTTATTAAATAGGGCTAATGCCGCGCTGATGTTGAAGAACGTGTCATTGCCTTAACCTTTATTTTGCATGAATTGGGAAGTGAAGAAAAATGAAAAAAATGGCCGAAAAAGTGTACAATATACGTGGTATAGTCTTTAGTCCTTGGACTCTTGTAGACGACGATAAGGAGGACACTTCAAGTGCCAGATAACAAGATCCCTGAGGAGATTTTTACCAGATATAAACGTGTGCAGTAAAGCCAAAACTCTGTATATACATACCGTGTGAAAGTATTTTGACAGCAGTACCAGAAACTGTTTCACGTGTCGTCTGCACTGCAGACTACTGAACGAGCTGGTTAAAGTAAAGTATTTTTTTTTCTTCCTGCCGTTTTCTCCACTAAACCTTCAACCCATTTACGTCCGTCATACCAATGTCCAATTACCTCTCTGTGAATGCTTGACAAGGTAAAATTTTCGTTACATCACTATTAGAGGTGAGGCGCGAAATGATGGTGATGGAGAAATTGAGCTTCGAAAGGCTCGAAGGCATCACTTCGTGTCATCAATTTTTTTGCGTGATTTCAAAAGTGCAAACTGAACTTTGAATTCCTGCAGTATGCCCCACTCATCAGTAAATCCATGCATACTGGTTTCGTAAGCTTTGTACAGTGTATATCATAAACTTCCCTTGCACCCTTGGGCATCTGGCGAGTTAAGTTGTATGGTGGTAGGAAGGGACTTGTTCTTGAGATTACCAGGGTTGTACATTATTACCAACCCTTTGGCCTTGAAATCTGAACATTGTTGTACACGTCAACTGTAGTCGGTTACTCGGTTCGCGTCTATCCTTGTTAATATAGGTACCTGAGAGAAGCCGAAGAGCCAAACACTGCATTACACCAGAATACCCTTACCGTCTAGACCTCGCTCCAACTCTGAACCCACCCCCCATACTTCGGGGTCGAGAGTTTGCGACCTCGCGTGATTAATTTCCACCCAGTCAACAGATTTCAGGACGTTGTATTGATGGTTTCACAAATAGCTCTGCACAATTTTATTGTACACTTCGTTGCATCAGGCAAATTTTTTCGCAGCTGTAAATGGACGAGGTCTTTTTGAGGATATCATGTTCAAAACATGTTCAATCAACGTGTGATTTTTCCAATGGTTGAAAGGAGCGAATCTCACTACTGGTAGTTTACTAAATCCGAGTAAACTCTTCGTGCCGTTGCAGCAGTGGTATAAAATTATGCCGGGGTAAGCTGGGCCAGGTTAAGGGGTTCGGTTTTGGCCTGATACCTTGAGGGTAGAAACTGGGAATTGAACCCTTGCCTCCGAGTGTAATACCAAAGTGAAAGGGTAGTAATTGTATACGCGGAGTAGTAGAATGGCAAGATAAACAGAACTATGTAAGATTGGCCCCCATTAATATACATATCTTCTCTTGGCCGACTCTCGGCTGGTCCAAACTCAGCCAGCTTTACTCCCGAAGAAGGTCTGGGTATGTGTGTACACACGTTGTAGTAGGCATCGTCTTTAGCCAGGCCTCGCCTAGGTATAGGCCCGAATATATCCTGCAGCGAGGCAGTAAGGAAGGTGGGTACACAATGGATATTGAGGCAGTAATTCAACGGTGATTGTTAGCGAGACCCAATCTATGAATTCCGCTGGCACATACAACCAAATTTCAAGATGTATGTATAACGCGGCTGCTTCTTCTCTAATGTTTGCACTATCCATAGCTGGGATCCCTGCAGCCTATATAACTTGCTGACCTAAGATGGCATCAATTACCCTGTACACAATGATGCTATTATCCAAGGCCAGGTGATTGAATAATCCCCTCGTAAAACGACCAGTGTTTCATTAAATTGAGCTATGGTCATTCTTTTCTTTACATCTTTACTTTAATTGTATGCGTACATCTTACGAGAACCATTCAAGATCATTGAATCCTTTTCGATATCGACATCCATCGTACCTCCTTTTACCGGAAATTCTAACGAATTTCCTGAACATAGCAATTTGCGGTAAGCAAACCAACGTCGCCTTGGTTCTCAAGGAAACCTGTATTACTCATTTATATTTCCTTTGCCGATAATCCAGACATTCCAAGCCATCGTTTTCGTCGTTCCTATTCGTAGTCGCGGTCGTTGTTCAATAGTCGAGTTGCCTCGGAGGTCGGATAGGAGTTGTTTTTGCGAGCTTGACAATGGGTAGTAGTGAACTGTCGTGACAATAATTTAAGTTACTCTATGTGTCGAATACGAGGTTCGCGAACACACACACACACACATACACACGCTCACACAAACCGGTAGCCATGTGTGAACCTACTTTTACTTTGTAGTTTATCGAGTACAACGAGCGAGCGAGAAGCGGGCTTGCAGAGGGGGGATGATGATGAGTAGGAGAAGAAGAAAGAGTAGGAGGGAATAGCAATTATAATAGCAATTATCTTATTTCTATTTCTCTCCGCTTTGCCCGATCATTGTGTGTATACGACAATAGAGAGGACTGAAATCCGAGACAGCGTTTGTACCCACCGACCCCGACGTCTGCAGGAGACGCGAAACGACGCGGACGCAGGCTTACACAGACCGCCTAAACCTTGGCAGCTTTCCTCGATTCGCCCTCGGTATCACAGTCACAATTTTCCAATTACGAGATTATCAGTCTTGCTGCACTGCAGCCGAACCTCCACCCTCCGTTAATGCAGTCAAATTTTTCCGAACCTCTCAGCTGGCACTTCTCTCGCCATCCAAGGTACTCCTTTATTGGAAATGAAAAAAAAAAAAAATGATCACATATTTTTAAGCGTCAAACTTTGAAAAAGGGTTAGAGCTGTCAGAGATTTGCTGATGTAGAGATTAGGAATGTTTTGCTCGTACTTTGATATAGTCAAAAGCTGATGACATTGTCAAATCATGGATGAATTCCAATAAGTACTTTGTCGATTATCAAAGACCCATAGTAACTGATCATAACCAATTCTAATATAGTCACAGTACTTCCAATATCATTTTTGAGCGTCACTGTAAGTTGCTTACACATTGTGAACGCAAATATTCAATTCTCAATTTCATATAATTTCTTAAGAATCATGGTAATGACTCGAAGCAATTCGCTATTGTGGAACATTAAGGGTTGACAGACGACGTAGTAAAAATTTTTGGGATCGGTTCAGCACAAGCATGTCGTCCACTATACGAGCATGTACTCCAGTATAACGGTAGTACCTACTGTAGTCTTACCACAAAAACACCCTCGAATTCGTCGACAATGCATCGAAATTGCATGAAGCAATCGATACGGCGGAGTATCATCGGAAGTTGGCGGTGGTAGAGTATATCGCAAGTATGAGTATACGTATCGAGTGATGGAGATACACACGAGAGTGTGATGAGAGGATACGGGCACACGTTTGCTGTGCCAGTTGTGCCCTCATTGTTTTCGCTCTCTGATGAGGCTGGTGTTGCTGCTGATAAAATGACGAGGGGTGCAGGGTGCAGGAGGAGAGAATCGAGGAGGACGACTGCTGCTGCACCAGCCGGACTAAACAATACACCCTTACACCCCGTTTATATACATGTACACACATATATATATACATATATCTATATATATATACGTACTCTCAATCCAATCCGAACGCAATTTATATTCACCTCATTTTGTTCTCACGTCTGTCTTCCACCCGACAAAGCCTTCGGGTTTTTATGACTTTAGTTTTGATCCGTTGAATCATTTTCTGTTTCAGGTAAGTCTCTCAGGGACCTTTCCAGCAGCCTGATTTCAAAATTGTGAGTAACTTACAACCGTTTATTTGCTTCGAAAACACTACAAGGATATCCATTAGGGTGTTGCACGAAGAAATTATTCGCGAATTTTCATCGTGGCAATCACTGAAAAGTTTGTTTGGGTTGGAAGAAAGATTATCGACAAAGATGAGCGTGGTACGTTACATTTAATGTGGCGCTTAAGATGGCCATCTTTCTGCCAACCCAAACAAACTTTTCAGTGATTGCCATATGGAAATTTGCGAATAATTTTTTCGTGCAACATCCTAATATCCGTACACCAACAGAATTCTCGAATGCAATTTTCACTGCAACGATCGTTGAACTAGAATCTATAGCACGATGCGGTGGAATGTTCGAAGGGTTTCTTGGCTTCGTGTAAAACTTTGTTTCGCATTACGGTACAGAAGCATAACTGGGCTTATCCTTTGACTCTTGCGGTACAAGTGTATAGCTATGATAGACGCGCAAGTATATCCGCGTGCATAAATCTGTGTACAAAATGAAGGATGGAATTTTGAGAGCAGTTGTTACAAACAGCACTTACCTTTTAGGGTCTTCTGCGTACCCATGTATATTGTATATAGACACGCGGCTAACCTTAAAGACACCCTCAGCCCTGCATGCGGATACCCATCCGACTACATCTCGCAGAAAACAAATTCTTCCTGAATCCATTTACAACAAAACTTTTCAAAGTTATACGTACGTGCTTACACCGTAGTTTTACGATCACATATTCTTATTCTCCACGCGCGTCGTTTCTCTCCGAGTTTCGAAGACTGTAGTCAACGTGTATTTTGACATGTCGCAGAAGGTCCGCGGCATGAAGGACCGAAGGAGAATTAATCATTTTTTCGTCTCTTCGTTTTTCAAAACTTTGGAGACTTTTCGTGAAGCAAATGAAGACATTGAATAAAGCGCGAGTTTGCTGTCATCCATTCTTTTCGTATGGAAATTTTATTCATATAGGAAATAAAAATATGTAACAAACAAGAGAAAGGGAAATAGATATAGGAGGAGAGAAACGGTTTTCAATTAAAGTTAATTACCTATAATCGAAGTGTTCCTCGTATCTTTTGCACCAAGTGCATCACCTGCGCCTGGGGTGAAAACGGTTCTATACACCATTGGTTCTAGTGGCCGGTAGGCAACCGACTGTATTATTTTCCCTACACTCGTTGCAGTGGCTGAAATTTATATACAATATACTTGACTCGTTTGGTAATACCGAAAAGGGGGTTTACAATTTTCCATCGCCTCAGTAGCCGCGCTGTGGAAACCTGCGGTGTTCGTTGGTGTTGGTTATGGTAACGGGAATACTACCCCATTGTATACGACCGGACCAAGAAATATTAGCATTCTACTAATTAAAGTGTAACCTGCAGTGCTGCAATCGCAGGATCCATGGTATTCCGCGGTATACCCGAGCATGTTCTCGAACATATCCAACCCCCGCGTTATTAAATGATACAGACACTCGACTACACTATTCCATTATTGAAACGGTTACTGCACCTTGCGAAACTGAATATTCTCCCCCAATACGGTGACCAATACACGCTAGATTGTCAAATGTGAAAACATTTTTTCACTTTCTTGATGCGAACTGAACCCTCGGAGAACACGCGGGATCTGTCAGATTGTACCATTATTTTACTCGAGTTTTTTGGAGAATATGAAAAATTTAAAAGATGACCACTTTTTGCATGAAAAAAAAGAAAAAAAATTCCACATCTCCGAAGAAGCAATCTACGGGGTTGATACCACAATTTTTTTAGGAATATTTAAGAATTTTTTCAAGTTTATGGGACGAGTAGTTTTGAAATGGTAGACCATGAAAAAAACACAGGGTCTCAGAGTCCTGGCTAAGTTGACGATCTGTTGCGATAATGCGCCATTTGACTTTTATTGTATAACAGAGCGTTAATTTTCATCCCTCAACTTACCGCCCTTTTTTCACCTTTTTTTTTTTCACCCTGCTCTCATCGGGGGATCTCTTAAGTCGAGTCAATTATTCTTCTCGCCGAGAGGCTTCTTTTCCTTCGTCGTGATGTATTTTTATATCAGGTGGGAAATAGCCGCCCTCTTTTCGCGCAACAATCCACTCTCTTAACCGCTTAACAAAAGTGGCTTCCCCAGGAACGTGAGAAAAACCTGAGGAAAATAGCGGGGATTCTTTCCACCACCACCACCCCCCTCTTCTTAACCTGAACCCTCACACCCCGGAACCTCTTCTTCGCCGTTTTTACTGGGGTGAGAGGGGACTCGACTCGACGCGGCGTGGCGTCGTGCCGTTAAACGACTCCGTTGTTGTGTATTTGTATCCTACCCTGAGGAGGGTTGAATGTGAGACGATTCAGAGGCCGGAAAACCGTAAGGGAAAGCCTCGAGCCGCTTGCGAGACAAGGGGAAAAGTTTCATCCCCATTGCACAGTTTATTTTTTTTTAATCAATTTCCGACTTCTTCAACTCAGTAGTATATGAAAATAATTCGAATTTCCCGGGCCGTCAGGATGCCGAACATGACTCGGGAGGCGGATTCGTTATTCCAAAATTTTTATTATTTTTTGCCCCTTTTACAACGCAGTTCTCAGCCATCCCTACTCGTCTGGTTCCTTCATCCCGAGGGTTGGCTTACCGGCGATAACCAGGTTAATAGAGGGAATTTGTATGTATCGTTATACTTACACGTCAAGGATTAAGATCCGATTTTATGAATATTTTCCCCTCTATTTTCAATATAGCATAAGAGCCTCACTATCCGTCGTGATTGTATATTCGCACTAGGGAACGTTGGTTTTGGTTACAGATCTCAGAAGTCTCACAATGTATACCAATTTTCCCAACCCAACTTCACCTTCATTGTCAATTATTTCAGTGATCGTGGATATCTTGGTAAGTTTTTTCCGACAAAAGGTTTTTTACTTTAGAAACGGCATTTTAATATTTTGAAAAATTTTTCTTGAAACTTAACGGATTTGAAAAAAACTGCAGACCTGTGTTTGTGGGAGTGATAAATCTGTCTGTGGTTTGGCAGTGTTTATTGTTGTATTACAGTTTAATAAACAGTATTTATTCAAAATCTTTTGTTTACACACGATATATCTGTGTTTAAGATAACACGAAACTAACCAACGATTCTTTCAAAAAGGTCACGATCACAGAGTGTCAAAAATATCTAGATGTTTGACTTAGAAGTACAAAATATATCATGTTAGTTCTATAACGTGCCACTAGAGTTTTCAAACAAGATAGTCGTTGTATCTAACAAAATCTACATTGAAATTTTTATCAAATACATCATATTTACGTTGGTATGGAGTGAACGTGTAGACGTAATTTCGTTTTTTGGCGAAGGCAGTGTTGGGGTTGGAGGTTCAGGCGAAAATAACACGGAGGACTTTGGTTGTTGGACAATGAGAATAGTGGCTCTGGAGCAGCGTTGCCACGCCATAAATTGATTTGGAAAAGCGTTTCTGAAAAAAGGTCGTTGGAAGTGGGCAACGGTCGAGCTTTACATCTAGAGAGAGACAGAGAGAGAAAGAGAGAGAGAGAGAGAGAGAGATGTGAACAGTGCAGAGCTTTTGAGCTTACTGACAAAAATTACGTCCCGTTCCTCCCCTCCGCCGCCCCGCCAAAATGCAGGATTGTATTTATGTTGGGTATAATTACACTTGACCCATGCGCAGCTTTTTGTAACGTCTACTGTTATAACTACCCTCTCCAACTTCACCCTACCTACAACCTACCCTCGTCGAGGATCCGCACACGACTTGCTGAATAGAGAAATATAATTCTTGCAAGCTAATAATTACGATCCCCTAATTATTCGCCTCACTTGACTACCTTGCTATTACCAGTGTTCTGTACAAGGGATACCAAAAATCACCATCCGACAAGATATTTATTATCCTCCTTGCCTTTACACCCCTTCAAATATTCGCCAGCTTAGCGCTAAGCTCGTTCTTGTTACTCCGATAACTGTGACAAAATGTATTGTCACAGATGAAACCATAACCGATGGTAAATTCTTTCCACGAAAATCCACGACGAAAGTATTTTGGAAGAAAATCGAAGAACCAATTGTTTTCAAGTTACGGAATATCGAAATCAGAAACTGTAGTTCAGCTAAATCTCTCTCTCTCTCTCTCTCTCTGCGAGTCACGTGTCGACTCACTGATTCGTCAATCTTAGAAAGTCAACTGTAGCTCGAAAATGTTTCTACTCTTGAAGTTTTATTGAAAGAACTTTAAGAACTTTCGCTTTACTTTTCTTCAAGGGATACGCTTTCCAAAGTTCGAACGTCCTCGTGTTTGATTAGGCAGAAGAAAAAAAAAAAAAAAACATCCGTTTTATTCTCTCTGCCGCGAAAAATTTTATTAACATTTTGCGAAGCTGCACGAAAAATTAAACAAAATCAAGGGTGCAGGCCACGTTGCACGTGATGAAATTCTTCGCAGTGCACAAAGCATTCGAAACAAAGAGGGTGAAATTTTTTTATTTTCACGTTTTTTTCTTCTCTAGTCAAACATCGTATCATACACGTGTATTATTCTCCCTTTTGTCTCCATTTGCTCGCCCACCATCGGCGGCGCTTCTAGAAAAAGCTGAAAGTGTTACAGGGTGAATGATTATACGTATATCGCATGCACCGTGGAACGGAGAAAAGGCCAACGGGGATTTTTTCAGAGACAGGGTCTTTGACACCGGGAGGGTGTGAAAATGGTCAGGAATCGCGGTGCCGCATCAGCCGAGATCGGTAGTCAAGACGAACAAGGGACGTGGTGGGGGGAGGGGGGTTAAAAATATGGGGTTGCATCACGGGGCCAAATAATGCCATCGATATAACCGGCTCCGTTTCCTAATAGAAACCGATTTGTCAAAGAGCTTTTACATTTCACCACATGGATTTCGCACCCGATAACCAACGTCCGACTACGCCGCGTCTTATCCCACGGGACCCGCGACCCTTATTCCCGCCAACTCGAACCCATCTTCTTTCTTCTCTTTTTCTCTATTTTCCCGTTTTACCCTCCCTTTCTCTCTTTTGCCCTCTCATTGCGGCGGCTAGAAACTTCGAGTTCCAGATAAAAATCTTATAAAATGTCCCCCGAAGTGACAAATATTGCTACTGCTGGATGATTTTGGATTTTTACATCCCTCCTCGATCGTTTGCGTCGCGATTTTCTTTCGCTATTTTTTTTTTTTCGTCCTCACTTACTCTCATTTTACTTGAGAATTACGGTAAACCCCAACTGAATATCGTACCGGGATATTTTTGTACATCTATTTTATCCTATTTGTCGTTTTTTTCTCAGTTTTTTGGCAATTGAACTGTGCGAAAAATACAAAAGTGCCGGTGTAAAGTTCTCACGATTTTTCCATCCCTCAATTATTTTTGTCATTTTCGCATTTTCGGTATGCCAATTTTATTTATCTATTACATCACATCTCGACGAAAATAGGGTATGGAAAAATGTATCACTACGTTTCATGGTTCAGGGTCCTAAGTTCAAGTATATATGTAAATTGTCAAAAATCTGAATAGGAGACAAAAAAAAAATAAAAAATTATCAGTTCACATCCGGCACGCGTATGTTATTGGTTCCGAAAAAGTGGAGTATATGCGTCGAAGGAGGGTTGTGGACTGAAAAAAAAAAAAAAACACGCGCACACAACGAAGCATAGAAGAAGGGGTGGAAATAAAAAAAAGAAGATCGTCTGCGTTTGTGAATCTAGATAGAAAATGGGAGGTTGGTATGTAGGTAGGTACGTAGGTAGGTAGGGAGGGAGGGAGGGACACGTGACACGGATCACCTACGTCGTTGCGGTTTTTTCGCGACAGCGGCGGAGTGGAGGGAGGAAAACATAGGTATATAATAGCTGCGGAGAGACGCGAAGGCCAGACTGTGCAGACAGATGGACGGACAGAGGAGTGTCGGTGTCGTTCGTTCCCCTGCCTGCAGGAGGAGTCGCCGGGGCCGCCCGGCGTGGAAAAGGAATGAAAATAATAATACTTGCCTGCCCGTGGGCCATAGGTGTCAGAATCCGGTCCCCGAAAGACGAAAGACAGCTGCTGCTGCTGCTGTTGCTGCGTCGCGTCGTACAGCGTTGCACGTGTACCAACCTCTACGCGTATAATGTGTTTCTTTTTCTTTCGCTTTTTGTATTTTTTTTTTTTTCCTTTTTTTTTCTTCAATTTTACCCCTTTCTACCACCTCCTAGTCATCGCAGTCGTCGTACGTATGTAAGAGGGCATATTATACCTTCTCTCACGTACGTTGGGATGCCTGGGTCGAATAATCATCCCCCCTCCCTACCCCGTAACGTCGTATCTTTTCTCTGGTGATAATTATTTTTATGATTTTTTTTTTTTTTTAACGAATTTTCAGAAAAATTGGGACATTTCGTTGAATTTTGTATAAAAAAAAACAACAAAATTGTAAACATGCGTAGTTTCTCGTAAAAATTTGTATTTAGATAATACAATTTTGTAACGAAGATTAACAATTTTTTACGAAAAATTATGCATATTTACAATATTTAGGTGTACTAAATAATACGAAATGTTTTAATTCCTGTTAAAATTCGTAGTAGTAGAAATTTCGTCGTTTCTTGAGATTCGGGGGTGGGTTTGTTTTCGGGCGTTATGCTTATTTAGGATTTTACATCTGTAATGTGCAGTTGCATAACGAGTCTTGAACAGACGGATAAGGAACGACGGAATTTCGTTGAGATACGGAAGGATGACGAAACAAACGCTGCGCTCCGAAGACTTTTGAAGATTTCGTTGAACTGAGTTTGTCCGTTTTGAGAGTTTTTTCTCATTCCTCAGTAAGTAAATATTCTGAAAGAATCAACAATACTGTGAACAACGTAAAACTTAACCTAACTTAACCCTTTCGGTCACAGAAGTGGCACCCTTTGTTTTATTTTGTTTTTTTTGGTAATTTTTTTATATCCCATACAAAATCCCGAGTTTTTTTTTTCTTTTTCAGTTGAAAAAAAAGAACTCAAACTTTGGAATGATTACGATTTTTTATCATATTTTAGGATTTTTTATAATTGGACTTGAGTGCCAAAAAAAAAGAACCGTATTGAGCGACTAAAAGGGTTGACCTAACCTAATCTCGTCACTTGGAATAGATGAAGAGAATAATTACCTTATACTCACAACTTGCTAATGAAGAAAAGCACAGGTATTAAATATGCTAAATTCGAGTGATCCGAATAACAGTAAATCGAAGAAAAAGCTTGAAGTATTTTTCTTTCCAGTTATCTCGTTCGTCGTTTGTCTACCATTTTAAAAATCATTCGTCCCGTTCCACCGTTCCTGCATCTATCGCAATACCGACTCGCAGTTAAAATCACTCGACTGCATACATGGTCCACGGTTGCGTGTGTTGAGCTTTATTTCTGCCCATCCATTCCATCGTGCTTGGAATTTGTTTGTATTCCGTACTCTACACTCTATATTAGATTTTTATTTCTCCTGTCGCATGTCGGGTTAATTTTCTGCGACTCGCGGATGTTACATTCGTGTAACGTGAATCGGATATTTCGAATAGAAAGAGCTGTCGTCTACAATGGAATAACCGCGTATAGGTTAGGTTAGGTAGATATAAAAAAACGAGTTAGCTTGAGCCGGTTGATGTATGGGAAGAGCCGCGGCTCGCAGACTATCTCTCGGACAATAATTAACCAATAAATAATGAAAGTTTATTATTATACAATCAACAATTTATCGAATTTCTTTTCAATGGATTCTCCCATCCTGCAGCACCTTTCATCTCGTGCAATCTCTGCCTGCAACTACGCGCATTTTCATCGTTCACCAGTCGTTCGTCCATTGTTAAACTCGACGACGACGAAGACTGACCGTTGGATGAAATCGAGCTTTGTTATAAATTTGTCTCTTGTTTTATGTTTCGGTTTGTTATTGTTTTTTAACCTATCTTTATTTTTTTTTCTAATTTTCACCATCCATTTGCGGTTCAGTTCTCTGCGTGTTTCTCTTTTCTTTTTACTTTACCATTCTATTCCAGGTATTCGGATTATTCGTCACGTCTTTATTTAATTTATTCCACTTCATTCATTAACCGCACCGCCATTTATGTCCATCGATCAAATTCATTTTCACGTATGTAAATAACGTAAAGATTCATTCGTACGATCAAACTTCGTTTATACAGCGACGAAGAATCTACCGCATGTAACGAACTTCTACTTATTGTTCTTCTTGTTTTTTTGTTTTTTCTACTCTTCTTTCCTCATTTCGTTAAACCTTTGTTTGCCTCGCGAAGAATTTATTAACACCTCTTTTCGATCGTTGTTTCAATCACGATTTCTACTATATATTACCATTGTACAGGCAATTCATCTGTTTTGAAATTGTCTGCGATACAATCGAAAATTATTATGTGTATGGTATCCGAAAAGTAGCGTGAGTCACGTCCGTTACACATCATACATCTGTAAACGTATTTTTATTTTTAATTTTATTGTACACATGCCGGAGAGTGATCGGCATGTATATACAGATATATGTATATATATATATATATATATATATATGTGTGTGTATACAATTTACGTGTATACTTTCATTACCAATTGTTTTCTCGACGGTAAAACGTATTTATATACATACATGTACCGCATATGTATACTTTGGCGAATGAAATGCTCACCGAATGACGTAGAGATCGATTTATTATTGCGGTCTGCGCTGTATCTTTTGTTTGTTGTAGTTTTTGTTTGGTTATTTATTTTTTTTTTTATTTGTTGCCGTCGTAGCCTTGTTTCGAGCTTTATTGTTTTGTTATTTGTTTTCTTCGTCGGTTGTTTTTTTTTTTTTTTCTTTCCTCCTCCCTCCCCCCAAACAATTCCAATTTTACTTTTCCTTACCTTTTTTTTTCCGTCTCCTAACGTGCAACTTTTTTGCACAACTATATCATATTTTCACTCTTCTCTTCGGTAAATATCGGACGTAGAGCGACCCTCTTTCACCGTCTATTTCACAGTCGCGATACACAACCGTTGACAACCTGTAATTATTTACTTCGGTACAGAAATATGTGTAGCCACGTGTCTAGTCATTTGTACGCAAATATACTTTGTACGGGTATGTACCAACTTAGGTATGTCCATACGCACGATTTAAGTATAATATTTCGTATTGATTTATAATACTTATGTCAGTTTTACCCCCCCCCCCCCCCCCCCCCCTACCCGCCATTCGCCTATTGACCGCCTTATTTTGTTTCAAGCATGTTTTCATTTCGCATAATTTGATATTCAATTGCAAATTAAACTGACAGTAATTTGAGGCGAGCGGGAATAGCGATGAAAAAAAAAAAGATTAAAGAAAAAAAAATGTTGAAATGAAAAAAAAGTGGAATAAAATGAAAGGAGATGTCAATTTTTAAGTGAGAATTACGCGATGACAAAATTAGATGAGACTTTTCGAGTGATTTGTTTGATTTGTTACATTTCTTTGCTTGGATTAGTTGCTGGAGATATACGTATACATGTGGATAAGGTTTACTATACCTATGGTGTACCATTCGTCGCATCTCGAATGTTTACACAAACTCTTTGCCCTTCCTACTGTCCGTTATACGTATGCGGGTGGTATACTCCCCAAGAGTTTTTTTTCCTCCTGTTATTGTCTACCTAACAGCGTTAGGATTCATTAGCAATCACAGGAAGGGAGAGGAGGTACGTACCTACCGTTGGCGGTACGTACGTTCATCCAGGGCAAAGAGCAGAGCTCTTGTTTACTCGTTGGCGTGTATCTATTCTACCTTTGTCATTTACATCCGGGCTTCGACATTGCGGATGTTGCTAATTCCACTCCTCGCAACTACTTTCAGGGCAGTCGAGCTCCGACACTAAATTTTGGCTGATCAATATCCACTTTTGTCTTGTTTCTGTGAGAGAGAAATTTTTACGCATCAGGTCAATTATCTGTTCGGTATAATGAACGGTGGATGAAGAATTTGCAGAAGCTGCGCTACATGCTGAAACGCGAGTGATTTTAAGTACTCGGACAATTTAACCCTAGTAGGTCACTTGGGGTTGATATCACCCCAAACATTTTTCAAACTGCTAGTAGAGTACCTTAGTCACCCTTTTTCTCGACATTTTTGGCAATTTATTTAAATTTGTCGATGTTTTACGATATTTAATCAATTAATTTAGGTTGGGTAAACTTAGTCAGCCTTTTCCCCGAAACAATACCCGGACATATCTTTTTTTTCAAGATTTTTAGAACTCATTTTTCGAGCAAAATATCACTCTTGGATTGAATTATGCGATTCGAACCAGGGTTAAGATCTGTACACCAGATCGACGGTGTTCTTATATTTTCATCATTTGATAGCGATTTTTTTCATGGTCAGAATCGTCGTGGCTCTTCACTTAAAAGAGTGTTCGTAGATTTTTTACGGGGTCATCTGCAACGGCTTTCACCGTTTCGCGATCTTCCGCCTCCGGAGGCATTACGCTATTGTCTTTTCCCCCGACGAACAACAATAATTAACGTAAAAACCCGTAGTCGATACGATCCATTCGAGACGCGATGCTGCGAACCGGTTCGCATCCTGCTGCTCGTGTTGTACAGGATTCTGCATATTCCATTGAAGGGTGAACTTGTCGTCAGTCATCCAGGGCGAGCCCCGAGGGCGTGCGTATTGCACAGAACGAAAGTATTTGCAGTTCCCCTTCCAGTCTCACTTCCCTCTCTTTATTTTCTGTGTTTTTGCTACGACGGGCTATGTAAAAACGAATCACACAAAAAGTAGTAAAAACGAATCGGCCAGGTTAATTATACTCTTATACGGAGAGAAGAAAACAAAAAAAAAAAAAAAATACCGTCAACGTCGCGTCTAACTATTAATCCGGTCATCTGGACAAATTTTCGAAGCTTGCTAAACCAAAACTGAGTGAATTCGTTTGCGACGTTTATCATGTGCAGTAAAATTCTCGTTTCGTGTGTTTTTTTTTTTTTTTCTTTTTTACTCTTCTGTCCGAGAACTGGACTCGGTTGAGAACGGAGGTGAGCAGGTTGCATGGACTCGAACAACAAGACAAACAGAGTAAACGCAAAAAAGCAGTACACACTTGTTACGTACTTGTGTATGCAAAAGACTCGAGCTCTTGACCCGCGTTTCTTTTACAATCGCTTTTTGCGTCCGAGCTTACAACTCGCTATATTCTATTTTTCTTATTTGTCGATTCTTTTTTTTTTCACCCATCGTTACAACTCTCGTAGAAAATGACTGTTACCTTCGTGTCCGAGCTTGGAATCAACTGGACAAATCGAGAATAAGGTTCGTCAAAATCAAATCCTTGCATTAAGATTAACCAAAAAGTGTAAAACTTGAATATCTTGGGTAGGGGAGTAACGACCGTGTCGGTATCGAATGTAAACTATTTTAATAAACCATAAAATTTCACAAACACGTCGCATCCTTGTACCATTTTTCCAATTGTCTCAATCCATTCCGTCGTTCCTTGTCTATTCCACATTCCTAGACCTAATCCATCGTTCCTTTTCTGTTCCGCATTCCTAACCCAATTCGTCGTTCCTTTTCTCTTGCACGTTACATTGCTAGATAACTCATCGTTCCTAGTTTGTTCCACATTCCTAACCTATTTCATCGTTCCTCTTCCGTTCCATATTCCTAAACTATTTCATCGTTTCTTTCCTGTTCCACGTTCCTAACCTATTCCACCGTTCTCAGAGACTCACGCCAATTTGAATTACAACACAACGAAAAATTTGATTTCGTTTTCAAGATAAATAACAAGATAATATTCACAGAACTTTAACATTGAAGATGAAAGGTTCGTCGAAGGTTCTTTCCTAAAGAACTTTAACAGTTCAAAGATTCCAAATTCCTAGAATTATATAACCGTCAATTGTTTTCCCCACCGGGACAACTTCAGCCTTAAAAAACATACGAATCCCGCGTTTGTGTATCAGGGATTCGTTTCGGAGGTGTATTTTTTTTTTTTTTTTTTTTTTTTTTTTTTTTTTTTTTTTTAATTTCACCTCACCCCTCCCGGCATGCGGGGAAGTCCTTCCGCTCAAAACACCTTTTAGTATTTAAGCACGTTACGTACGCTCGAGAGCGGGCGAGCAAACATTTCAGAAAACTCACTCACTCTCTCTCTCTCTCTCTCTCTCATTCCGACGACAAAAGTAGTCATGACAACCGGCATTAACGAGGTCACGTATCACGATAATCCCAGAGACTTTGGACCCCCGGATCGCTGCCTTAACAAGGTGGTCAACGACATATTCTACACTTAGGTTATTATACCGGTTACACCCTGCCCACCTCTAATTGCAAACGGTCACGTGCTTCCACCTACCGATCAACAGCGGACTATGTCGGTTCGTACGGTGAAAGTTTAACGAAATAAAAATTTTAAGCGATTCGACGCTATGACGAAGAAACAAAAAAAGAACGTAGCGAATCAAGGTTTCTTTTTTTTTTTTTTTTTGAATTTCGAAGATAACGCGTCTGATCACTGATGATCGATTCTTTTTACACGCTCCGAATTCGCGTCGATGGTATGAATACGTATCTTCTTTGGTTTTGACTTTTGATCGAATTTTTTTAATTCCGTTCAAAACGAAGCGGTGAAGAAAAAAAAAAAAAAAGAAAGGAAAAATTTCATCGTAACAAAAATTTTGCAACATTGATGCGCAGAAAAAGAAATACCAGCGATTCGACGCTTTGTGAGAAAAAAGAAAATTCGCAACAGCGAATTAAAATTATTATTGTTACAACTTTTTTTTTCTATAATTTTGAAGAAATCGCATCCAGTGACTGACGATCGATTTTTTTTTTTTCATACACTTCGAATTCGCGTCGATGGTATGAACATGTTTGACTTTTTAAGTCAAATTCGTGTAATTTTCTTTAAAACGAAAGTAAATAAAATAAAAAAAAATTTTTTTCAAATTAAAAAAAAAATAAAAAATAAAAAACAACTAGTGTTCTAAATTTGCTGGGAATCGAAGAATTGTAATTACGCGAATGAAGGGGGCGACAGGGGAGGATAAAAAACTGAAATTCAACCGCCCGAAGCGATCGCTCGAGCAGCTTTACAGCTGAGCAAGGTACAGAAGAAGAGGAATGAGAAGAAGAAGGAGGAGGTGGAGGAGGAGGGGGAGGTATTAAACTTATTCACTGTTAAGAAAAACTCAATTTCCTTGTAACAATAAAGCATAATAAATGCGGCGCGTAGCAGACGGTAGGAAAGGTAGGATGAGACCATCTCGTGCAGCGAGCTTGATTCGCCAATTACATTCCTCTTTTTTTTCTTCGTTTCTTATTACTTCTTTCCTCATTCTTAGCCAGTCATTTCTTTCTCTTTCTTTCTTCGACGTTTATAATACACTCGGATAATTTCTGTTTACATTATACTCAACCTTGTATTATAGGTACGTACATGTATATATATATAGCTTTTGTGCAAAGTAGATGCGTACAACCTGCGGTAGGTACTTAATGTTTTTTTTTTCCTCCGACTTTATTGTCTCTCTTATTTTCCGTTTATCATTCCACGCAATTATCCCGAGTAGCTGATTGCGTAAATTTTTTTTTCACACCCTCCTCCTCTGTTTTCTGTCTCGATATCGCCAAATCATTCGGGCATGAAATTTCCCCATCCGTCACATTTTTTCTACAGTTTAAGTAAATTATCTTCATTTCGTTTCGCATCGTTGTCTCGTAACACTTGTGCGTTACAACCGATCGTACAAATTTCTTTATCGAGCGGGAAAATTTTTTCTTTCGCAACGATGTCGAGAGAAAGAAACCAAAAAAAAAAAATCTTAACCGTAAGTTTCGTTTCTATTTTTTTTTTTTTTTTTTGATTTTTTTTTATTTTTATTCGAACCTTTCGAAAGCTTGCGAGCTAATTTGCGAGTTTATCACCCGGGCAAAGGTTCGCGATTTTTGGTGTATCTTGCGTTCATGTTCTATACACACTTTTATACGTACGTACGGATACACTTACGCAACAGCTTATCGTCGGAGAAATCGTAAGCGTCAGTTTAGGGCGGGTTTTGGCGAGGCAAGGGACAATGTACAGGGAATTGGCGACATGTTGTGCCCTCGTAAACATTTTATCGCGTATATTCATATCCGCATACCCGTATTATCACCCAATAACCGCTCACTGATTTTTCTCCGCCAATATCGTCTCCCTATATTTTTTCGAACTATCGAAATTCGAACTTGAATATTTGTCGTTTATACTTGAAATTGAACGTAAGTGTTTACTTGTATTATGATATAATTTAAAATATTTATTAGCAGATCTATTTTTCTCCCGGCATCTTGTACCAAAATGTTTAACAATATTTTTTCACCCAATCGCACTCGCTCTTTTTTTTTTTTTAACTTCACCTTACTTCTTCTCCATTTATCATTACGATGTTGTTGTTTTTTTTTGTTTTTACGGAATCAACGAAGAATGTTTACTCGTACGAATCGATCACGTTATCGACGCAAAATCCGGGATTTCGTAAAGTGATAACAACAACAATAATGTAAATACAAGAGAAAAAAAAAAAAAAAAAATCCAGTGAAATTATTGAGATGTTTATAATCGATGTCAAGTATGTACAATGATAATTTTGTCAAATCACCGCAATATTGCTGTGGTTGAGAAACCTTTTTTTTTTTTTTTTTGGTACGCTTATATCCCCTTACAACTGCGAAAATATATAGGTATAGATGATGCGGTATAAGCAAAAGCCGGTTGTATAATCTAGAAGCGCCGACTTCGCTGCACAGTTCTAAACCCGCCAGGGATGAGGTATAAAAACGCAAAAGACCGCCTCGGATTGCCGTGGCTAAAGTTTCATCGGTTATAACATTAAGGAAAGGGTTGAAACTGCCGAAATCACCTCCGTGAAAATCTTCAGCCGCGAAAATTCAAACTAAACCGCGCACTTTCCGAGATCGAAACAATAATTACTCCCCCCCCCCCCCCTCCCCCACCCACCCCTCGTCCCAGATTTCATCTCGCAGTTTGCAAAAGATTTGCAGGAAATTATTGTATAACAAGCTTATAGCATAAATGAAAAATGACGATGTCGGGTTTTTAAGGAATATGTTAAATTCTATGTTATCCCGCTGTTTTGCTCATGTTCTTATTTTTTTTTTTTTTTCTTTTGCATTCTTTATTTTTTAATAGGTCGTTCGAAAAGTTGCTCGGGGGATTTTGAGGGTAGTCGGAGATAATTAAGAAAGCACGTCGAGGAGAGAACATCGTAGGAAAGAAGCTACAGCTGAATTTCTTGGCAAAATGCACGGGGGTGAGAACGTTTTTCTACAGGGTGAAATAGGCCAATCAAATGTAACGAGGTTTCGCGGCGAAAGCACGTGGCGAAGGGTTAAAGGCCGGATCGTGTATATATATATATATATGTATATACGTAAATTTCTATCCCACCAGATATATAACGAAAAGAAAAAACATTTTTTTCAACAAAATTTCGAAAAATAAAAACTCTCATTTGAATCATAATGACCATGAAGTCTTTTCTCAAAGAAGAAACAATTGCACAGGGGTGTATAATATCACATCATGTACAGTACATGTAATTTTATCATATGAATTATTCATGTATACGGAACGATGAAAAGATATTTAGAACGATCGAAAGATGCAAATATAAGGCGATAAATTCATGGAATATACATTATATACATTATATGTATATATATATATAAGAATCCGTTCCCATTATTCGTTAACACGATTTAAATCCATTTCTTCGATTACTTCGAACATCAATGATTTTTGTCACAATTTACATGCAGATATATTTCAAGTTTACTTCAATGTATAATAATTTTCCAAGTTAATTGAAACTTGTTACATATTTTTATCCAGATTTGTATCAAATTGAAGAACTTAAAAATCTTTTGAAAGGTGCGAAACAAAAGAAAAAGACGTGGAGTAAAATAGAATTTTTGACCTCGTGTCGATAAAATCATTGCCCGATTATCCGTATCTTTGCAATTATACGAGGGAGAGGATTGAAATTTTGTAGAAGGCAGAAGGCGCGAGCCGTAAGGATTATTCTTGGCGTAGATCGGGAATCTACTACCGCTGTGAGGTTTCCTACCCTCGGCAAAATCCTCACCTCACCCTCTACTTATACTTTTAGCCAGTTCCAATTGCTGCGTAAAGGGTTATACAGGCTAAACTCATTGCGGTCTCACTCTGAAACTTTTATGGACGAAATTACGACTTTGCACAACTATTTTTACGAGAGTTGTTTCAATTATTTCTCAACCCTGAGAGAGGGGGACACAATTTGCAATTAAAAGCCACCGCGCTCGTTGAGATCTCTCCGATCTCTCTTCAATCTCCTTCCGCAATGAACGGTCCTTTGACTTCCGAGAGATTGCCGAAAGATAATAGATAAAGTAATAACAAACAGCAGGGACAACAATATCGATGACAATGCAGACGATTTTTCCGAAACTGTTTAAACAAACGAAAAATCAAAACTTCCACATTCCTAACCTATTTCGTCGTTCCTTTTCCGTTCCACGTTCATAATGCATTTCATCGTTCCTTTCCTGTTCCGCGTTCCCAACCTATTTCAACGTTACTAGAGACTCGCGCCAATTTGAGTTAAAACGCGATGAAAAAGTTGATTGTTTTTTCAAGATAAATCACAGTATGAAGAAGCAACAACAATATCGATGTCAATGGATACGATTTTTCCGAACTGTCAAAACAGACAAAAAATTACGACAAAAATAAAAAACTTCCATACTCCTAACCTATTTCATCGTTCCTTTTCCGTTTCGCGTTCCTAACCTGTTTCACCGTTCCTAGAGACTCGCGCCAATTTTAATGACAAGACAATGAAAAAGTCGATTACTTTTCCAAGATAAATCACAGTATGAAGAAGGAACGATATCGATGTCAATGGAGACGATTTTTCCAAAACTGTCAAAACAGACAAAAAATTACGACACGAATAAAAAATTTCCATATTCCTAACCTATTTCATCGTTCCTTTTCCGTTTCGCGTTCCTAACCTGTTTCACCGTTCCTAGAGACTCGCGCCAATTTTAATGACAAGACAATGAAAAAGTCGATTACTTTTCCAAGATAAATCACAGTATGAAGAAGGAACGATATCGATGTCAATGGAGACGATTTTTCCGAAACTGTTGAAACAGACAAAAGAATTACGACACAATTAAAAAAAACCTCGTTTTCCCTAACTTGCAGTTATGCACGTATTCGCATTTTCAGCGTATCGAGGTCGTCGTAACTCGAGGGTTTCTATCGTGTTCAGCAGCGGCTTGGTTCTTGGGGTGTTTTGGGGGCTCCACACCGCAAGCAATCGGGCAAAGCAAACGGCTCTACGTTACACCACCGCGCAAGTTTCTTGTATTTATTTGATGGTTTCTAATCACGCTATACTGTCATCAGCACCACCTACCCACCCTTCTCTCTCCTCTCTCTTCTCCTCTCCCTCGCTTCTCCACACCACGATGCACTTGCAAAGACACGTGTACAGTTCGTTCCAAGTACGGAGGGTAGAGAGGTCCCAGGAGAAGTATCTCATATGGATTTTAAACTGTAAAATCGTCCGCCAACAGCAAGTCGCCAGAACGCCGCTCATAAGCAATAAGGGAAACAATCTGATTGGCGCTTGGCAATCAGGTCTCAATCGGGTTCAAGACGATTGGTGCTTTGTGGAACTTTTGCTGCAGCAACGCCATCTTAATTTCCCGCTACGTTACGGTCACTTTTTACACACGGAGATAGTCCTCCTTACCTCTACCCTCCATAGTTTCAAATGATTCGCACAACGTTTAAATTTGAGCATTATGTGATCGAAATTTTGGCGCAAGAGTTTAGGTTCGCATCATTTTCTCTGATTGAATTTGTGCCATGTAGTTTTATAAGCTACACAGTTATTCCCATTTCTTCTTATGCTAAGACCATTTCCTCCAACTCGAAGGTGCAAAGCTGCTTCCGGTATAATTAAACTATGGAATCATACGTGTACAATATTACTATAAACACATGTATCCAGAGTACCAGTAATTGAGGCTGTCCACTGTAGTTACAGTATGATTAACCGTTTGAAGTCATCACTATTGCATAGTATGTGGATTTTGCAGTCTATGCGATAAACCTTGCAATTTCACCCCGCATGCGTGATGTCTATCTATACGCGAAATTACACCGTGTATACCAGAAATAAGAGACTCTGTAACATACATGGGCTTGAAATCGTTTTCACGCTTTCTTGAACTCTCCAACCTTTAACTAGAATTACTCGCCGCTAGGTCGAAATTAAATTTGATCACCCGTTTGCGCATTTATTTATTCTATGTTCGTACTTTACAGCTCAGCATCGTTTACAATTAAAGAATTATACTCTACCGCAATGAAACTATTTGGCAATAATTGTCGGATAGTTTCGGTTACGTTTTGTATAATTTTTTGGAAAGTCGTATTATCCGGGGTTTCAGAATAGATAGAAATTTGTTTGATGCAAAGAGCCGTTTATCCAGAAATCGAACGATCTTCTTCAACTCAATAGCATCGATTTTATACGATTTTGGAAATCGACGAAAGCGCGTGCCAAGACAAAAGTCAGTAGAACGTTGATGTTTTGAGACCACTTGGCGTTTACCGCAAAACTTACAACACCATTTCCATGATTTGTGATTACCAATGACTTCCAGTGACTTGGGTTATCTCGATTGATTCCTCGTCCTATAAAACGTTCTTTCCATCACTCAACTTCCTTTGATTTCTAATATTCAAATTTATGACTTCCTTGAGCGAATGGCCCCTGATCGATTCGACGGGTGTCCAAAGAGAAGTAGAGTAGTGTAGCTATTGAACGTGAAACAAGGAATGCGACGCCTTGAACGAAGGATGGTTGGCAACCCCCGTCACATAACTGTTTGCCAGGTAAAATTGCCGGTGGAATTGGTGTACGTGTACGTACATACATTCATACATACATATGCCGTATGTGTAGCTGTAGAGTTTCTTTTACATACAGTGTAGGCTCGTGTATGCAAACAGGCAAAAGTGTACGGCGCCGAACACCATTACAGAAGGGATAATTGTAGGCATATTTGTTGGCAGGCGCGCTGCTATTATCAGGTATAATTATGCATTTCAGTTCCATACACCGGCGCAGTCGGTTTCTCTAAAGCACGCCTTGTGTATTCAACCCCTTATTACATCAGCTACCTGGCCATCGGGTGATGGTGCCGCTAGTCCTGCGCCCCTGTGTCTATAATCATTTGAAACATTTGTCGTACAGTCGTTGTTGCCTCGTCTAGGCAAGGCCAATGCGGCATAAGATTATTTATTCAAAATTCGTTTGCCTTTGAAACAAACAAACTGCTAGGGGCAGGCAGCCACATTTTCTTCTGAATAATTGATCGTCTGATTCATAGCTGAAGTTATTCATGCCTGGAAAAATCATTCATCCCACGTCACTTTAAGTTGCGTCAATTCGAACGTGGTTGAAGCTGGTAACGTCACTTTATTGTTTGAAATTTGGTAAACCATACCGAATCAAACGTATTCATGTTTTTCAAAAGGACATTCTTTGAATGTCATTTTGAAATTGAAAGATAATGAATTTATTCCAGACGTTTCGTCACGTTAACGTCGCTTACTTCAACATCGTGAATTTAATTGGACTCGTGTTTAGAGGCATTTGAAGTATCGCGAAGACACTTCGAGTCATTGAATATGTGAAGAATTGTTACGCGAGGATAATCGAAGTCGGATTCGTTAATCTGCGTTAACGTAACAACATTCTTAATGCGTGTGGCAGTTTTCTTCCCATTGAATTACAGCCATTTAAATTTAGACACGTATCGTATTAAATCGTCGCAATTTCCGTTAAAACCCTTTCATTACGTCAGCAAGCGGAAGAAAGAACTCGACGACGTTTGGAATTCACCGTTTCTCATGTGACTTAATGACTACATCGATACCCACATCGGGTCATAAACAAAGTCGTAACGAAATTAGGAGGCGATAAGTCCTCAACGATGTCCTTGTCGGTCTTTAATTAGCCAAAGCCGTATCGTCCGGGACATGAAATACAATTCTCCTTAGCTCGCGTGTGTAATCATTAAAAAATTTGAACCTTCAGTCGTCGTTCTTGACGATCGATCATCAATCAAGTGCAACACTGAACTCTGTATGTTTCATAAATTTACCCGATCAAAAATTTCTACAGCTGTAGCAGCACACGAAATTTCACACACTGTAAATCATCGGTCAATTATTAAAATTTCGAAAACTATTATCCACGCTTCATTGTAATTACTATAATCGTCACACTTGCGTTGCGGCTGTATTATTCACAAGCCAAACTATCTTTGGAAATACGTTTCGTCCTCAAAGTCTTTCATAGATATTTCTAAAGCGCGACGATTATCGAGTCTTACGAGTATTAAATTTTTAACTAATATACCTTCAGCCTGACCACAAGTTCACTTCATTTTTATCATTTTTTCTCCTTTCGATCCCGGGACAAATACACCGAATTCATTTATTCTACCCTATACCTGGTACGACGAGTTTCGTAGCTCGGATCGGACACTGGTATCTCAATAATTGCCAAAACCTGTGCATCAGGCGGATCCTGGTGAACTTAACTCGCATAAAACTTCGAGCCCCGAACTTGACTCTGTGCAGGAGCCGTTCAACGCGCTGATTCCTATCTTGCAAACGAGGTTTTAAAACAACAGTAGCCGGTATGCATGTATATAAACTATACGTAGAAGTGTAATACCTTGTAGCTTCGGGCTGGAGGCTCTGCGAGTATAGAGGAACGCGATTTGAAATAAAAGTCTATTAAATCCGGCTGTATAAACGATCGCTACGCGATAACTTTAACTGTGTCTTTGGTAATTATAACAGTTGGCTAGAATCGAAGGTTCGTCGATCGCATTTTTTCTTCTTTCTTATCGTTATTTGTCATCAGTTTTTGATTTCAATCTATCAAATTGGAGAGAGAATGAATAAGTTAATTAATACAGCAGAAAGACCAAGAATATTGAAACTCCTTGTATCCTCTGTAAGAATTTCGATTGCGAAATGATCTCTGACACGTATTCAATGAGCAAATGAATTTTGGGTTATCGTTTATAGATCGCAGGATTCCGTGTTTACAGCGATAAAACTAATCGTATAACTCTCATATACTGGGCTGACCACAGTTTTCGAAATCGCGATGGGATATGTCAAGGATGAATTGGTCTGATCGTCTGAATCAAATTTGGGAAATGATGAAAAACCGCTCGAACAATTTCCAGACAGCAAAACCACAGTGTCCTTAAAAAGTCAGGCCAGGGTATAAAACACATTGAAAATTTGTACGATGCGTGGGATCGTTTAACTAGAAATCAAATGATTGTTTTCAATTCAGTGAAATTGGTTTCATGCTATGTTGGTTAATTTCTAGTGTATCACAATGTGGTTTTCACTGATCTCCTAACGGTCTAGATGGTTTTGAGTGATTTTTGGATTAGATAGGATCACAGAAAAATACTGAAAGTTAATGGAAATCATTCATAATGCCGGAAAATAGTGAAAAATCAATGCAAATTATTTGGTAAGCAAGAAATCAACGGGAGATAAAGGTCAGTAGAATGCAATATCCAATCGGTTACAAGTGAGTTTTGGATTAGATAAAATCACTAAAAATGACCTCAAGTCAATGAAAATCATCCAGAGTATTGGAAAATAACGAAAAATCAATGGGAATCACTTGGTAAGCTAGAAATCGAGGACAGATAAAAGTCACCAAAACGGAATTTCCAATCGATCGCAAGTGATGTCGAAACGATTTCTCAGGAATTGCTTCACACAAGGTGGTCTGCAATTTCAAGGAGCGAATAACCCTCTCGGCCTTCGGTTTTCCCAGTCACAATCAGCTGGATACTGTACCGAGTCATCTGATTCTTGATAGGGGAGGATCGCCTGCTCCCCGGTGCATCTTGATGGCCGTGGAACGGCCTAGTGCTGAAGCTAGCGGAGAAACCACACCTTTGCATTTATACCATTAAAGTCTATCCTTGATTGCAGGCCTCGCCGCGCCACGCCGCCGCATTCTCCTAGATACGATAACGTCGTTCGATATTAGCTTCGTTCGTTCGTTTCTCGTCTGGTAGCTCGGATCGAGCCGTGCATGCACTTCGTAAGTCGGGTACGGGTAAAGGTACCTACACCTCGTGGCTGGTGTCTGCTGCTGCAATTTCCCACGCCACCACCGCTGGTAAATGGCGTACGTATGTATATCCGTACATAATACGGGCACGTATACGATTATTACGGAAATCGAGTCAAATAGGACAAAGTTTTATGGATTCTCTTTTCACGAGGGTCTTATAACCTGCACCCTCACCTGCTTCCACTGTACTGATTCGCGTTCAAGTTCTACCGTGCACTCACAATCGGAGAAACTCCATTCTGTTGTGGTTGTAACCGGGAAATTATGGACAGTTGAATAAATATCGATACGGTGACTTTTGAAGGTTTTTCCTAACCTATCCTAACCTAATCAGGAAATTATGAGCAGTTGAATGAATATCGGCATAGTGACTTTGAAATGTTTTTCTTAACCTAACCTAACCTAACCTTACCTAACCTAACCAGGAAATTATCGGCCGTTGAATAAATATCGGTATAGTGAATTTTAAATGTTTTTCTTAACCTGACCTAACCTAAGCTAACCAGGAAATTATAGGCAGTTAAACGAATATCGGTTCAGTGACTTTGAAATGTTTTTGTAACACAAGCGTAATTAGGCTACCTTTAAATTGTACGAATAGCCACAGGAAAGAATAATTAAGTACCAGTTACCATGTTCCAAAATAGTAGAGCGACATACTGTATTCTCTTGTATAGTCACAGATACAAAATTCGTATTCATTCTCCGTCTGCAAAACCACATTTTTTGGTTATGGTGCCGTCAACTCAGAGTCTAGATATAATCAGCGAGAGCACTTTGCGAGTTTCAAAATTGTAATTGTTACCATTTGTTTGGTTTCTTTTTTTTTGCGGATTTCAACGTAGCGGAAGGAGTATTCTATCCATAAACCTTCGATAAAGGGTATAATCTTGGAGGAAAAAGTAGTTATAGCGAACGTCCCACTGCACAATGAGAAATAAAATATTATACTATAGCTGACGGTTGAAATTCCTGGCAGAGCAGAGAAATTTACGATGTTAAACCGCAGCCTTGCGGGGGTCGCGAATTGCGGGATACGGGGTCTGTATTCTGCGGCCAAACAGCTTCGAAACAGGCTTATAGTACACAGAACGACGCTCATGCTCGCACCCTAACCTATCCTGTCCACAGTTTGTATCGTTTTACTTATTTGCCGATGAAACTCTCAACTCGGAGGAAGGATTCCGCTCGAGATAGGTATGGCTATGCACAAAATGTAGCCAAATCTGCAGCGTTCCGAAAATCCTCTAACGAACGCCCTCGATTCCATTCTCAGGCTTGTTGACACTGCTGAAACACTGCGTCGTTGGAATGATTGCTGTGATTAAATGATTGCTAAATCGCATAAACACTAATGAATCAATTTTGGACCTGTTAGACACGTCTGATTTCCGAATTGCAGAAAAGCCAGAAGAATTCAAGTTGCATGGAAGTTGCAACCATCGCAAATTTGGACTACTGTACGGAGAAATTTTTGTGATTCATTATATACAGTCAGATTGGATAGATTGTGCAAGACTGACACTATATTATTGGTAAATCTCCTCGTGACGTCAGAGCCTGGTTGACGGTGCCATTTTATCGCCACATAACCTAAGTTTCCAATTTCAATGAACGAAAATCGTAGTTCTTGGGGCTTCGGACTACTTATGTCACATGAATTAATAAAAAGTAATCAATAATATACTTGTTCTACCATCCACACGCGAAATAACACGATCAACGGTCAGCCTGGTTGTATTAGTTTGATTTTTTTCCACCAGGTGACGCATTGCATAGTGACGATTCCAACAGTTAATTACAGGGTAACCGGTCAAAATCTCAGGACAAAATTTCCCCAGATAAAATCCCCAGAGGACATAATCACCCCGGAAAAAAGTAGATCAAATTAAATCAAATCAAAATGTACGAAATTGACGATTAAATGTGTGATTTTGACGATTCGATGAAAATCTGTGTGTGAAAACACAAAATTCTGCAATGGATATTTTTACATAGGGGATCTTATCCGGGGATATTTTTTATAAAAAGGATATTGCGAATGGTAACCAATTACAGATGTCCGTAACGATGATTTTCTGACACTGTGAAAAACAAATTTACGTATTTTGGCAAACAGAACAATAATGAGGACGAAATCAAGCTAGGGTATTTTAGGGGTGTGAAAAGGAGTTGTGCTAAACGCGAGCAGCGTGCAGCCTGTCTATTTAGTGTTTGGTTAGTATAAACCGTGAATCGTCTGTGGTGGTAGCCAGTGTTTGTAATTGTCGCACGGTTATTAGTACAGCGGCTAAGCTATTCGAACGTAACGTCTGGGTAATACGTGCATGCTGTGTGAATATCGGGCTTCTCTATACCGAGAGGACGAGATTTTCGTCCCTGGCACTTTTCTCGCTGGAGGCGTAACGCGGTGTTGCCGCATATCCGCACATCCATACGAAAACACGTACACGCACAGATTCGTGCAAATGCCTGTATTCACAGCGGTAAAAGTTCCGGCACGTAAACGCAGTATCGTCTAGGCTCTAGGGAAAGTCTCGCCGCTGTAACTTGACCGTTGACAATTTCAAATCTGCCGCGCTTCTGCAACGACGCCCTGCAGATGGCGCTATCAGCTAAAAGGCGCGCGTCACTCGCCTCGGTATCCTCAGGTGTAGACGACGATCCTTGTGCACCAGTCTAATATCCGCAATTTCTACAATCATCCCGATACTTCTGTTTACGTACCATACGTATATAATATGCACAGGTGCGGTGATGTCGACAGACTTTCAACGTCTCTGTCTCAATTTCGATGCAATTTTGCAGAATAATTTTTTATACCGGTACCGTTTCGAATCGACCGCGATCGTATAATTTTTTTTTTATTTTTTCAACCGAAACACTGATTTCTTTTGATCAATTGAACTCTATCGTAGGGTTTTGAAGCGGAATGAGAAAAAAATTGAAACAATGTATCTACTTTTTGTTATCCGATGGAATTTATTCAACGATTGACCAGAGTTACAGCGGAATTTGGCAGTGCAGCTGCATCAATATTACTCCTTCCTCGAAAAGTTAATTAATCGCAACTCTCCGAATCGCGGCAAATAATATTTCCCCGTAATATTGATAATAAATACAATACCTTCAGTAAAATGTAATGAAAATCTAGTAAAATATCGCTGACATTCGTTTATTCGTTTAAACAAGTGCTATGTAAATTTCCGGACCGTAATTCGCTTTCTTCTCTTTTTTTTTCCATTCCACGGTTCCGCTTCCAGTCCTAAAAAAATTCATTCGTATCGTTATATTAAGCGTTTGAAAAAAAGTATAACGAATCAAACAAATGAATCATGATCGAATAGAACCAATCGAACGAAGCCCTGGTGAAAATTTCTACTTCTACGAATTTTTACAGAAATTGTAACATTTCGTATTATTTCGTAAAAAATTCTAAATATGCATATTTTTCCGTCCAGAATCATTAATTTTCGTTAAAGGTTACAGTATCTTGTAGATTCTTTACTGAAAAACATACAAATTTTCATCAAATTCTACAAGTTTTTATCCATATTTAACGTGTCAATTTTCTCAAAAAAATCGTCGAAAATCGTCGAAATCATTTTCACCGAGGAGAAGAAAAATAAAAATTTGGAAACATTCTCTCCGGTTTTCGCATCCTACCTACTTTTTATACATACATATACCTTATACGTATGCTGGCTGGTATCTTGCATTTCGTATTCCGCGGAGAGCAGTGCCACTTATTTGGGGATCAGAAGCGGCCGGGTTCCACTCGTTCCCACCCACCCCCACCCCCGTTACTATATTTCATTTTTAAACAACAAAAAAATGCTAATGCACCACAGGCCCGTTATCGACTCGCCTCTGTGTATATGAAATAATAAATAATCTTGTAAGCTCCTCTCAGCGGTGGCCATTATTCCTCCTTCCTCCCCCTCCCCGCCCTCCTCTTTCGGTCTTTTTCCGTCTCATTCTCTTCAAAAGTCACTTCGCAGGTACTCATTTTCCAACTTCTAATAACGTCATGTTTTTCTTTTTTATAAGATTTGTAAAAATTTGGCAAAACCGTATTTTGAACAGAAAAATCCCGGTGGTAACGTTTTTTTTTTTTTTTTTTTATTGATCAAATATAATCCATTCGACGATTTTTTACAATTTTTGTCTCACGAATTCTTAGGAGGAATCGATCGTACGTATGTGCATAATTTCGAATTAGGCTAAAATCGCAAACAACAGCAGCTGAAGTTCCAGTTATATCCGTTTAATGGTGGGGGTATATCTCGATCTATCTGCATCATGGATCGCCGTTTATCACACGCGATCTTCAGCTCCGAACCGCATGCATGGCTGTTATATGTAGGTGAAGGCACCGAGTGAGATAATAACATTACGAAGCGCGATACCCGGTACAAACGAACTGCCGCACATACGTGATTTTCGACGACGTATCGTCATTGGCATGATCATACAAACCTCGGATCGACGCGGGGTTAAGTTGGCATTTTCCAGTATTTGTCCACCTGGCCATTTCTCACCAGCCACTTTGCCTCCGCATAGACTATACGTATAGGTATACTGTATACCTGCTCTGATTTTCACCCTTTCGTCTCCGCCTCTCTCACAAAAAAACGAGCTTAATCCATCCGTGTGGGAGCTTTTTCGAAATATCTAACCCAGAATGTTTCCACACCTTTCTCTTCAGCGTGGCTGAAAAATTGGTAACGATACCGTATCCAAACAAAAATTACTATTTTCTACCTTTGGAATAAGTCAAAAAGTGAAATTTTCCAAAATCGGAGTGTTATTTTTTCTTATGCTTTGTCAACGGTTTACAAAATTTCAGGCAATCCTCTATTTTTGGACAATAAAGAGTTTTCTAAAAATGCATCGTTACGGTAACGTTACGAACTTCAGCCTGATTATTTTCATTGTGGACACGTTTTTTTTTTTTTTTTTATCTCATTCCGGAACGAGGTTGCTACTTTGATTTTACCGTACAAAAAAAAAAAAAAAAAAAAAAAAAAAATCGCTGTATATATCGTATGTTTTGGGATGATTTTACATTCGTCAAAAATTGAACGTTGATACCGAATTCCATCAGCGGATAGATAAAAAATGTCCCTGATTTAAAACAGTCCATCGTCACACTTGGTTATGGATATTTTTGATTCAGGTTTGATTCTCTCTCCTCCGTTTTTTATTTGTTTTCATTTATTTTTTTTTTTTCTTCTCCTCTTTCGAAAGGAACGTCTCACTTCCGATTGTCACCTTGAGGGATTCTTTTGCGAGAAAATTCGAGGAATATTTGAAGAGGTCCTCGCAGGTCGGACCGTTATGAATATAATCCGTGCGGGTGGGTAGGAAAAAGGGGTGGGGATGGGGTTAGGAAGTGAAAGAGAAAATCAAAAAAAAAAAAACGAAGAAATTGAAACGGAAAAAAGGGTCGTGAGTCAACGTTGAAGTTTCGCGTCGTCGAATCACCGTCACGCGAATCAAGCAGCGAAAGCACAGAGACGGCCTGCCTATATATATAGGCTTCGCGGGAAAGAAACGGTTGTGCCTAATAAACGAATTTCTAAATTGAGTTGAGCCTCTGATTCGATTCGTTCCCCCTCCTGAATATCAAATGTTCTCCTCTTCCTCCCCCCCCCCCCCCCCGCCGGCACCGTCGTTTTTATTTTTTCTTCTCCCTCGTCCACCTCACCGCTCTCTTCTTCTCTCCTTTCGTCGCACTCGTCTCCCTGTCTTTTTCTGACAATCGACAAGTTAACGGATACCTACGTAAATAAAAAAAAAAACAAAAAACCTTGAAAAAAAGATTCACACAAAAAAGTTCTCACAACCCCCGTAAAATTATTTCCTCACAAAATTCAAAACCGAGCGTGTTAACTTGGTGATCGGTGCGCGGCAACTGTTTTCAAATACAAATTGCAACTCCGTGCACGCAGTGGCGTTGATTTCTATTCTTGCCTTTCGAAACCGCATAGCGAGATTATATTTCTGATCGTATGTATATATGTATATTTGTTTCGGTTTCAAACACCCCCCTCCCCCCCTTCGTCCCCTTTCCTCCCTCGAAGAAACTGCAACAACCCCAGAGAGAGAGAGAGAGAGAGAGAGAGATTTCTGGGAACGTTGGGCTGAGATCCCCACAACTTCACACCTCGTCACACACGCTGTAGCTCTTGGAAGGTTTGCATGGTCGTATTTATAGAAAGTTTTTTTTTTTTTTTTTTTTTTTTGCACCCCCTCTTTCCCTTTTTCTCCTCCGACACGTTTCGCTCGCCCGGTCGCTCGGCAGTTCCAGTTAAGTGAGAAATGCAATATTTGCTCGGCACTTGGCGGCAATATCAAGTCACCGAGTCGATCCTGCAGACCATCGGGGTGCGTTTCGCACGTGCAGGTCAGGCTTGGTCAGCCGGGATTTTAGGGTCCGTTTCGAGGCAAGTCGTGCGGACGAATCAGTCAAATGAAGAGAGAACTTTTCCTTCCTTTCTTCCTTACTTCCTTACTTCGAGAATCGAGAACCTCCTTCACGGGGGAATGACGACTGGCTGCTTGTCGAGCTTATTGACATTCTATCTGCATTCCTTATTTTTTCTCTCTCTCTATCTATCTATCTATATCTATCTATCTATCTCTCTATGTCTCTCTCTTTTTTCTCTTCTATTCTCCCTTTCCTCTCCTTCCCCTTCACGCAACTTTCTCTCGCTCTGTTTTTCCATCTTAAATCAAACCCCGATCACTCGGTTCTGACCTGATCTCATTCGACACTCTCGAAGACCGCAAGCCAAACATGCCCGATGAACGAGACCATAAAATCATCATTTTTGTCACCCCCTTCGGAGGGATCGACTCGCTTCTTCAGGAATTTTAATCGGAACCGCCGCGTCGCGTATCGACTTATCGAAGTTAGGGGCGGATTCGCCGATCAAACGCTTTTCATACGTAACGCTTCCAGCTTACACGTCGCTCCCGTATTCAGTCACATGAAAAATACCAAAATTGAGGATGAAAAAATATCCTTTCTGACGAAGATTGGCAATGAGAATCGAAACTTTTCCTGATGGCGGAAGAAAACTTTATCAAACTAAAGCGAATTCAATTTAGTACCGGAGGTTTTTTTTTATTTGTGATACGTTTTGAAACGGTACCAACAGTATTGTACAAGTAGCAGACAAATCCTGTTAAATTCGTAGGCAGAACGGTGTTCGTAAGATTTTTTTTTTCAGCTACTGTTGGTATAATTTAATCGTAAAAAAAATTTCGGTAGTATATAATGAAAATTTTGTAACTTCTGAGTGCAATGAATTGACATTGACAAAGAAGGAACGGATGACGAAACGAATATTCGGACTCGAGGGAAAAAAAGTGAATGTTGAATTTGGCGAAGGATAGTGAAAATTGGGGGAGAGAAGGAAACCGCGAGCGACGACCGATAACTCAACCACACAAAAAAAAAGTGTCTTGATCGGTGGATTAGAGTACTAAAATACCGCGTAACTGTATGATTTTGAATATCCTGAATGTGAATCCGGTGTCAGAACTGCTCCATTATCTCCAGATTTTCAGTTATCCATGAGGTATTTCATTTTATTGAAGGTTCTTTGGACTAGACCACCATAACTACACGTTTTTGAACATATTGAATCGTAACCCGGTGTCAGAATTGTTCCATCATCTCCAGGTTTTGAGTTGCGTGTGGAGTACTCCGTTCTGTTGGAGGTCCTTTGAACTAGACCACTATAAGTACATGGTTTTGGACATTCCGAATCCAAGTCCGGTGTCAGAATTGCTTAATCACGTCCAGATTTTAAGTTGTGTATGAGTTACTCCATTCTGTTGGAGGTCCTTTGGACTAGACCACCATAACTAAATGCTTTTGGACATGCTGAATCCAAACCCGGTATCGGAATTGCTCCATCACATCCCGATTTCGAGTCACGTATGGACCACTACATTCTATTGTATGTCCTTAGGACTAGATGACCATAACTTCATGATTTTGGACAAGCTGAATCCGAATCCGGTGTCAGAATTGCTCAATTTTTTTGCTCTTCCTCCCATCACCTCCAGATTTTAAGTTGTGCATGGGGTATTCCATTCTGTTGGAGGTCTGACGGACTAAACCTAGAGAAATGTGAGGTTGATTAAGAAATTCCGACACCGGATTCGGATTCATAATGTCCAAAGAAAATCGAAACACGGCTTTCGGTCCGCCGTACAGGACACTTTATTCTGTGGCTGCGTAATCAGAGAACCGTACGACATTCTTCTATACTTGAGGTATGTGTAATAATGGGAGCTACTAAACGCAGGCGGGGGAGAATTTTAGGGAAACGGATAAAGGAAGAAAATAAGGAAGGAAGGAAGGAAGGAAGGAAGGAAGTAAGAAAAGAGGTAGTGGTAGCTAGGATGAAGAGCGAGGTGAAGAAAAAGGGACGTAGAGGGCGGTTTGTGTGTCGGTGTTGGGTGGTGAAAACGCCCCGAGAATAAGAATGGGGTGTTTATAAGAGAGTATCCTATGTATCAAGCTATATTTACATATAGCTGCCATTCGCCCAGCGAACCAAGAGACCGCGCCGTCACGACGCTACGGCACACAACGCATACAGCTGATATAATAAAAATTAAATATGATATTTCACCGGCACCGTGTATATAAATATCAACCCCCCTCCCTCCCCTCCCCCTCCCATCTCTCTCTCTCTCTCTCTCTCTGTCTCTCTCTCCCTTTCTTCTCTTCCCTCCCTTAGACAACGCCTTCCAAAACTCCAAGGTTATCGAGCTTTTATGGGATAAATTTTGACGTAAAAAACTGTGACTCGGATATTTTTTGACTTTATGGCTTCGCGGAGCTTTCTTTTTCTTTCACACGCATCGTTATAGCGTATAAGGATTGTTCAGGTAACGTATGTAAAAAACCAGAATTCTTCGAGAATAATTAGAGAAGTCAATCATTAATTTTCTTCTAATTTTATCAATTTTTGTGACGTCACGAGAAGAACACTGGGTTCAAAAACTCGAGTCGCACATTCGAAGTAAACTTTTTTGATCACAATCAAGTTGCTTTAATTTTTTTTTTTTTATCTTGTAGATCCTAATCCCAGAAACTCAAAAAATACAGTCAAAAATATTCTAAACATGACCAGAAAATGAGTTCTTTCGAAAAAAAAAAAAAACAAAAATAATACATCGACGTAGCCAAAATTTCGTTCTAGGAGTTTCAAAGATGTGTAAAAATTTTCACGTAAAATCAATTAAGTTTGGTTTTAGTGTTTTCGCGTTTTCGTTTCAGGGTCGAAAAAGGTGTTTTTTTTTTTTTTTTTATTCAAAATCAATTCTCAGTCGTATTTTTCGATTGACTGTTGGCGTCTCGAGAAGAAATGAAAAATATGGCGAAAAAACAGGTGAAAACATACAACAAGGTTACTGCTTAAATTTTTTGGCTGTATTTGTCAAACCATTCGTGCGTTAATCATTTTTCATTATTCGAAATCTCGCCACGTTTCAGAAAATATAGACTCAGCTTTTCCCTGATATTGGTGTGATTTTCTTTCGGTTGCTGCATCTTGCGCCGTTATACAGATGTGTGAAATGCCTCTGATTGTGTTGTTCGACTCGTTCGTGGGTTGCTTCAAGTGTTCCTACTCTAGCAGCTAGCTCTAGGGTACCAATTTCACGGCACTTAAACACAGCTTGAGTGCTAGTCAAGGATTAAATAAAGATTAACAACAAGATTACCAAGCCCACTGACTGCGATCTGACTTCACCCTTCGAGCGCCGAATTACCGTCTCAGCTTGCCTAGTCTATTTATTTGTTTGTCAATTTTTATTCCTCTTACCTGTCTTTCTCTCTCTCTCTCTCTCTCTCTCTCTCTCTGTCTCTCCTCGAGTTCTAACCGTCCGACAAAGATTTATTTTCACTTGTCCGTTTGATTTTGTTAGTTTTTTTTAAACAACTTTTATCTCCTCTCATTCCAAATTCGTTTTCGATCGATTTTGTTTTCAATCCTACGTCAATACGTTTTTCTCCATCCCCAATTATCGATGACTGAAATATTTAGTGTGCGAATTTAGGTGATGTTTTTTCTTTTTTGATTTGTTGTTTTTGTTTCTTTTTTTTTTTCTCTCGAACAGTAAACGTACTGTTTTGGTAAGCATTAATTTCAATCTGTTGGAATAAAAATGTCTTTGCCGCGGATAATACAAACACTCGATTATAAGTCTCGACGAAAGAGATTCAGACAATTATATATTCGCATGGACAAACGCACTGCGTACAAGCATTGCATATACATTTACGTAAGGAATAATTTCAACTCTCCAGAGTTGTTATACGATCAGCAGTAGAAATACGTGATGTGTGTACGACGAGTATAAATATATATGTATGTATGTACATATATATATATATATACATGTATGTATACATGTGTATGGGTACATATAACTGCATTTTTATACGGCTGTACAAACAAACGTGTAAACAGACGTTACGTATACAAGGTGTCGAAAAACTCGCGGTGTTCTCACATTGCCTTAAATATATACACAGGCGTTCTAATATGTGACCTGAATTTTAACCAATATATTTTTTCTTCATCGGCACGGAAAATGGTCAATTTTTTTTTTTTTTTTTTTTATTGCTATTTACTCGTTTCGCGTATTTTTCAGTATCCCATCCATCGAAATCGATCTTTTTTTCGTTTTTTTTTTTTTATCATCAAATCGAAACTCTGTCAAGTTTGTCTATCTTTTTCTCTCTTTCTCTCTCTCTCTTCCTCTCTTATGTCTTCTTTTATCTTCTATCGAGTTTTTCATCCCATCTCTAATTCCGATGTTAGATTCTGGATGTAATATCACATTTGAATGATTGTAAATTAATTAGCCTTCAAGTCGTTTATTATTACAGCGAATAACCCGTAGCCGTCATAACCTCAATTTCTAATTTTGATAATATTTATTTTCATACATTGGCGTGTCCATTCTCGTATACGTTCTATTCTCTTCTCTTCTCTTCTCTCTCTCTTTTTCTCTTGTATATTATAGTGATTAAATTCCCATTTACCGGACGTTCCGCCGTCTAGTAAAATTCAATGCGCATGCGCAACAATCAGAGTTCAACTGTTTGCCAGGTTGACCAACCGTGTCGTAAATGGAAAGTGGAAAATTTTTACAGTTGTACGTGTTGATAAAAACTACCACCGACAATTGTAAAAATATTTGAGGTTAGAGTCAAGTTGGTTGCCCTGGCAAACAGCCGCTATCGGATTGCTGTCGTTATTAGGAATTCACTTTACGTACGATTGCATATCTAGTGACGATAGGCTGTCATATCACTACTGATTTGACACTCTGAAAATTACGCTGTTTATCGATCACAGGCGGTATTTATTATACGTACATACCGCCTTTCGACGATGCGAGGTGTTGTTCTCCTGGCATTGTGAAATTACCACAAAGTTCGTTATATCTACGTGCGAAGTTTTGCCAAATCAATTTCCCTGTCACATACTTGTTATTTATTCGCTCACTCATATTCACCTTGTTGTTGTAAACGATTGATTGACATTTTTCAATTCTTAGATTGCATCGATTCGTTTATCATCGACGAACATCATCTTTGGTCTTATTTTAATAGTAATTTTTGCTTCATTCTTTTTTTTTCCGACTATTTTTAAACATCCATAATTATAAATATAAAATATTATAAGTATAGACACGAAAAAACGAACACTTAAAAACTATAGCAGAAATAAAATTGCGAACAGCAATATTATTTTCGTTGTTATTGTAGTTTACTTCTTTTTTCTCTTTTTTCATCAATTTCATCGATCAGTTCAGCTTCTTCTTCTTCTTTTTTTTTTTTTTTCTTTCAATTCGTTGTATTCTATGTAGTTTGCTCAGGTGTTTTTCACTTTTACCCCGATCCGATACGAAGCGATAATTCGATCGCTTGGCTGTTGCAAAACGATATGAAAATGTGTGCGAGTAAATATACGAAATTGTACAGAATAAACAACAATATATGTATATATATATACATAAGGCAATTTATAAACCGGCTGTAATTTTTTTGCAACATTTTTCCATTCCTCTACGATCTTGGCGGCTTTAGCTTGAACGTTCATCGTTTAAAAATATGAAAATAGAGTCGAGAAGAAATAATTGAAAAATCAGACAACAAACGAATTAAAAAATATTTCTCACTACAATGAGAGAAAGAGAGAGAGAGAGAATGTAGATTTTTGTTTTCTGACTTATCCTCGCGTCGTCATCGGGGAACGCGATTGAAGAATGTTTATGCGGAATTTTTATTTTTTTTTATTGTTAATGCAATTTGCGAAAATATTTTTTCCCGAATCACCCGTCGTTTGCATGTTGTTTAATCGGTCTGTAACACGCGTGAAAGTGCAACAAATGTACGTAATAATTCTTAATATTTATCGTTGCGAGATAATGAAAAAAAAAAAAAAAAAAAAACTATAACGTGATAATCTGGATATCTTTCGCGTGTTTCTTTCTCTACGAGGGGAGGCGGAAATGGGGAGTAAATTTTACATCCTTCAGCCCCTCGGGCGTCAACGAATTTCCGATTTCGTTTCGGGCTGCAAGCTTCTGTTGCCTGCCTTACCAGCTTGTAACTCCGCAACGATATTTATACTCCTGCAAGCTCGCGCAACACCGATTACGTGAAACAATTTTAATTGTCTTTTATAATTCCCCGTTTATACGCGTTGGATTCTCTCAACTCGCGGGGATTCCGAGACAAATAAAAACTTCCACTCAGCCGTAAATTTTCTCGTATTTTCGATATATATATATATATAATTCATTGAATAATTTATTATTATTTACCGTTTCTATTTCTCGCCAATTAGTACATATATATCGAACACGTTTTTCCCCATTCGAAATTTTACCGTTCAAACAATTTTTAACCCATTTTTTCGCCACTCTTGTAAACATTCCACACATTCTGTACCAATATTGTAAGAGGTTTAAACGGTTTTTTATCATTGAAACTCGGTTTTCAGTATTTTTTTTATTTCTTTGGAGTAATTTTTGATCGCTGCTTCGACACATTCGTGATTAGTTTTTTCATATAAACTACTTTTTTCTTTTTTTTTCTTTTGTTGTTGCTATGTTTTATCGTCGATTGAAATTTCTCCACCGTCGTCATTTATGATGTATTCCCGTTTGAAAGCTACCGTTCTTGATACATATCTTAAAAATTCTTTGCGGTCTGTAATATTCCAACGGTCATGTTTGAACGCTTTGAATTGATGAGAATTCGTTCGATCCAAAAAAAAAAAAAAGAAATGTAAGAGTAAAAAATGAATACAAACAAACAAAAACACACAATTGTTCGCTGTTCTTGACAACGGTCACGTCAGAAGGTGTAGCTCTTTGCAATTGAAGGATAAAAAAAAAAAAAAAAAAAAAGAAAAGAAGACGAATGAAAATTTGAAACAAATAAACAAGAACACAAAATTCTTCTTACGATTATAATTATTACCGGTTGTTATTAGTGTTTAGAAAATGTCTCAAACTCCTCCTCCTCCTCCTCCTCCTCCTTCTTCCTCTCAGTTTATGATGGCTGTTGCGCAGCTGTGTGTATACATGCTTCTGCGTGAGCAGTAACATATAATATATAAATATGTACGTGTGTGTGTGTGTACGTGTAAATATATATAGTAAGAGAGAGCGAGAGAGCGAAAGAGAGAGAGGAAGGGAGGGAGGGAGAGAGATGGAGAGGGAGAAAGAGAAAGGGAGGAGAGTTAACCCGGGCAACCGGCAAACTTAACAAAACAATTTGTTCTTAAGCAAACAGCGGCATCCGGTTTACTTGTGAATAAACAACATATTTATTTTTAGAGGCAGTATACGCGCGGTTCTAGCCACCGTATATTGCCGGCTCTACTCCATGTATCGTTTACACACATGCTCGCGTTACACGCATCGCACACATTTATATATACATATATATATACATGTATGCGCGTGTGTGTGTAAAATCGTACCTAGTTCGTACGAATCCACGCTGGTGTTCGAATTTTAAATGCCTCTCGACCAGCCACGCGTTAATTCCCCCGGCCGTTTTGCTACTCTTTCAATCCGCAACTTTGTCTCCCTCTCTGCCAGCCAAGCCTCTCTTCCTTTTCCATCTCTTATTCCGCTTCTATACCCTTCCACTTTCCATGCGCTTAAGCTGCACGTATATATATATATAGGAAATTGCACGAAATTACGGCTATTATTGCAGTCGTTGTCTTTTACCTTGTCAAACGGTTTACGGAGGGCGGGAGTTTAGCAGGAACTTGGATAAAATTATTCCGAAAATCCCGGTTAATTCGTATGCGTGACGAATAATTTGATAATTTTTTTTTGAGTATTTACTCGAACAACTCTGATATTTATCAGGATTTCTTTTCTTTTTTTTTTTTCTATTCGTAGAATTCAATGTAAATAATTATTCACGGTTGGAGATGTACCGACGGAGGAGACGTTGAAATTACTAGTTTCACCGCCTGGCTGCGCATGCGCGAAATTTGCTGCTTCACGCAGACTGGCCAACTTAAATTTCAGCTGTCAAACGCGATTTAAAGAGGTTACGTTGCGAATTTATTTCTAAGGCTAATTGGATATTAAATATTTCACGTTGCGATTCGGGAAGGCTAAGCTTTTACCGTCAACTGACCGATCACCGATTACTTCTACGATTTCATCGAAACAATCTTATTTTAATTCGCTACTCGACGCGGAAGAGGCTCTGACGTTTCATGCCACGCTTCGAGTTATAAGTACAAAGTTGGCTACCCTGACTTACGGATGAAAATATTTCCGGGGTACAATCAAGCCGGCCGGTAGAGTTCAATTGTTTCTATACGTTCACATTTCTTTATCGGCGGAGAAAACGGTCCTTTTATACGAAACTAAACTCAAATCGTGACCGATCATCGATCATCGAAGAAATAAGTTTAGTAGACCGAGTTTTTCAACTTTCGCAAGCTAGAGAACAAAACCGATTTCAATTCTTAGGAACATCGTCTTACTCTTTGGATAAAAACAATTTCTGTAATCTAAACAGCGCCGAAGAATTGGTTTCTTTTAGAGAAAATATTACATGAAAATTTATGTCAATTCTTTTTTTTTTTTATTTGAAAAGCAATCACATCAACAAAAATTAGTTTATACCAATTTCTAGTAATTTCTAGTTGAGAAAAACAAAAAAAAAAAAAATAAAATCCGGTACATTCTTTTCATTGATTTATAAATTGGCGATACACGGTATGAAATAATGTGAGACAATTTAAACTTGGAAGTATCCGTAGCACGCCTAAATCTGCTACTGCTGCTGCTGCTGCTGGCGATACTTGAAAGGTGTTTTATTGCCCCTTCAAAATCAACCCCGCTAGGCGTATTCCGACGGGGCGGTATTTCTTTCTTTCTTTTTTTTTTATTTATTTTTTTTTTCTTTGCTTCTCTTGCCCCCCTTTTTTTCGGTGAGATTTACTTTTAAATTCGATAGATATTGCCAATTACCCTTGGCACCTCTCTGTTCTCTCTTTCTCTCTCTCTATCCTTTTTCCTTTTTCGTTCTTTTTTTTTTCTTTTTTTTCCACCCCCTCCTCTCCTCGCTCTCTTACAGTACCTCCCTCTTTATCGCGAGTCGCGAAATCGGCCTTCGCGTGCCTCAGGAATTTTAAATGCGTTTTATGTACAGGGGCAATCTGAAATGCTGCATAAATCTCTTTCTGAAATATTATTACAATCACCTTCGAGCCTTTGCCCCCGAGCCAACCCCCCGCTTGTCATAAAATATATTACATATCTGGATATTATATACGTACACACACACACACACACACACACACATATATATATATAATTATATATATACGTGTATATTTGTTTCCCCTGTGCGGTTCACTCTTTAACCGTTCAATGCGCATTTGTCTATCGTAAAATTATCCCGAAACCGTAAAAATAAGCAACGGTGAAACACAAATGAACAAACAAAAAAAATAAAAAAATCGGACAAAATTCCGAACAATTGTTTTTGTTTAATTATTTTCGTATCGCGACGTCGATTCGTTCGATTAAAAAAATTTATACCCAAACGTGTGATGAGGTTTTGGAAAGAAGACTCATGGAATAAAATCAGACAAATTTTAAGCCACGTCGAAGAAAATCTTTAATCCGTGCGAAATTGTGCGAGAGAAATAAATAAAAAAAAAAAAAAAAAATCAATGAAATAAAAAATCGAGGAAAACCGAATCGCAACGTTATTCAATTTTGTGTAACGCGAGTAAGGAGAGGATAAGAAAAAAATTAAATAAGAAAGAGATTCCCGCGTTGATCTCTGGACCACAGCAACCGGGAGTCACACACACGCAAAAACACAAACACACACACCTTTTATTATACCTTGTACCCTGCACACCATGCAAGGAAGATAAATTGTACTCATTATACCCTGTGATTTATTCGAAAGAGTGGCGGGGCCGAGGGGCTGCTGCCCGGGTGTCTTTTCCCGCATCTTCCCGCTTCTTCGGGAAACCTCTAGGTTATAGAAGTTTAAGTTAAAAGAAAAATAAGGCTTACGGGGTGTAAAGTTGCCCGAGCCGGAATCACCCGGTGGGAATATATTACAAAATTTTCTTCCTCGTCTTTTTCTTATTCTTCTTATATTAGGTGTGACAAGGACGTCGCGAAATAAAATCCTCATCTGAGGCCTCAGGTACGCGTAAAGAGAGACAAAAACGAACAGAAAAAAAAAAAAAAAAAAAAACTCAGTACGAAAAATCCGATCTACTGTCTAACAATAAAACAAAACAAGTAGGAAACGAAAAGGAAAATGCTAAATCGGATTCATTTTAGATCCGTTTAATCAAAATAATACAATCGTACTTGAAAAAGTGTTATTATGTTTATTTTTTCAACCGCAGTTAGTGGAATAAGAGAGGGGGGGGGGGGGGGGGGGAGGTACAGCTGGGATGGTTCAAAATTGGAAGTTTTTTTTTTTTTCTCTTTCTCTTTTTTTCTAAGAAACTGAAACACTTTGAGTAATTTGGGTGCGAGTGCTTTGTGAATTCATAGTTTCAAGAACATTACTTATTGAGAAAATTTGTGATAATTTTTGGGCATTTGGAAGTATATTATGCCAGAAGAATCCTTATGCTCATGCTGCATATATTAAGCGAGAAACCTTGCGTGGAATGAATTTCCACCTTTCGTACACTCTATTAAAATTGCACCTCGCGCATCAACTTGATACGCGTCGAAAAGAGGATTTAATGAGGTAAATTTACTTTGTAAGATACGTTGTAGAAATGCGTACCCAAGACCTTTAAAAATATTTTAAACTTTTACCCGCATGAGAAAAAAAAAAAAAAAAATGAACTGAAATTCCTCTAAATGCCCCCTTTAGTGGAATTGATTTAATTTTTTTTTTTTTTTTACCGTTTTGACAGTTTTTTTTTCAACTATCCAAATTCACTAATATTTTTTACACACTACCTGCAGCTTGGTACTGTAAAACTGCTTAGCTGAAATTGCGCGAAAATTATCATTCAGAATATTTCGAGGAAGTGTATTTTCAAAAGTCATCCTGAATTTTCATAATTTTTTCGTTCTTCACACGGTAATTTTTTTTCACAGGGTCATTTAGGCGAGAATCCTTTCGACAACGGGTCCTGGATCAAGGAACACTTTCAGCCAACAGCAGTGCCTTGGCAATCGAGCCTGAGAGGTCAATCACGATACGGTGTAAGTGAAACATTTATTTATTCTTTACACAACAATTTTTTTTTTTTTTTCTCTCATCAAATCACTCTTACAATATCTTTCACCTGTTTTGTTTATCGTCTAAAATTTTGAGCGAGTCGCATCGCGATCTGTGTATTCGGTTATATTTTATACGTATATATATTAGGTAATGTATCGTAAATATTCAACGTTACGTTTAATCACGAAGCGTGAAAACAGCGACCGACGTGTTATTTTTAACGCAAGAATAATTCAATTGTACTAATTTTATTCTATCCGATATTTCGATTTTCTTTGTGTCTGTATTTTTTTTTTTTTTTTTTTGTTTCGTTGGAATCTATTCATTAATTTTTCTTTCCTCGTTTTTTTTTTTCTTCTCTTTTTCTTTTTTTTCCTTTTTTATTTCGAACATTGTTTCGAGAAATACCGTCGAAAGAAAATAATTTTCTACCACATCTAAGTGTTGTAACAAAGCTTTGAAAAATACATAAATTTGAGATTAAAAATGAATAAAAAGAAAAAAAAAATAAACGGTACCAAAAATATTCAGACGAATAATAATTGAACCTGGTTTACAAAGAGAAGAAAATTATACAATTTTTTAATTTTTTTTTTTCTTTTGCCCTGTGATTTTGAGGTAGGAAATTCGCATCGCATACTTCGGGGTTTTGACTGTATGCGGGAAAATAATTCTCCGGATACCGAATGTTCTCGAAAGAGGAACATTTATATCCACTCGTTGTCATCCGGCGAGTGTAAAAATTGCAGGGACCTCGGTTTTGTCCCTTTTCTCAGCAATTCCCCGTTTTTCCTCATTCCGAGATTTTCTTTTTCACTATATTCAACACCCCCTCAGGTATCTCGACTCGGATATGGTGGGTAGACAGTGTATAAAACGTGGGTGTATTAATAATTTGCTTTGTTTTCTAAAAAAGCTGTTTATCTTGCCTCGATTCTTTAAAAACTCGTCCCCTCGACGTCGTTCCTTCTTTTCCTCTTCCCTTCCTTCCTTCCTTCGTCTCGCCTTTTATTTTCCTTTAATACCCTCCCTGTTCTAAATTCTTCTCTCATGATTCTTCTGCACTCTCGAATAGCTAGCTTGTGGAAAAATATTTAACATAATTATTTTGAGGTTGGTGGAAAAAATTGATGGGAAAATGTAAACCTCATTTTTTACCGTTTACCTGCGAAGAAAATCATCGTTTTTACATCCGATCTTATTTTGCCGCTTGTGTCAGAGGATTGTCAAGATTTTTGTTTAACAATCTTTATTTACTACGATTCGAAACAAGCTTTCAATATATTTTTGACCATTTCACCATTTCTGATTTTGTTTAAAATTTATTTAGCAATTGTCTCAACTCTGAAACAGTACTCTGAATTCTTGCAGATTTTTTCATGCAACCGCCCAATTATTTATAAATATTCAATGTGATTTTGAAAAAGATCTTATTTAAAATTCTTAGAAACTGTATTTTACATTGCACACATTTCGAGACTAGGTCCATGATGGGTCGATTTTTTTTTTACATATTCATTCACCATTTTCAATCTTTTCAGCCAACTAGAACATTGTTCGAACGGCCTGAAAATTTACGAAAAATTCCCAAAACTTCAGTTCTGCACATTACTAGATTGTTTTCCATCATCAAGCGATTTCTGTCTGCTTTTTTTGGCACATTCAACTTTTTCTTATCAAGTTGATAATGAAACCGGTCTAGAAATGTTCTAAGTGAAAAATAGAAGTTTTGAGAATTTCTGTAAACTATCGGACCGTTTAAACAATGTTTTAGTTGAAAAAGAAAATTAAAAGTTGAAAAAAAAAAAAATAAAAGAATAATCGACTCATTCTGGACATAGTTTTGAAATGTTTGAAAAAAATACAGTTTTTGAGATTTTAAAAAAGTGTCTTCATCAAAATCACTCTCAATATTTATAAATAATTAACCAGTGAAAGAAAATATCTGAAAAAATTCAGCGTATTGTTTCAGCGTTGGGACGATTGCAAAAGAAATTTGGATCAAAATCCAAAGTATACGTATTATGGTTTAAAAATTAAAAAAAAAATCACACCAAGACCGAAACAAGACTCAAATAACGGCAATCGTTTTAAATTTTTTAATTTCTTCCTTAATATGATCGATAAGATCGTAGAAATTGGTTAAGGATCGAGAAGAATCGTTTCGTGCTACCTTTATTTATTTCTTTTTTTTCTTTTATCTTTTATCTTACGTCACAGCACGGTTACAATAAATAAGTTCCTATAGACCAGTAATACCCGTTATTCCAGAGATATAACAATACCGAGGGAAAGAAGTTACGCAGGCATAAAAGTCTCTCTATACGCCGTATTCAACGTTGTGACCGGGAGAGCTTTATCTTAACGATACGCGTGCCAATGCAGCTTTTCCATCATAAATGTTTGCGGGAACTTTCTTACGGGATATATTTGCACTCGGATTCCGAACAACGCGTATTTCTTTGTAATATCACGACCGAACGGCGAATCGGCATTGAATCGGTCAATTAATTACGGCAATTAGGGCGCAAATGATTTTTATCAAAGCTAATTAACAATCCGGATGTGAAACACAGCCGCGCCTTTTACGAATCGTGAATTTTCAAAGGCTGAGTCAACGAGTGGATCAAATACATGATAAATCAAAGAAGCGTAAAGAGAAGTCGAAGTGTTGCGTTTACCGTAAAAAAGTTACGGAAAAAGAACGACACGATTTCTAGTGATAATAACGTGAATTCCTTTTCTATCCAGGTTTCTCAAAATTTGTTTTTCACATTACATTATTTTCAATTGGAATCTCGAGGCATAAGAATATAAATTTCGTGCGTTATGTTATTTTCAGTAAAGTTTTCATTTTTTTATTTTCTGTATTTTTAGGTTACGTGGATACGTTAATTAATACCGATTTCAAACAATGCCAGAGTTTAGACTCGCGACTCACGGATCGTTATCTAATCTACGTATATACGTGTTATCCATACACATACATGTATATATATATATATATATATATATATATATATATATATTAGATAACGATCCGTGAGTCGCGAGTCTAAACTCTGACATTGCTTGAAATCGGTATTAATTAACGTATCCACGTAACCTAAAAAATACAGAAAATAAAAAAATGAAAACTCTACTGAAAATAACATAACGCACGAAATTTATATTTTTATGCCTCGAGATTATATATATATATATATATATGTATGCTTGCCGACCAGGCGACATTCAATGAAATCTAATTATACTCTGACCGACGCTACGATCGATTGCCACTCTCCGAATGACGTGTAACGAAGTGCAGCGGAAACTGAAACGCGACCTTAACCCTGCGCTCTTCTCGTATATAACACGAATATAACAGTTATCACGATGCGGCATCACTTTTTCTTTTTTTTTCTCCTCTTCTCTTTCTTCATACACATTTTTTTAACGATTAAAATTTATCCCGTCAATGTAATTGATAAGGCGTGCAATAATGTACCGCGGTGAAAGATAAGAGAGCGTTGAAACGTCGGCGAAAAGAGTTGAATGAATCGAATCGAGAATAGTGGAAAAGAAAGAAAGCAAAATAACGAAAATATAAAATAATAGACATGGTAAAAAAAAAGTGAAGATGATACAGCGACGATGACGAAATAACGAGCGTGTGCAATTACTCCTCATTTTACAGACTTGTACGGAGATTTAAATCCGCGTTTTGTATTTCTCGTTGTATTTATCGGAATGCTGAGATACCATTTGAGGAGAGCAAAGTGACGTCAATAAAAGCCGGAGTCACCGAATACCGAGCACGTCATAATTCGTTGGAAATGTTGTTACGAGTCAACAACAGTTTTACTGCACTTTGTATACATATATCCACTCGAGTCTGTAACTGAGTTGCCGAGTAAGCACACGGAGTGATTATTTTAAGCAAGTCAAGATTTCATGTAATTTAAAGCAGATAAATATTTGTAATTACATGTGCAGTATGCAAAAAAGTGTCGATATCTCAAATCAGCAGCTGGTGGATTATAATTGTAGAAATAGCTTGTCTGAGAATGTCATTTCTTTTTTATTCTACAACTCGAAGTTGCTTTTCATGCCGACAGACGGAGTAGGAAAGAGGAATAAAGAGAGAGCGAGAGAGAGAGAGAGAGAGAGAGAGAGTGCGAGAAGGAGACTGAGAAAGAGGAAGAGGAGTTTCAACTCGCCCCAGGGTTTTAAGATATGCAGGACACACACTCTCTCCGTCTTTATTCTCCACTAGCTCTCGCGACTATTTTAATGCGAATTGGAGAGACAAGCCGCGGGAAGAAGATCCACTTCTTGATTACAGAACTTTTTACCTAATTACGTAACGTTGTTAGCATTTACAAACCCACCCGACGATTTTACACTCTGACTACTAATAAGACGCGGCGTCGATTAACCGAACCGAAATTATTATGTATCTGCACTTCTCTCACACACTTCAAGAATATTTCTGATCAATAATCTAAGCTGATTAGTAAACTCAGGTAAAAATGTATTACGTAATATCAAGTCAATGGTTTCTTAACCAAACTCACAATCAATGAGATTCTTGACCCAACATCTCCTTGAACAGTGAAGATAACTTCAGTCAATGAGGTTCTTAACCCAACATATCCCTGAACAGTGCAGATACCTCCAATCAATGAGGTTCCCTGCCCAACATGTCCTTGAATAGTGCAGATGACTTGAATCAATTAGGTTCCTAATCCAACACGTCCTTGAACAGTGCGGATGACTCCAATCAATGATGTTCCTAACCCAGCATGTCATTGAGCAGTGCAGATGACTTTGATCAATGAGATTACCAATCCAACGTGTCCTTGAACAGTGCAGATGACTTCAGTCAATGAGGTTCTTAACCCAACATATCCCTGAACAGTGCAGATACCTCCAATCAATGAGGTTCCCAGCCCAACATGTCCTTGAATAGTGCAGATGACTTGAATCAATTAGGTTCCTAATCCAGCACGTCCTTGAACAGTGCGGATGACCCCAATCAATGATGTTCCTAACCCAGCATGTCATTGAGCAGTGCAGATGACTTTAATCAATGGGATTACCAATCCAACGTGTCCTTGAACAGTGCAGATGACTTCAGTCAATGAGGTTCTCAACCCAACATGTCCTTGAACGGTACAGATGGCTCCAATCAATGAGGTTCCTAAACCAACATGTCCGTGAACAGTGCAGATGACTTCAATCAATGAGATTCTTAACCCAACATGTGAAGTATGAATAGCTGAGATGACTATTCTAGACTCCATGCGATTTCAATATCTTCGATACGAGGATTCATCGTTCGTTCAAACCAATGACTCCGAAAGGCCCAATTTAGGGTTCTCCGGACATGCAGATCGCAACTCGTCATTTTTAACTCAGAAATAATAATATGTTCACTGTAGCAAATTACGAAGCATGACTTCAGCTCCAAAGCAAAGACGTTTAAGAACCTTGGATGAACCTTATAATCTTCTCTCTTTATTATTTTATAATCCACCCCACGGGATGTGAACGACGGGTCGCTGCTTCTTTCCCCTTCAGTGCACGTCTCCTTTTCAGTCTCAGACTCTCGAGTCTAGCCTGCAATGCAGCAGATCCTCAGAATTTCGTAGTTTCTTCCGAAAGATGCCTGCCGCCGCTTCTATGTCGCATACTAATGCGCTTTCTCGTTAATTAATTATCGGTATGTGTCTCTGTCTATGTTCTCGGAGCGAGTCGCTAGTATTTCGTACGACTCGATCACGACTGGAACTATATCGTTGTTTGGTTTCTCGTGGATTTCTCTCACTGCGGTAATTCGCACGAAATTCACAAAGGTGAAAATAAGGCGAGGAACGAAGGGCGCGAAACCGAGAAGTAAGGAGCTTGATGGCCGGTTTTCGCGCTGAATGCTAAACAAAAGTCTTACACGAGATGAATGACTCGACTCTCCGCATACCGAATTATTCGGTCACACCCAACTTCGGTTTCCTTTGAATTGAACCCCCAAAGCGGTTCAATTAATACAAACCATGTACCAGGAATTTGTCTTCTATCATATCAAAGTGAAAAATCAATGACTCGTTGCTGCTGTTCTCCAGCAACGGTGTTTTAAGAATACCTTTCAACACCGCGGCGGGTCATTTAAGGGGGCTGAAATTAATCCGTGTTCGATTAGGCGTCCATGGTGGTGACCACTGTACACCTATTTGCCGGCAGCATCGCCTGGGCCAGCATCGAGGTTTCTCGATACACAGGGAGAAACTCACCGTCAACAGAACCTACCCCCATCCCTATCCCATCCTCAGAGCTATACAGACTATACAGCAAGGCACAACAAGTGGGGGGGATTTGCCAACCCCCGATAAATATATATAGAGAGAAACAGGCAGGCAAGCAGGCGCACGAAGCTCATCCCACGTGCTACGTATACCTATATACACCCTCGATTTGTCTCTCTTCCTCTCCCGCCGCGTATACCTTTGTCCGTCTCTCTCTAAACAACCCCTTGGAGGAAAAGAAACCCTCGCCGCGTCGACTCCTGTCTCTTATATCCTTCGAGGAATGTTGAAATCTCCGTTGCAAACGGTGTGTACATGCAAAAAAATTTACTATTTCATACGCGGGAATGAACTGCGATTAACGAATCTAGGGGTTAAAGTTATCTTAAATTTTTTCATCGATTGCACTGATGCTGGCTAATTTGTGACGTAGAATTTTTTCGAACACTTCCAATATCCATAAATCAAGTCCACCTCGTGCGTGTGAATAGTTCAAAACTAAAGCAGGTATCTGGTGAAGATCCATTCGAAAATTTTGATTTAAACAGAAATTTGGAAAAATCAATATTTTTATTACTGTTTTTCAAAAAATCTCATCTAAATTTGATACATCGTAAGTTGCTGTCAGTTTGGATGTTCGGAATTTTTTTCAGAATTTTATAACGTCAAGATCGATAACGGTGAATAGATTTTAAACATCACAGGTAATATGTAGTGAAAAAAAAAAATAGTTGTTGTATTCAATGTCCTGGTCCCCTTGATGATTGGAAAATTGACATGTTCGTGATGTCCAAAATCGATGTAATCCAACGTTTATCGTAGGCACTTTGGAAATCGACCTCGCAGCCTGTGGGAATTAGTTTATACGTATACACAGAAAGCTCGATACCGCTGTACCGCAGTGAAATTCTTAGTCGTGCTCAATAATTCAGGAAACAGGGAAATCTAATGAAAAATTTATAATCCATTCCCCCGGCGGCTGCCGAGTTCTTAGCTCGAACCTCAGACTGAGCCCCACCACCGTCTTTCCTGCACCTCTCAGATTCATGGAGTCAATTCACCTGAGGCAAGTTCTATTCCCTGCACATTATGAACCCGGCAGATTATACGTGCAGGGTATGGGTTTGTCTGGGCGTAACGTTTACCTAACGCGTCTTCCGAGTTCAGTTTAGAAACGGAATTGCAACGTGTCTTGTTTCCGATTCTGTTGCTTGAAAATAAATGTCTATTACATGTCAATTTTCAGCTGAATCTGTGAATATATGACACGATTTCAAGGATGTAAGTGAGACTTGTTCATCTGTAAGACGGAAAATTTACAAATACGTTTGTCTCGTTTCTTCGGATAATATCACGACAGAATTCTAAAACAATGTCTGAATGCTGATCTGCTTATTAGAGGTCAACAGTTAGATTTTACCATCCCTTGAAATTAGGATGGGAATATATTTTGACTTGATGTTCATAGATGGTATCAACGTTTGGACCATTGCACACGATGATAAAAATGCAAAGTGGACTTCTATAGACTATAATCTGAATTAATATTGATATCAAACATGGTTCTATTATATAGTAGTTCGTACCGGTAAATGTTGGTCAATTTTAACACCACCATTTTTTACAGTGCCTTATTGTTGTTGAAACATAATATCAGATGGCAGGGTTCAAGTTTATGTTTATAGTAAGCGGAAAGATAACAGATGATGCACATTCTATTCGACGTCTACAACGAACTTGCAATTATCAGGCACATTAAGAATTCCAAGTGAATGTCGAGTGATTGGAATAGCGTGTATATGTAAAAGATCCATCGGAATGGACTGGGATGAGAAGAAAGCTTCAAAGGGTGAGAAACGCACGACTGTAGGTAAAAAACGGGTATCGCCTCTTCTCGATTCTGGTAATATGTGCGCAGGTGGGTGTATTCACTTAGATCAGGGCAGACGCGGGCGTACCTAGCGACTAGTGAGAAGCCCAGATGCCTGGGTTCGACCCCGGCAGCCTCGGCTGAGCCACCCCCAGACAAGCCCGGGTGCCCCTTCGCCTCGCCAGCTCTGCTTCACCCACCCCCGCCATCTTTCTCGCCTTGTTCTTGACTCGGCCAGTAATAACAGTCAAGATTGATAGTTGGAGAAAATCTGCGAGCGAGCCAGCCAACCCTGCGAAGCCATCTTCGATTTTATTCGGCTTCCCTCCCCTTCCCCACTTTCAACCTGCCCAGATTTGTTTCGGCCATTTTCCATTCTACTCTCTCTCTCTCTCTCTCAGTCTCTTTCTCCTTCTCTTTCACTTTTTCCATCTCTTTCTCATTCCCCCCGTGTGTACAGAGAGTTTCCTCCCACATCCAGTCAGTGTCGCCAAACAAGAATTGTCGAAGAGTTCCTCAGAGAAATAGTTGATGCGCGTTGACTTCACTTGTCGATGTGACAGAAGCAGGCCCATCAATTTTCGTATACCTACTCAGTGGAAGAGTGAAGTATGGATAAAAGAGATGCGGATCGATGGTGGTCAGAGATCGTAAGTGTCATAGATCCGGATGACACTCGAATGGACCATCGCCCGATGGTGGGAAATCTCGAGGAGAGCAGCCCTTTCTCTCGCTCTCTCTCTTTCGATCTCTCTACGGCAGTAATAAGAGCGCACCTTGCATCTTGATGCCGGGAGGACCTCGCCTGTGGGAGAAGGAGAAGGCGAAGGAGAAGTTGGAGGTGGAGGTGGATGACGCGGAGGATGAGGATGAGGATGAGGATGAGGAGATGGTGAGGTTGTAGGCGGTGCTGAGAGAATTCTGCGGGGGCGTGTCGCTCGGCAGGGCAGGTGGAAAGGTGCGCGTCCACGACGTCGACTCCGCCTTTCGACGGCGACGATGCCACGACGAGAGGAGAGGAGAGAAGAGAAGAGGAAAGGCAGAGGAGAGGCTAGTCGACGTGCGAGAAGAGGAGGAGGATGAGGAGGAGGAGGAGGAGGAGGAGGAGGAGGAGGAGGAGGAGGAGGAGGAGGAGGAGGAGGAGGAGGAGGAGGAAGAGGAGGAGGAGGAGGAGGAGGAGGAGGAGGAGGAGGAGGAGGAGGAGGAGGAGGAGGAGGAGGAGGAGGAGGAGGAGGAGGAGGAGGAGGAGGTTCTGACCACCGGAGAGAGAAGGAGAGGAGAATGATGAGGGAGAGGGCCTCTGCAGAACCAGCCTCGCACAGTGTCAACGCCCCGGTGACGTCCGGAACGTATGGATGAGACTCTAGGATGCACCGGGAATATTATCCCGTTCAATTTTTCTCGCAAATATTCAACGCCACGCTTCGAGCACCGTAAATATGCATCGAGGTGGCCAGCATCGCGGAATCAAACGCCTCCGTGGAACCGAAGAATGATTCTCTAGTCTCTCCTGCAGCAAATGCCTCGGTTTCGAACCTATCGACCAAACCGTATTGGCTGTTTCATCATCGCACGACAAACACACGAGTAGATTAAACAAGCCTTCCTTTTCTCAAAACCACTCAAATACTCGAGACGTACATATTATTACACCAAGCAACTTATAGAATCCCATAGCATTATGATGTCCTGGTGGTGGTTTGCCCAGTTGGCTGATCAAACATCTCGAATCCAGATACAGAACATTCGTAGTCATCGAGTTCTTATGCAGCTGCGGGACGGTCTTTAGATATGACCTTTGAAGTGTTCAAGCAACATCCCGCGAAAGCATTTGATTGTGGTCTTCAGAAGTCTGTTCAAGAATTCGACGTCGATGCTGGTATGACTTATGGTTCTAGTTTCGCAGCCTATAGAATCCCATAGCAACTTCCGATGTTATCCTAATGATGGTTCACCCAGTTGACTGTTAAACCATATCCGAGTTCTCCTGGAGCTATACGGCCATGTTTTCGAGTGATCTTTCAAGAGTCGAAGCAGCCTCCCAATAAAAAAACAATTAATCCTGGCGTTCAAGAACGTGTTCAAGAATTCGACGTGAATGCAGCAGACATATATGGTTCCAGCTTGGCAACCTATAAAATTCCATAGTATCTTCCGATGTTATCCTAGTGATGGTTCACCCAGTTGACTGTTAAAACATATCGAATCCAGCCATATGATATTCGTGGTTACCGAGTTCTTCTAGAGCTATACAGGGCCATGTTTTCGAGTGATCTTTCAAGAGTCAATGCAGCATCCCGTAAGAGCAATTAATCCTGGTGTTCAGGAACGTGTTCAAGGTTTCGACATGAATGCAGCAGAGACATATGGTTCCATTTTGGCCTGTTGAACTGTAGACGGCACGGGGCTCCCAGCACCCTCAGAGAGGAACCACCGGCTATTACACCGTCTCCTAAGCTATTACGCCATCTGGAGAAGTGAGGTGGGTTAAGCGAGGTGATGTATTGAGATCCCATTGTATCCTGGGAATCCCCCAAGATTGCCAAACGAGCTCACTCCTCCTCCTGGTCCCCGGCAGCGGAGCCGCACCTCGGGGCTTTCCACCCACGTGATACGTCACTCCTATTACCATATCCTCTTCTCGGAATCCTGGCGACTAGAAAACCGACGCCGCTTCTCTCATGGTGGAAAAAAATCCTCGCACTAATTATCGCCGGGCTGTATATTGATTCCATTCTGACGACGCCGAGTGGTTCTCGCCTCTTTCTGTCCCACCGTGATGATATGTATATACATGCGGAGAAAGAGGAACGGGAAAGAGCCGCGGACTGCTCGGCGAGGGAAATTCAAATTTTTGCATCAATAGTCCCGCTCCGTTCTACCGAGCTCTCTGCTCCAGACGACGCTCTCCCATAACAACCTGTGTTATTTTATCGGAGGTATAGGACTAGCTCAAACACGGCCGTGTGCAGAGTCGCACACATGGAACGCTGGCAGGCGCGCTCTTCATTTGAATCGAATTTTCACCCCCCCTTTCACAAGGCGTCTGGATATTTCGGATCGAGTTTTGCGCCCTCTTTGAAATGCGCTGGTCTTCGAATGGTCGAATTTCGTGACCATGGGAGTTAATCATGAATACCAATACCAAATTTTCAAAAACCGTTGGATGATCGGTTCTCAAGATTTCGCCAAGACTTCTTTCCTCGCGAGTATTCTCATTCCGACCTTCTATCCCATGACACACAATATATAACAGTGAGGCGTTGCAGTTTATTCCCCGAAGGCAGACGAGACGGATTCGCACCGTCGCGTAGATCATCTAACGCCAGCTGTATGGAAGTTCGTTGAAACGGAGCAAGCTGAAACTTTCAGGAAAGATATTCCGCGATTGCGTCATCGTAAATAAAACTTATGACAGAACCTCGGTGTTTCCATGATCTGTGACGAAGAGAGGGAAGAATGTGCGAGCTGATTTCATAGAATCTCGTGCTATGTGGCGTTTAAAAAAAGATTCGCATCCGTCTTTACGAGTAGAACAGAGATATCGGTGAAAATTCGTATGCGAAAGGTAGAATATTAGAAACTGTGTTCGATTGAAGATGAGTTTGAATTTCGTGAGATTAGCGTAACGAGAGATTGTCATTGAAAAAATCGGTATTCCACAACTTTGGTATTGTTTGAAATTCAGTCAACCATGTGTCGCTGTAATAAAGCAAGACATGTTGATATTTCCCAAGTTCGAATCCTTCAAAGCATTTTCAAAATGAATGCAAAATAATTCGTGTAAAATGTTGTTTCCATATTTCGTTTCGTCAACGCAACGACTTCAATCTCGTGATTATTATCAGGTCCAGGCACGTGCTTGAAACTGAAAATTTTGTTTGCAATTCAGCAAGTCATCGTCGTCTCGTTTAAACAGATTCCCACTCAGCGTGTTTTGTCTACATCAACATATAATGAGCAATAAATGACTGCATAGTGTTCGTAATATTAATCGCATATTAAAAACACACGTGATGTAAAATTTCGACATTATTCACATATATTAAATAATCTGTACAACTATGCAACAAACCTATAAAAAGCGAGTAAAATGAACAATGAAAAATATTGTATATTTATATCCATTTCCACTTGGCGCGTCGAGTTTACCTTAAACAGTTAATTCCCTGGACAAATTTTGAACATATGTCGACTTTTGGTTGGTCAAACACGATCGTCATTCGCCCGAAATTGTATGGTGAAATAAATTGTTGAAGTAGAGCTCGAGTAGCGCGTGACATTGGATTTTTATTTTATTTTACGTTATTTTTATTATTCTTTATTTTCTTTATTTTTTTTTTTTTTGAGGAGGGGCGGCTTTACCAATCGAAGCTTGTTCCGCATCCCATGCTGGTGCGGATATCATTGTACACATAGCAACAATATCCGGTACTGAGTTTTGTCACAGAGGAGAAAGATACCGTCGCGTCGACACGAATAGATAGATAGTGACCGTGCCGCAGAATATACACGTGCCTATGTGTAACTTGTATATGTATGCACAATATAAACAGTTATCGATTGAATTGTATTGCTCATATTACGATAGAGGTATGGCCATATAAGCATTTCGGTGTATCTACAACTGTTGTCACGGAGAAAAAATTATTGCTACATATGCTGCGCTCTATTTTTCACTTCATTCGAATATTTTACATTACACTTCATTTCTTTTGGATATTTTTTATCATCTGTACAGAGCTCTGAAAAGTTCATTTGAAAACTTTTACTGAATCTTATTTCAGCATACCATAGTTGTCCGATTTATGTGACGGTTTTATCGCCACATCGGAATTGTGAACACTGTGAGCTGTAAAAATATCACACAATTTTGAATCTTAGCATTCGTGCGAGTACTAAAGTTTCTCACTTCGCATGCAAACTATCTTTTCACGTCAGATCGAATGTGGAATGTTGCAACAAAGAATTGAAATGCTCGTTTTAATTTTAATTGACGTTATATTCCGTATAAAGTTTGAACAATTTTCTCTTATCACGTTTAGGTAAAACAAGATCGAAAGATTGAAAGGGGTGTATGCAGAGGAAATAACGGCTTGCGAAAGATATTCGCAGTTATCGTGGAATTTTTGTTAGCGAGAAAAGAATTTTCTTAGGCGCATGAAACGTGTCTGAGTTTTATGATTTTTTTTTTTTTTTTCCCTACCAACTCTCGGAAATTAGGTTTTTGAGAAATAAAAAGCCGGGGCTGAAGAACGAATTGTATACGTGACAGAATTCGTGCCTTCTGAATGAAATAATTATCCACCTGCAGCGTCGCGTCGCTAGGACAGAGTTTTCAAGAAAACTGGTTCAAAGCACAGTGACGAAACAAATGGGGTTAAAATCCGTAGCAAAGTGTGGAGTGGGGAGATAAAAAAAAAAAAAAAAGTGATAAAAGCGTAAAATTCTGTGCAATAACACGTATTCGAAATTAATAATTCCTTTCACTTGCGGATGAGAAAAGACAGCCGAGATATTGCGTTAAGAGAGAAGAAGAGGTGGCGAAACGACTGGTGTAGAGTAGGGTCCTCGTAAAACCCAGAAGAGGACGCGTCGGAAGTCGTCAGGACATTATTAGGACCTCGGGAAAGACCCTCGGTGTTGACTGTTGCGCCCCGGTGTGTCGTCGTCCTTCGACCGGCGCGAATAGATATTCCCGTCACGTCCACATCCTTCGAAATCCCTTATACCCTTATACCTCTGGACTCGACTGATCCTCAACTCCTTGATCCACTCGTTCCTCTAGTCCCCCCATTTTTGAATTCCGAATTTTCACCGAATGCCGATGCAATTTACCTTGGGAGAAAAAGAATTGAGCTATTGAAAAACGGGCGCATCGGACGGGTTTTCGTGAGGAATTAATCGCTCATGGATTTAATGTACACCTGATTTCGATGTTACAAACGTTTCAAAAGATTTCAAAAGATTACAGAGATTTCAGGGACTTTGAGAAATTTTCAAAGATTATTAAAAATTTCACAAGCTTGCAAAAGATTTCAAGAGGTTTCGTACGATTTCAAAAGATCACTAGAGAATTCGCATGGTTCGAAATATCACGAAGATCTCAACAAGTACAAAAGATTTGAAATGATTTCAGTGGATTTCAAAAGATTTCAAGATATTTCAGACGATTTCAAAAGATTACAAGAGATATCGGATGATTTCAAACATCTCGAAGATCACGAGAATTTCGAAGGATTTCAAGATTTCTAATCTTTTGCGGAGATTTCAGAAAATTTCCAAAAATTATGAAAGATTTTAAACGATTTCAAAAGATTCCAACAAATTTCAGAAGGTCTCAAAGATTTCAAGAGACTCGACAAGATTCTCGGAAAGGTTTACACCAGATTTCAGGGGTTGTTAATCTCTCGGGTTTTTAGAAATGTGGGAAAATCGTTTTCGATTTTTTACTTCATCTTTTCGTTTGTTTTGTGTATCGAAGGACCGTAATGAGTGGGGGAAAAAACGGCTGCGCAAAGTTCGATGCCGAGACAGCTACCCGCAGAATTCACGGGAGCCTTTATATTCTTTCTCTTACTTCCAGTTCGATGAAAATTTACATTTCCCTTTTCTCCCTGTATAAAACTGTCTGTTTATCCCACTTTCTTTTAAAGAGCTGCTGGTGGTCTTACCCCGTCCCCATTCTCATCCCGGCCGGTTCTCAACCCCCGCTATTCCTCACCCCCAAAATCAACCCCCGTAAGGCTCACCCGCCTCACGTTATATCTCACCGTCGAGGGGTCGAGGAGTCCTTCGCATTTAGAAGAAAATTACGCGTCTCGGCTGCACCCAATAATCGGCGAATAGAGTGTTTCACTATTTTTCAGGCTACTCCGTTGTCTGCTTTTTGTGCTTTTTCCAGCCTCAATCACCGGAGATACACAATTTTTCCGCAAAGCTGTTGAATTCGATTATCAGACAAGAGATAAAAATATACAGTTTTCGTATCGAGGTCAATGAAAGACGAGTCTTTCGTTTCATCCTGATTTTCCATTTTCTTTTACTGCACGGATTTTCTTGAGTGCGGTTGTACAGATTTCCTTAAATACTGCGAGGAGGGGCTGAAACTGAGCTTTCTCTTAATAAAGCGAGCTTACCTTACTAAATAGAAACATTTTTCTACCGCGTGCTCGAGAGTGGCCGAGTCGAGTGAGTTTTCCTAGGCTTGTTATTAGCCACCACCTTATTATCCCATGCAACGTATTCTACGTGGCTATACGTGAGCCAAAAATTCCAAACCGTGACGAAATTATTATTACTATTATCAAGCATAAATGATGAATTATGAACAACTGAAGGATGTTGGCAAATATTGACAAAATTGTTGACAATCTTACTTGCTAATTTTTTTCTCCCCAACCAGCTCCGGAAAATGATTGAATTGAGATGATGGTAGAAAATTCTTCATGGGGTTTGTTCCTTCCTTTTCCGTCGTGATGGTAATAAAAAAGCAGGAGATGCCAACGCCAGGCGAAAGCGCTGAGCTCTTGGTTTTCACGATATCTTTCTTATTATATTTTATTTCATTTTCTGTTTTTTTTTTTGTTTTTTTCTTTTTCTTTTTCTTTCCTCCTCTTCTTCTACTTCTTCTTTCACTGGCACATACAGGCAAGCGGGGGTATTTTAGAGAGTCAAGACGACGCGACTCCCTCCGTAGCTGCGGGACTGCGCGTTGTCGCTGTTTGACGAGTCGTGATAATTGGAGATTTAAAATAAGACAACAGGAGGCGAGGTATTGGGGTGGATAAAAAAACTCGGCTAAGCCTGGCGAGGAAAATCGCGTCGTATTTTGCCGAGAAGAAATGTATAAGGGGGGACGTCGAATATTTATTGGCGCACGAGAAAATAAAAAAACAAAAAAAAAAACAAACAAAAGTGCTTATGACTCGATGCACAAGAAGAAGAAAAACAGAAAATAAGAAACCGAGTGAACAAGTCTGTGAGTGACGATGATTAGAAAAAAATTCTGTGTGATTGATTAAAAATTCGAATGATATATTGGGAAAGATTCAATTTACCATCGATTTGGTGAATCGCGCAACAGTATATAATTACTCTCTACAGAAATTGCGAGTACAAAAAGGTGAAAAATTTTCATAAAAAGTACAGCTATCGCCTCGTCTCGTCCCAGCTTGAAGCGATATTTGTTACGCATCGATAATTTTCGATAATGGAAGGTTTTTGCGATCAGATGAGTGTGCAGTATGGCTGTATGTATAATACATAAGATATTATGCGCGAGCGGTTCTGTGTATGACGATGTAACACACGTGGGAATGTATAGCTGAGCTTGCAGACGGAGAGAGCGCGTTGAGAAAAGGGCTTCGCGGGGAAAAATTGAGTAATTATTCGGTATAGGCTTGAAAAATTGCCACCTAATCCTTGAATCGATGGCTCGGAAGGATATGGGAATCGGGATTCCGCCCCTCCGTCCCATCCTGCTGCTGCTACTCAACGTTCGTTCGGGAAAGAAGAAGGGCGACAGAATGAGGGTGGAAGAGGCATAGAGACGGTGATGGTGGTAACCCATATTATCAAAGTAACGTATCAATATCGCAATAAGGAAATGATTGCACCCCGCGGAGGTAACCCCTCGACGAGAGCTAAAGAAAAAAAAAAAGAAAAGAAGGAGCAGAAAGAAAATGAAAGAAAAAAAGAACCTCACCATTTTTCATAACGTCTACAAGGTCTAAGCATCATCCTTCTACGGGCTTCAGAGTCCTTGCGGAAAAGATGAATTAGTCGCGTTGGAATAATTCTTCTCTTGCTTTTTTATTTACCGAAAGTAAAACCACAGAGTGTTTGTCGTATCGTATCATTTTTTAATCTTTCGCTCCGTCTTTTGACGTATGCATAAATAGGAAGACTAGGATTTGTGGCCGTTTTTCGTATTTCTCTTTTTATCGTTCTTCTTCTCCTTCGAAGCTTTAATAGTCCTCGCCAAAGGATTTAAAATTCATTTGGCGTTCCGAGTTTTCTCTCTCGCTTTTTCTTTCCTTCTCTACCTCTTGGCGCAAAGCTTACGGGTGATCTGGAGAGAGTTGAGGAAGGGAGGGAGGGAGGGAGGGAAAAAGCTATGTATAATTTATAAAATGGTATTAAATTGTCCATGTCCTCAGAGCGTGTTGGAAACTGGAGGCGGAGGATGGGTGGTAGTTGATGGGTTTAGAGTAAGGATATACTGCCAGGGCAAGGAACATATTAGCTCGACTTAAGACTTGGCATAATGATCCTTAGAACGATAACCTTTCTTCTGATGTCACGCGCGAAGCGAGAAAGAGGGGGAGGATGAGGAGAAAGAGGAGGAGTAAGATAGGCGACGCGCGAAGTGAGTCAGGGCTGAGGCGTACTAACCAACCAACCGCCCAACCAACCGACCCAAAGTATAAGGGAGGGAAGCAGTGAGCTGAAAATAAAGGAGACTTTCGGAAAGACCTCTGATTGTGAACTGCAGGGTGATCTTTCGAGTATATAAAAAAAAAAAATAATAATAAAAAGAAGAGCGAGAGAAAGAGACTGTGAAAAAGGAGACTGGCGTAAGAAGACGGGGAAAATGGTGGAAGAGAAACCCTGAAATGCCCGTCAAGGCGAGCGAGACCGCGGTGGCTCAAACGTCTCACCGCAAATTTTTATTCATTTACATCAGCCGTATAGAGCAAGGAGGAGACGAGAGGCCTTTAAGTCGGGGGGGAGTGAAGAGGGCGGAAAGAGGCAGGATCGAGAGCTATTTCCATTTTATTTAAAAAGAACATTCCTCTGAAGTGAGGATTACGCTCTATCTCTCTTTCTCCTTTTTCTCCTTCCCTTTGCAAAGGGAACCCGCATGCGGAAACCACCGTTGCCTTGAAAACGCATCAGTATCGCGAGTATCGGCATGATTTTACGGTTCGAAATTCGACTATCACGAATCCAGAGAACGATGGTCTCTTATCCTCGATCCTGAAACTTGTGCTCTTCATCCTGTTGTCCGCGGATAGAGTCTTCATTCGCATACATCTGGGATCTCTCGAAGGGCCGAGTTCATTCCTCAGGATATGCCAGTACCCACTGACCATTTCCCACACTAAATATGGCCGGTGAGTTGCAGTTTTATCCCCACGATTCGGGACTCGTTGAGCTGACGTAATCTATGTACATCACCTAAATTTTCCTACGACTAAATTTACAACCCGGCGAATGGTCTTTGCACCAACGATTTAGAAGAAGACTGCAAGGCTGTCCGTCTTTTTGGCCAAAACGGCAACATAAAACTGAGAAGAAGACTGTTAGCGATTTATTCTGGTAACTAGAGGGTAAAAATCCCAAATTTTCAAATCCTTAGTCTAATTAGCGCTGCTGTCATGGCTCAGCGAATTTTTTAGCACAGCGTTGCAGGCGTTGAAGGGATCGACAGCTTACGGGCCAAGGCTCATTCATCATACTCGATGTTTCGAATGGTTTGTCAGAGCAAATGACCCCGACAGCTCTTGGACAGGTCCACTTCGTGTCATTAATAATTCCAGATTCATCTCCCCATCTCTGTCTTTTTCCAGTGTGCCAGTATTTCACAGATGTGCGCAGATTTCACAATTCCTAAAGTCAGTGACGACCACGTGGCTAAAAGACGTCCTCAAGGATCCAATTAGTCACGAAAGGACTGCGTTGGCCACAAAGCGTATACTTCGTTACTCGCTGCAGTGCCCTGAATTAAACGCTGAAGCTTAGTTCACCGTGCAGTACAGTTCTCGGTATACGTATAATCTAAATTCTCGTCCTTCTACCCATTAGCGGCTCAGAGGAGTCCAGTTTCACCTTTAAACTGGCCAATTATTAGAGATTCTGGCGTAATCCTATTACTCCCGTTAGCTCATTATTTTATACCTCCCTAGTCGAAGACCGGTATTATAACCACTCCTTTCCGAGTACCGATAGCTCCACGCAGCTTCACGCGGTGCACGTTCAAACCGTAAATGAAGAATGAGCGTGAATCTGGAATCTAGAAATGGTTTTTCCATCGGATGTATCTAGGTTTAGGAATCTCTTCCGATACCGGAACATTTTTGTTGTAATCCTAACGGATATGGATTCATCAATATAAGTTACGAATAGAGACAGAAGCCATTTAGGATACGTTTCTCGCATGAATGGTATCGATTTAAGTTAAGTTCACAGCCGAAATATCGCAGAGCATATGGCATGGCTCAATTTGTATATCTGGAAAGAGGTAGAAAATGGAATCTCCAGACTACGAACCTCGTTTCTCCCCATATCGGGCGCCATTTACGTTTTCACATCAAAGGGCGCGCCAATAATAAACACCGTGGGGTAGGAAAAAGAAGTAAAACTCAAATTCTCAAACCTGCATTCATGCGGGTTGACGCGATCTTGTGTTCAAGTTCACAGTTCTCATCGTGTGGGGACTTTTAAGTATTTCACGAAATGTTGAAGGATCCAGTACTGAGCGAGGTTGAAGTTGACTACTGATTGGCAGTATCGACGAACGGCGCGCGTCTTCACGTCACGTTGAAAATCGATGGTGACCATGGATGGCGGAAAGGATAACTCGTTTCGGAATCAAACGATCATCTGGCGCAGCCTCCGCATATGATGGAAACGGAGGGTTGGTGGTGTTTTACTCGAATCTAAACAGGATGCGCTAAACAAACGTTGCGGCGCGGGAGGGATGGGAGGGGCACACAAAACCCATTAGAGGACCAACCGACGGCCGACCAACGCGCCTTGAAGTAGATCCATGTTTTCAGAAACATCCCAAACAAACACTGTAGGTCGGATAGACGCTTTGGTCGGGATCTCCTTTCGCCGTTCCAATACTCAAAGAGGTTTGTGTGCAGCTACACGTTCGTGCTTTCTTTGTACCGAGCCAGTCACCAGCTCGCTGGTACACCAGTTTCGTTACCTCGTCGGCGACCAGGTGGAATCCAGGTGTTGAAACAGAGAGGAAGTTCGTCACGGACCGACGGCGGTCGGCATTTCCCAATCGCAAACAGACTCCCAGTGCACGCTGAAGATCCCAAAGCTCCTCGTCTCGTCCCGGGCAAAATGGGGCCAATTCCCGAGATTTTATTTAGATCCTGCAGGCCTCTTCGGGGGCATTCTGATCATCAGGAGACACATAAACCTCGAACGCGCTCCGCCGGCCCAGAGCCAGCAGCCAATCGTCCAATCAGACTCGGTGTGCGAATGGCGATGGAAGTGGAAGGAGGCAGAAGTTGCACGAGGGTAATCGGATGTCCACACCTCTGTTGTCAGCTAATGCCTGCCACCATTGTCGAGGGTTCCAAGTCGTAAGCACCGGCGGAGAAGGACTGGAAAAGATCCGCTACTGCAGAAGTGGAAGTGGACAAAACGGCGAGGGGGGAAGAGGAAAGTCGGATCTGAGGATTTCACAGGGTTGACCCTACACGGTTTAGCTATATCGTGCGAGTGACCAATCCGGGAAAATCTCTTCCACTATAAACGGCTAAACAAAGAGAGGTCCATTCCTCAGGAGAAGGCCTTCTCTTTTCCCCCATTCAAAGACTCTCCCTGGTCCCCCGTTTTTTCCCCGGCAAAAGCTAGTTTCTTATCTAGCTTTGTCCACCACTTAGGGTCATTCGTCTAGATCAGTTCGCGCTGATCAACCTTCGCTGCCATCGTCCAGCCGGCGCGAAGCCGACCCAAAGATCCAAGAGACCCTCGTTTTAAGATTGGCATAGGTGGGCAGAAGTGTCTGGCGAAGATCGAGCGTTCCGTTTTTCGCTCCTCCCCGCGGATTTCCGAATTTCTCGTTCCCGTAATTCTGTACACTTGTCCCTCTTTTTCTTATTCTTATGTCCGTTCTCTCTTTCGGGGGTAATAAAAGAAAGCAGCAATACCAGCAGCAGCAGATTAATGCTCTTACTCTTGAATCCAATCAGCATTATATACCGAGGATAGCTGCGCAGCCTCGTCGAGCCAATATCCAGGTCTGAAGCAATTTGATATTATCAACATTTCTGTGCAGAGACACACCCTCCAACATTATATCCATTACCAAACGATCCGACGTAGAATTCTCCTCCTTTTCTCCTTCTATTCTACTCCAAGGAGTTTGCTTCTCTCGCTCACTTTCGTCTTAATTCCAAGGGATGGATGATAAGTATGCTAACAAGGATCCCTCCGCGAGAAAAGAAATGATGATAAAAAAAAAGATTAATAAAAAAAAAAAAAAAAAAAAAAAAGAGGGAGCGGTGAGCAATGAAGCAATCATGAAGTATACCAGACACTCTTGCAGAGGCAGGAATTAGCGGGGCTCGTGTCTGTTAGCAGGAACGTCGATTCTCCTGTCACTGTTCATTCCGCTGTATATAGAGCCCATTAGCCGATGGAAACTTTGCCGCCACCTTCACCATCGATGCCTCGCCACGAACGCTGCAAAGATATCCCAGGCTCACCCGTACTTTGTTAGTTTTTATTTCTTTCTAACGAAACACCGCCAGCTTCAGGATCAGTTAAGACGAACTATAGGAATCTGGATACCGTTCTGATCCTCAGCTAGATTATAACCTCCAGTTTTACTGTTATGAAGAAAATAGCGTCATATTTTGTTGCACTGAATATTGATCGACTGTCTTGCACAGGATGAGAGTCGTCCTTGAGGTTTCAATAGAAATTCACGGCTGAAAGATTGATTGGTTTGACGTGAAAGAATGAAACTTTTCGTTGGGTGCAAGGAAAGCACCCGATGAGTGCCTCACCGATTTTCTTCATTGTTGCGATATGCTTTAGTACATCGTAAAACATGAGACACGTATTTCTTTCAAAGTCCCAATTCGGCCATGTAACAAGTAAAATGACCCCTAAAGTTCATTCCCAAAAATAAATTAATTCCATTTTTCAACTCTTATCACGTCCCGTGGCTTTCAGTATACGTTGGCTGTCACATGAGGTCTTCACGTCTTAGTCTTATTTTGGCTATTTATAAGTGCTCTAAAAATTCTGAAAAAAATTCGTGCATATCCTTCGAGGCATCTAGTTAAAGATTCAATGGTTCGTTTGCTTGTTTTTTTTTTTTTTCGTAGAGGTGAGAAAGCCGTGCGTCTTCTTGTATACAAAATATACACGCAACAAGAAATCACGCTAGCACGAAAGACCCCATGTGACAGGGTAGAGGTTAAATAACAAAAAAAAAAATTCGAAGTTATTCACTACTAACGGACGACAATAATAAGCTCAGCGTTTTCACCCCCAAGGGTTTCATCCCTTATACCTTTGAGCTAAATTTTACGGGTACCTTTCAGCCCGCGAACGGCCAATTTGGTACGTGAAACAAAAAAATACGTGTCTAATGTCTTTTTCGATGTACTACAACATACCACAGAATAAACGAAATCGCTGAGGTATATCTCCCATGCTTTTTTGATTGTTGGTAGTTTTAATCCAGCGTTGAGCTTCGTAAAAAGTAAACCACGGTGAGAAAAGGGTACCTAATAACCCGCTTCTTTGGCGCACGTCTGCATTATTTCTCTCCCCGATTTGCCCCCCCCCCCCCCCCCCCCCCCTTCCCCCCATCCTGCCCCTGCATACGTGTTCCGGGAGATAGGTGAAAGCTCGGCCGGAGACATTTGGTAACCTATAAAGAAGTGTTTTACGAGGGAAGATAATGCGATGAAAGATTCGACCGGCGAGCAACCATGCCTAAAGAGTAACCGAGATCCCCCGCTCAGCAGTGGTTGTGGAGGGAGGTCGTCGGCTGGACCGCAGCGACCGTCGCCCAGGATGGCCTCCATAATATATCAATTTCGTATTCTAATGTCTAGCGGTTAATCCAAAATGTGTCGAGTCGACGGAACCCGGGCGGTGGTCGGAGGCCGTCGCCGAGGGGAAAATCCCGGCTTCCTGCAGGACTCGGGGCGAATCCGTCGACGCGGTGGTCGCGGTTCTCCCGTCCGAGGACGTCCACCCCGACACACATCCGCCGTCCCCTTCCCCCACCCCTTTCACCACCCAAATACCATCCCCTATACTTTTCAGACAGTCCGGCGATAATTGGACGAATTTTCCAACGCCAGTTTCTCTCCGTCTACGCGTACGGGTGTAAGTATATCTATGTGGCCACCACCACCACCCCCACCTTTCTCCAGACAATTATACCCTGTTATATATTGCATCGTATATGCGATTTCAACTATTCAAAAATTCATCACCTCTCACTCATTCTTTTCCCAACTTCATCCCCTTGCTCTTTTCCGTTTGTTTCACTTCAACATCCGCTTCTTGACCGCTACCGGACCTTTTCAACGTCATTCCAAATTCTCGCTTGGGAGTCGGAGAAAATGTGATAGAAATTCAAGTGTACGTTGATGTAGAAAAACCTGAGATTTTTATGTCAGAAATCATGTTGAAAAGATGTGATAAAACAGTTTTGAAAACTTGACACCCGCGTATTTTTGTTTTTTTTCTCTTCTTTAAATCGACGTTCGGGGTATTGTTTTAGACTAGACTTTTAGTCTTCTTGGTCGTAATTTGATTTCAGTTGAAAGAGGGGCTGCGAAGGTGGGGAGGGAGATCGGGGAAAAAGCTCGCGTAGAAAACAATCGAAAGCGTTATACGTAAATTTTCACGTTCGGGGTAGTAAATTATAAAAGCAGAAGAAATTAGTGGTGAATTCACACGACGTGTCTCACCCCTGGGTCCGGTCTCTCTACTTTTTTGCCGTTGCTCCTCTTCTGGCATTGAGTGTTTGGTTGAAAATGGGGGAGAGAAAAAAGGAACGATGTGCAAAAAGAGAAGAGGCAAAAGAATTGAAATAAAAAAATGAAAAAATAAAAAAATAAATAAATAACTGGCACTCTACGACCGGTGCTTTTCGCGGGTTCTGAGATAAAAAATTATCCGCAGCGGTAGAAACGTTTTCCACCTTAAATCATATATTTATCGCGACATTAATTCAACCCTTTTAGCCTGCCGAGATGGGGCGGCGAACAGGGGTGGAGAGGCGTGTGTGTAACCCTTTTTTCATCCCGACAGCTCGTTACTCCGCTAATTTCTCAGATTCAAGGATTTTTACGTTTCCTACTCCGTCCGTTCGTTCCTCCTCTCCCCCGACGGGTCGTCGAAAACCTCTCTTTCATTATTTAGTGCAGGATATAATGCTTTTCACCCCGTTGCAAAACCATCCGTGACCTCCAACCCCGCCCCGCCATCTACCCTCCAGTATTTCTTCCTCCAACTCTACTCGACGCTTGAACAACCACCTCGAATACCACTCACATGTTGTATGTATTCGCAGATTTGCAAATTCCACAATTTGTGACCAAGCATAATTTCGTTTCTAGCACCAAAGAAAAAAAGAATCCATCTCGATCGATATTCTAGGCATCAACCTTGTCGATATTTTCTCCAACTGTTTGACTCCCATTCAATCTCAGTGATACTGATAACGGAGAATGAACGATCAATTTGTGAATTTTTTTTTCTTCCTTCATGACGATTAAATAAATATCGTTATAAATCCCAAATCAAAAAATTAAAAAAGTGATGGGAATAGAACAGAGTTTCTCGTTCCGCGGACCGTTTCTGAGGTAGGTTCTTACCTGGGCGAGATATCGTCCTATGACAACAAACCGAAGAATTGCGGCAAAGGGAGGAGAGCAAAAAGAAAATTTCTAATAGCATTGGCGTTCATGCTGACGTCGAGTGTGTACATAATACGGAATAAGAATTGTATAGAAAATTCGTACAAGCATGCATGCGGGGATGTGTGTATTTTGTGTACATCTGTGTGTATACCGGGTATTTATTATATAAACGTCGAACCTTAAGCCCCGACACGCAGTGGTAAATAAAACGTAGGTATATACATTTGTTGGTATTTCACGAAACTCGCCAGCCAGCCGGCGAGCAGCAATTCCTGAGATCCTAAGATCTGTATGGTTTTCAGTTTTTCCGTTATAACTACGTCGAATCGTAAACAGCATGGATGTTAAAAAAACTCTTACACAACACGGCGAGAGGTGAAAAGAAAAATTGCATTTTCAGGAAAAAGCATGAATGACGGAGCAATACTTCCGTTATCGTTGTTTTTCAATATCTGTTTGTTTCGTCAACGTTGCAAAAAATTTCATATATATATACGATGAACGTCTTAAGAAAGATCCGATTTTCGAATCCGTCAAATAGTTTCGTTGTCTGCGTGTTGTACCGTCCGTATTTTAAAGATTTTATTTTCTCCTATTTCAGAGGTTAGGAAAAAGAACTCGATCGGTACTAAAGATCGGGACAAATTCATCAATCTTCTTCAATCGACGATGACAGCCTCGAGCGAAATATCTTCTTTTGTTGACGATCGGACTCGCAAGGTAGAACAAACGACTCGACGCTACTTTGGGTGATACATAATCAATTCATTCGCGGAAATCTCTGTTAGGCTCTACTGATGAAGAAGCTACCAGCAGCATCGACCGAATCATCAAGATCAACGCCAAACGTCACACAATGACTCGTTTTTCACAATCAAACCGTACAAATCGCACCACATACATGTACGAGGTTACAACGCAAGTCTGGTTCATTCGTTCAGTCAGTCAGTCAGTGAGTCAGTGAGTCAGTGAGATATCGTAGCAGGATCGGAAGAACACATCTAGTCCTGTGACTCGGTGGACGTATGGACTGTTCGGGCGTCGTATTTAAGTGAGGGGGGGGGGGGGGAAACCAAGTCGCCCGAGGGTAGTTGATCCAAGGCAGTCGGTAGTCGGTGGTGATCGTCGTTTGGGCGTCATCCATCCATCCATCCATCCATCCCATCCAATCCATCCAGTTGCCCGGTGTGGTCGTCTGTCGTCGGGCAAGGACGGGGGGCGGGGGGGGGGGGGGGGGTCGGGGGGCTTGTGGGGGGGGGTTTAAAATCGGGTGGTAAATTTTGGCGGTGCGGTGAACGTGCCGTAGGCGATGACGACGCCAGACCGGTGGGGGAAAAGAGAGCGACAGGGAGAGAAGAGAGAGGGAGAGAGAGAGAGAGAAGGATGACGGCAGCGTCGGAGGAGGGGGAGCGAGAGGGAGGGTTGGGAGGGGGGAGGGCGACGCGCGGCAGACACAACCGGGCCTGTTGGTTGGTTTCAACTATATTTGTTTATATTTACACAACAAGCCCCGCGCTGCTGCCTGCCTGCCTGCCTGCCTGACTGCCATCCCTGCCTGCCTGCCTGCCTGCTCCATTCGTTTCATACGTTTCGTTCGTTCGTTCGTTCGTTCCTTCGTCTCTCGAGTCTCTCTTGCACATACCTAACTCCACGCGCTCTCTGGGGTTTAGTGTTTAGAGTTACCTCGGCGTGCTCGCAACTCACAACGACACTTATTGTGACCGCCGCGCGGCGTTATCGCCTCCTCAAAAAAACCGGCTCGTATCACACCGACGAGCCGATCAAACCGACGAAACCGCTGCGCAGCTGGACGGTTTAAAAAATCGAACTTTTTACCCGTGAGAGAAACGGATTTTTTTCCGAACCCCTCTACCTTCGTCACTCTCTCTCTCTCGCTCCCTCTCTCTCTCTCACACAGCCACCGCGGGGTTCACCTTACTTTTATCTCTGATCGGTTTGTTCGGATATCGATCGCGTCCTGTAAGAATAGTCGAACGTAAAGGATATTGTGATTAATTTTTGTAAAATTGTGTCGTTTGATATTTTTTTTATCAATCGTCTTTACGTTCGTAATATCGGAGTGATTTATGTTTATTTCGTGGATTCCAGGACTTGTGAATGAAACAACTGACGAGTGGCACAATTGTTTTTTTTTTAATTTTTTTTAATAATTTTTTTTTTTTGTTTCCCAACTCTTTCGAACGAAATACATGTTATACGATTATTATTCATTTCGGCACAATGTTAACGCGTCTACGTATACACACGCTTATTAATTGATACATATGCGCGATAGTGAACGACATGTGTTGTTACAAGTGGAAGATATTGTGCAAGTTTTTGGATTACAAATTGCTATATTTGACAGTCGGCGTGTCAATTGTGATCGATTAATTGAACACGGGACGACACATGGGAGGATCGATCAAGTAATTGCGAATATTTATTTTACCCTTTCATTATTTCGGATGTGGTAAATTGTTAATTCTCATTTTCTTTCATTTAATTTTTTGTTTTTTTTTTTTTTTTTTTTTGTTTTGTTTTCTTTGTTTTTTTCTATTCCCGAATCACACCGTTCTATTGTTATTGTATACATGTTCATATATCACATACATGGGGTGCATAGAAGAAGTAACTATCAATGAGACAAGTGTTGAGGCTGATTTACGACCGGTTATTGTATCTATGGTGGGTATATATATATGTGTATATGTATATATATTTATTACATACCGGCTTCACAGCCTCCCGTTCGCCATTCTATATTTATCTCGCGTTCTCAACATTTCTACCGCGTAACTACATATGCATACATGTACATGTATGTAAATGCGTATTGCATACATTTAGTACAAGTCCTTCTACCCGAAAAGAAAATTTCGTTCTTCAGTCGGTATTTAAACCAAAATGTATGTACAATTGTTAGGAGAAATATATATATATATATACATATATACAAACAAGTTCGCATTTTTTTCTTTTCACTTTCTTGGGCGACGTGTCTTTGCTTTTTTTTTTTTTTTTTTCGTTCATAGCGCTTTAAATTTTTTACACTTTCTCAGCTCTTTCAAACTCGGTCGATGATCCATGAATGAACCGGCGCAGATGAGTTCATTCTTCTTCAGATCTTTTCTCCATTAGTAGGTATCTTTGATTTAAATCGTTTCTGGTCATGGTTTTTCAAACGTTCAAAAACTATACACTCGATGGTTTTAATTCTGCCCCCCCCCCCCCCCCCCCCCCCACTATGTGAATATAAAAAGTTTATAAAAAACGTATAAACTGTCGAATTTTTGAGTAGCGATTCAAGAAAAGAGAAAAAAAAATAAAGAAGGTGAAAAAAATAAGCAAATTCTAAACAAGGAAAAATTTTCACAGTAGAAACTGATCGGCAAAATTTTAATGACGTCAAATATTTGTGTAATTTATTTATATGTATATGTATATTTTTTTTTTTTTTATTTCGCCAAGTCCCCGACAGTCATTCGAACACGCGCGAGCGATGATCATTTTTCCCAAGGTGAAAAAGCACGCGTTTGATTTCTCTTTGATTCTTTTTTTTTTTCGTTCCGCGGTAATTCGTCATTGTTTTCACGTGAAACAATCAAAGACGTAATAATGGTGAATCGTATCGCGGTATCGGATTTGTATTTTGTCGAAGAAGAAAAAAAAAAAAAAAAAAAATTGACGTTTCGTTCTCGGTATTGTTTTTCAGGACGATGGCATAATGGATCATGATCAAGACGGGGACGTTGCGATTAACCTGTCAACATCCCAGAGACCTTCTGCTTCTACGACCCCGAACGGAGACACATCCGCATCCTACGGCCACGATCATCAGAACAACGATCAGGTAAGGTAACCGTTCTTTTTATTTTCTCTCGTACAATCGTTCCGGAGACTATGTGCGGTTGCGATACCTGGGTGTATGCGTGTGTGTGTGTGTGTGTGTATATATATACATATATTCGTTATCCCGGACAAGATAATCGATTAAAAACCGATCGGAAAAATATGAAACTAAATGAAAGGAAACCCGATGCTTGCTATTGTGCGGCTCGTTATCATGTTTGGAAATTGATTGAATAACGAGTAATTAAATAATATATCGATGATGAACCTTCGAATTTTGACACACCGTGCTCGAGGCTAATGCCGATGCTAATTATCAGACTAAATAATAACTATACCTGTATAATCATTCATGCATTAACACGCGCCGAGGTGGAATATTTTATTATAATTTTTCTTCCTCTTATTCGTATTCTTCTTTCTCTTTTTAATGCCTCCCGAATCACGTGTGACGAAATATTTTCATCGCGTATCGCGGTGTGTGCACATATATATACATGTCGTTATAACGGAGAAGATATTAATAATGAAACTTGCTCAATTGTTTGTGGCTACTTTCAACGTCGTTAATCGATATGTATTTATATAAAGGAAAAAAAATTTAATGTGAATTTTTGATCATCCGTGATAAGTATGTGAACGTCAATTTTTTCGGAGTCTAATCTACATCAGTTGCGATAAATCTAGCCGAGCGTATTTGTAACTCTTACGCTATTCGCGAGGTTGAAAGTTGTAGTGACGTTGACGCGACGATGAATGTTGGGAAAAATATATTCATGTCGCAACTTTAGGATTATCCCGAAATTGGGTAAACGGTAATGAAGCAGAAACTACGTCGTCGTATATTTAAAATTCAACTATTTCAAAAACATTGTAAAATTGCAAAGCGACGATATTCGTTCCCTCCACGTTTCATCGCGTCAACGTTACCAATTTCAACCTCGTTACTTGTTCGTTTTGCAACACTTGTTATTACTATTTTCGAATTTCCAAGTCTTGTCGTCAATTTTTATAAATTTAATTTCAAAAACAGACGAAACAATTCAATTCTATCAATTACGCCGAGTTATTGTCGCGGTTATTATTATTATCAGTATTACCGTTGTTATCGGGGATAGAGAATTTTACCGAAACGATAGAGAGAATGTTTCTTTTTTCAAATTTACTCGTTTCCCGTATCATCGGAAAACAAGGGATGCCTTGTATAATAATGTGCGTATGAAAGGGCGGCGCAGAAAGCGGTTGACACTCTTACGGTTAGACCATAAAATCGAGACCTGATTTCAAATTCAATTCAAAATCCGCGGTTTGTGCATGCAATATACTTTGGAGTCCCTCGCTTTTCGTTCTCTTTCCCGATTTTTTTCTTTTTTTTCTTTATTTTCCTCTCTCGCCCCACGTAGCTTTACGGTATACGCGGGAGAAAAACCGTCGCTGAGGGAAACAAATGTTTTATGGGTTCTAAAGCGTTCTTTTCGCTACAGGTTTTCAATATAAGCTTCACGCGTGGCTCTCGGATGTTCTATCATTATTATTGTTGTTGTTATTATTATAACTATTACTGTTATCGTTACGATTGTTCATTTTTTTTATTTATTTATTTATTTCTTTTATCTCTCTCTCTCTCTCTCTCTCTCTCTCAACACCTCTTCTCTTTCCTTTCTCACGCTGTTCTCTCGTTTCTCTCCGTCACGACTTGTACACAAACTTGTTCTTATTCCACTCTGCGATTTGCTCGGTTGAAGAGTACGTTTTGATGAGCTGACGCGACGGTGTAAAAAAAAATTCCCATCGAATTTTGTGGATGGAAATTTAATCGTATGCGCAACGCCGATGATCGAGATTACGAGTTGAGGGCAAAGACTCAACTCTAAAGTGCTTCCGAAGAATTCTGAATTTGGTCCATGTTTCACTCAATTAGCTTCTCGACCTCACGTTTATGAAAATCGTTCTCTATCCGGCAAAACTCGTACCGAACGTATCGGTAATCTTCCGTTTACATTCATCGACGGATGAATAATAGACGTAGAATTCACTACGGTATAAGTTTAGCAGTGAGAGGTCGTTTATTGGGACATTTGTTAATTCTATGGAAAAACTTTCAGGACGAAATAATCGGGATACAATTGCTTTTGGGAAGGTTTTTTCATCCAAACGAATCCTGAGGAGATATTGAAGATTTTTGTTTATAGGGTAGATATATACCGTTTTCATTAGTTGACGATTTGTAGTCAATGATCTAATTTTATCGAGAGGATATCCCGACGAGATTATCATCGCGGTTACACTGATTGTGAGAAAAGAGTTTTGTTATAACGAACAGGATTTATTTACCGTTAACAAATCGTATGTTTGAATATGGCGAAATAAATATTTAGTTATAGATGAGAAATCGTGGATTTGTATACGCGTACTTGAAGACTTTGTTAACAGTTGATAAGTCATCTACTTCTTCAGAAACAGTATCCTGTTATACAAAACAATCTAACACGATGTTAAACTACTTGAATATCGATACCGAATGAATATTTATCAATAGTCAATCAATGAAGTATTTTATTGAAAATCCTATTAGCTGTCACATTTTCCAAATCAAAAATAAATCTTATATCGCACGCGCCTAATCTCAAACGTAACTTCAAGATCTAAGATAAGATCAAGAATTTACGAACAAAAACACACTGCAGCGATATTTAAACGTTGGAAGAAGCTCGGACAATCTTCGATATTGTAACATCAGCTTATGAACTTCGAATCCTGAAATAAGATATGGCGTGAAATATCTCACAATTACTGAAAAAAAAAAAAAAATATTCAATCGATTTTCGCTTTATCTTCCGCAAATATGTTTTTAATAACAGACGTATTTCAGCGAGAGGTTAAATATTCCATTCGCTTGAAATGCTGAAAAATTTCTATCGTAGTTGTGACACAGAACGCACGTTCGTTACGCGTTGATAATTTTTTTTTTTTTTTTTTTTAACAGTTAATAAAGTGATTCCTGAAAATAGTCAACGAAATATACCCTCTTCTCAGTATAGGATTCTTCAGCACCAGATCCTTGCCAAGTCAGACGTTAAGATTCAACTCTCGAGAGTAACGAAGCTATGAGAAATCGGCGTGTCCTTAGGTTTGAAAAGCGAGGAACTTCCGACCCTCGCATCCGGTCAGTGTAACTGTCACGGTAACTTGTTGACGGGTTTGACCGCGTTGCCGTGTCGAATTTTCGTCGGTTTCTCGTAGGCGCGTAGACGCTGTGTAGAAACGGGCGAATCGTATGCGAATTGGCGTCACGTCGACTTCTCGCCTCTTCTGGACCTCCGCGTAACCCTGCGGGGAGGTTGTACCTTTGTCAAAGTTTGCCTTTCGGGATAACGTGACATAATCAGGACTAGAAACGCAAGGAGAGAGAAACGGGGAAGCGTCGAGGTTCGGAGAAGCTTGCAGACCTACCTGCTCGTCTTCTTGTTTATAATTTACAATGCCAGAAGCCACAATTACGGAGGAACTAATCCTGCTGCTGGTCCTGGATGATACTGAACAACCGCACGACGTCCTCGAGACTCTGCCGCGAATCTTGGCAGCTCGTTTATTTATTTACAACAGATCACACCTTCGGCTAAGATTTATCAGCCGTATCTACGTCGCTACGCGTAGGACGAGATCCTACGGAGAGAATTAACCGAGAAGAGAAAGATGTGTGTGTGTATATTAGGGTGGTCCTTGTTTAGGGTGTTGACGAATTTTTACACCGCCACATCACTGAAATCAATTTCAAATCATTTAAAAAGAGTCGCCAAATTTTTTCAGATTTTTACAGCAAATCTGAGATAGCCCGCATTGAGATCGAAGTTTTTTATGGAAGTGACGTGAGAAAAACTTTTTTTCGCACTGTATATTTCATCGTGAAAGTAATAATGTTCCAAAAAATCTGTAACTGCGAGGTTTTAGTCGGCGTTAGTGATACTGTGTGTAAAAAAAAAAAAAAAAAATACACATCATCGTACGAGGCAATCTAGACGAATTGCACTTCCTCTAAATAAAAAAAAAAGTCAGGTTTCGAGGTTGTGCAATTCGTCTAGATTGCCTCGTACGATGATGTGTATTTTTTCCCAGATAGTAGCACTGATTATCACCAGAACCTCGCGGTTACAGATTATTTGGAACATTAATACTCTTGCAATAAAATATATACTGAGAATAAAAAATTTTACCCATGTTAATTTCCGTAAGAAACTTCGATCACAATGCGGACTATCTTAGAGTCGATGTAAAGATCGGAAAAAATTAGGCGATTGTTTTCGAATTATTTGAAGTTGATTTGGGGAATGGTCTGGCAAAAATTCGTCGACACGCTGAATAAGGACCACCCTAGTGTATGTATATATATATATGTACCGGGACAATGTCTTGAAACTTGAAAATGAAGTGCGCATGCGCGAGTTTTATCGGCTGTTCCCGCAGGCTGGCCAACCCGAGTTTCAGCTGTCAAACTGCTTCTGCCGGCGATGTGATTGATACGAATTTTCGAGGTTAGAATATCAAATAATTGAGGCAGTGACTCGGAAAGGTTTGTGAAGCGTTTTGTTAATGGGTCGGAAAGTTGATTCTTCAAAGAACGGTCGGAATTTAACGCTTACGCTCTTTAAAAGTTCAAACGTAGACATTTTGCGTAGGTTGGCCCGCCTGCATCGCAAGACAAAAGTATCGCTGCGGGAAAGATTTCGCCGACCAATGAGACTTAATTATTTGGCGCATGCGCGGTTCATATTCAAGCTTCAAGAGATTGTCCCGGTATACAAGTTACGATGATGTCGAATGCGTGTTATGTCTACCTATATTACACCCGGGAAAAGTAATAACCTCGAACTTACCGCGGCCGTCTTTCGGCTCCCGCATCGAAGATGAGGAAATATAAAATTTGTTCACATGCGGGGCGGTGGGAAAACGGCTAAGAACCTCCCCTCATCCCCTATATCGACGCAAATTGCAAATAGCATGTCGCTTCCAATCAAGTTGCCGAGAGAGAAGAAAGAAGAGAGAGAGAGAGAGAGAGAGAGAGAGAGTTGGTGGAAAGGTGGTGGGGGCACTTCTCTCGGCTTTGTCTTCTTCCGTTGCCGTGCATCGCATCCGTGGCTTTTTATTCACCTTCATTTTCATTTTCTCAGATTGCCCGCCGAAGAAGATGTCACAAAATTTCCTTCCACTCTAATTGAACGGCTAAATTTAAGATAAAAAGCAAAAGCTGCACAGCTGGCTCGAGTATAAAACGACTTATAAGCGTCCTTCTCTCTTTCTCTCTCTCTCTCTCTCTGTCTCTTACCCCGAACACTGATCGCATTTGTTGTTCGAAATGCCTAAAGACGCTCACTTGGTATTTTACTACTTGTGCAGAGGCGAGCCTCTTTTTTCACCCCTCGGGCCTTTTCCGACCGGCTACTGTGTACTTCTATTCTTAACTCTCACGTGCAACGGGAAAGTATTTTCACCGTCTTTAACACAGCGTGTAGTTTGTGTACACATTTGCCGTTTCGGTATAATGCATCATTGTACGTATTGTACATGTAACGACGTAAAAGGGTTATGTAAAATTTATTCTTCCTAGTCGTTTGCCGTTTTTATTTCACCATTTCACACATCAGGATCCTTTCAATGCTTCTTGAAATCAATTCCTTTCACTCGATCGATCAGATGTCGCTTCAAATCAAATGTCTGCAACAACCAAAGAGATCTCCATGAAAATTAACGTAATTATACTTTTTTTTTCTCACTTGCGCGAAATTTCAAAGTCGGGAAATTTTCGGAGCTAACAAAAAGTAGGTAAAATATGTTATACGGATTAATCGATGAAGACCTGCAATTATATATAGATATATATATATATATATGTATATAGAATTTGAGTGAATTGTCAAATAGCTTGATATCTTAGTAATTTATTTTCCACTTTTCTCGTGGTTAAACACTGTATTTTTTTTTCTTTTTTTATTTGGATTCTTACATTATTCGATTGCATGTTATATTTATACTCTTGGCTACTCATACACGGTGACGAAGGATCGCACGAACAGCTACGTTGAATTCGATTCGGCGCTTTGCTTCCATTATTAAACGCGGCTGTTAAAACCTTACCTTAGCAGCTGTGTACTCAAATACAATCTGGGAATCAAGTCCCTCGTATACGTCCCGACTTCTCTCGGTTTGAGGGTCGGGCTGCTGCAGGCAGGCTGGCTAGTCGAGTCGGCACGATTAATTTCTATTATTCAAGAGATAACTTTTCCCCGTTAAGTAATACAAGCCTCCGAACACGATCCCCAGCCTCCCTCTCTTTCCCTCATCTCGAAGATCCGGGAACCAAGAAAAGGAAGAATTGAAACGCTGCGCAGTCGTCGAGAAAAAAGATTTAAAACAAATCCCTTGACATCACCGATTTTCGTAACGATTTATTTACTCCGTTATTTGTTTGTTCGTTGTTTTTTTTTTTTTTTTTCTTTTTTCAATCCTTTCTTTCGTCCAACGGAATTTAAAAGATTTTTCCCTGCGTTGTCGCAATTCCATTATCGGTCCAATATTACGGGAAACAAATTGTGAAAATCAGTCGAAAACGCCACGAGCAAAATATACCGATAAAATAAACCCAATTTTTTTTTACCGATTTCTCTTCCCCGCTCGTTTATATTCATGCGATATCAATTTTTCGAAAACTAAGCAGATGACTGCTCTGAAATCGGGACCAAGAATAATTTTGACAATCGTTGCCGATTTTATCGTCAACTTTTTTTGCCCTCATAATTTTTTGCTGCTATTTTGTCATGGGTATGAAATATCAGGTAGCTAAGCATGACGATCTGAATAAGATATGAAATTGAACGAATGATATTGGAAAAATAATTTTCATTCTCATACCGATTTCCGTTCTGCTTCAACTCTTGTTATACCGGTGTGTGAATTTTTGAAAAAAGAGCAGACGGTTGCTGATATAGTGAGAAAAAAAGAAGTAAAAACAGCAAATCGGTGATTATTACCGATTTTCTTACCGATTTTCTTACCGATTCTCTTTTCAAATATCGTCAAAATTACAACCCGATTATTCCGATGAATCAACTTCATCGCCAAGTAGAAAACTCGACGTTATTAACGAAGGCTGTCTTCATTCTTTGGTTATGTATTCTCACCGAGAAAAAGATGACGAAAAAAAAAAAAAAAAATGGGGGTACACGAAGTAGGGCGAGGGACCGATATATGCAGAAGTGTATACACCTCTCTTTATTCTCTTTCTATCTTTCTTCTCTCCATCTCTCCGAAATGCACGAGCAGCCTGATGTCTCACCGTGTCGCGGCCATCGTGCGTTGAGCCGGGACGGACGCGTTGCGGTGACAAAAACTGAATTTGTATGTGTAAACGCCACCTGAAATAACTCATGAGAGCATCGCGGGCAAACATACGTGTTACCGGGTGTAAACATTATCAGTGTAGGTAGAGGTACGCTCGGTGTTAAGGTTGACTCGAGACTCGAGACTCGAGTCGCGTTGGGTTTAGTCGCAGTCCGATATTCCGCGTTCAACCTCGTCATTGAGGAGAAGCCAGTTTGCGCCGATTTTTTCCCCTCTTTTTCTCCATTTCCAATTCTCTCGCCTGTCCGGCGAAACAGTCCGCCTGAAACAACTACCGATCAACGCGGTGACGATTGTTGGAACATATTTTCAAATCTTCACCACGCAAACTTGTCGTTCTTGCCTTCGACAATTTGCTTCTTTTCTTTATCTCTTTTCTTTCCATTCTTTTACCCGGTTCTTTTCCATTGCTTTTCTCTATTCGTTGTTATTCGTTCTTCGTGTTTGTATTTTAATTTTTTCATTTCTTGTTCTTCTCGCATCAGTTTACAATCGTCACGTGTCACCTGTATATATCTCGTACTTATACAATCAGCGACGATTGTTGAACAATCGGTATTCTTACTCATATCAATGACGTAGCGAGATCGCGATTTCACACATCTTTGATCAGAGTTACCTAGCTAATTAAATACCAGCTTCTTTCATATGTCATTTTGTTCCAGTCGATTCTCGCGCGGATCGTATCGGTGTGGAAAAAAAAAATTAAAAATAAAAAATAAAATCGCTGATTCGATTGACGCGATTGATCCGACGACTGATATAATTCATTGACCATATACGTTATTCATGAATTGATCGTATAAGCTCTGCGAAATTCCTCCGAGACTCTTAACTAAAGTGCACTCACTAATGGCTAAATTAGGGAAAAGTGAGAATGTAAGAGAAAGTATTAATGGAAGTCCGAAGAAAATTACTTTTGGGTAATATTGTTTTTATCTTGATGTATCTACGTAAACACGGTCAACTTTTCCTGTCACAGTATAATTTAACCTAACCTAACTCAAACTAACCCAACTTCTCAACCTCCTCACATTCTTGCATCAGGAATCGTTATCTATGGCCGGGAGAGAAAGGGGGGATTATTGGTGATTCGAAAATTTATCTTTGAGTAATATCGTGTTTATCCTAACGTGTCTGTATGAACACGGTCAAGTTGTCCTGTTGAAGAATAATTAAACCCAACCTAACCAAACCTAACCTAACTTCTCAACCACCTCAACATTCTTAGATTACGAATAATAAGCTACGGCGCGGAGAGGAAGGGGGGATTATTGACGATTCGAAAATTTATTTACGCGTATTATTGTCTCTGTTTTGACGTGTCTCCGTGAACACGGTCGAGTTATGACGTTACGGTACAATTTAACCTAACCTAACCTAACCCAACTGAATTTAACCTAACTTCTCAAACTCCTCGGCATTCTTACATCGCGATTTATCGGGTATTGCGGGTGATGGGGGGGCTTATCGGTGATTCGAAGATGATACTGCACCGTTTAATGCGTACAACTTGATGGCACCCCACCCCTGTCGCCGTCACCTCGACGTTTCGGCGATGCTGCCGTCTGCACGAAGGTGGAGACACACAAATGACACAAGAGGCGGCGACCAAATTGAATTTCGGTTCTGGCCTGTGTTTAGATTCCTCACCGACTGTTTAGTTTAGACGTACAAAGAAAACATCTATGTGTTTATTCTAGCCGTTGCTTCTCCCCCTCTCTTTCTCTTCCTTCGTACTATTACCGCCCCTACTCCGCCTCTCCCTGTCTTTATCACCCCCCCCCCCCCCCTCTTCTTCTCTCTCTCTCTCTCTCTCTCTCTCTTTGCAGTACGAACGAGCATACCTGTATACCGCGTGTATTCGCACCGGCAGATGCCAATATTTCAATAATAACAATAATCATCATCATTATTATTATTCAAACAATTATAACACTGTGTATACATGTGTAACATATGTAAAATGCACGGGTCGCTGATCTCTGGCTTTGAGTAAGTAAGTAAGTGAGAAGGTGGAGGAGAAAAATAAAAATAAAAAAAATAAGTAAAAATACGACGAAAGAAACGAAAATAAAGATATATACTGTATTGTTTGTTCTTGTATTATTTTAATCGCGACGTGTACTCCTTTTCATCGCTGCTGCCGCCGCTGCACCGAACGATTCGATCACCTTCAACGTCATCAAAATGCGAAAATAATTGTATAAAAAACAAGACAAAAAAAAAAAAAAAAAGATGAGGAACCGATGAATTATGTATTTTTCTATCATAACCGGTTGAAAATAAATCTATTATATGTGATAAAAATTATCAGCCTCGTACTTGTTCAAATATATCATACATTACACGAGCCCGCATATTATGCTTCTGTAAAAATCCTGGATACAAGTCTCTGCGAGGATTAAGTCCTTGTATATATATATATATATATATATATATACATATTGTGTATATATATGTACACTGTTGAAAAGGAGAATTACGTCGAAGGGTTGTAAATCCAACCCTTATGTATGCACTCTTTCGCGTCCTTACAACGACCTCGTTTTTTTTTTCCATCTCTGTCTCGTTCAACTCTGTTACTTCATGTTTTTGTTTTTTGTTTTTTTTTTCTCTCTTTATTTGGTTGCTTTTTATTATTATTTCTATTCGTTGTTTTTATTTTTTCATCCTCTATTTTCTTCTACCCCCTCCTCTGACCTTTATTTCCGTTCCTTTTTTCAATCCTACGGGGTTGTTCTGAACACACACACACACAGATATGTATGACTGTATATTAGTATGTGGGGTACACACGTGTTTTTAGAAGACCTCTAAGCACATGGGCTGATGGGAGGGGGGTGTGAAGGGGATGGAAGACAATCCCTTGGAATAACAACACAACCGCTGAACTGACGGACAAAAATGAAAGAACTTTGCGCGGGAAACGCGATATCGGTGCTAGGCATAATAGGCATAGAGATGAGAGCGGATAAGAGAGAAACAGAAACAGAAAGAGAAAAAGAGACAGAGAAAGAGAGAGAGAAAGAAACAATTTCTTGTTATTTCCAATTTTTTTTGCTTCCCCAGCACCTTCCACGGTTACAAAGTTCTTATTTTCTTTTATCAATTGTTCGTTTCCGTTTATTATCATCAGTTATCGTTACTTTCTTCATTACTTGTACTCCATATTGAGTGAGAAATTGTGAAAACTGAGAATAGACGCAGAGGGTAAAAGATTATACGTTTGACACACTACATCGTCGTTTATGTCGTAATGATCTATGCTTTACAAATAATATCACCGTTCGATCGTTCTTAACGATGGTAATTTTTATTTTCGTTTTTTTTTTTCTTTCTCGTCATTCCGACGACTGCAATTCACTGCAATTTGCCTCCACGATGAATTTGATGAATTTTCAAATTCTCGCGCGTTATTTTTTATACCTCCATGGAAAGTTGATCTCGTTTGAAAACAATCGATCACGCTACGTGTGTTTTATGTCCTCCTCCCCCCTCCGCCGCTGGTGTATAAACCGTCCCGTACCTACACTGGACCACTCTTCTTCCCAATCTCTATTCCTCCTCTACCTTTCTCCCTTCCTCCTTCGTCCGTCGGCCTTCGGTGAGCTTTTTCGTCTGTCCGTAGAGGTCCGAACGGAACTGGCGAACGATGGTTGTAGTAGACGGGCTGGAGGGGAGGAATAGGAGGGTACGCAATTTCTAAAATAAACGTTGAGCCTTCCTCCGCAAATAATCATCGTGCATGCTTTTAATTAAGTTCCACTGTCTGAGCTTATATATGTATATAGATAGGTAGAAGGGAAAGCTGCAGGTATAAAGCAGGGTGAACGCGCTACCGCAGCGTCATCTCGTAGTTCGTTATCGTAACTGTGTGTATCGGCGATTCGTGAGCGCGAAATCGCCTAACCTCAAAGCTTGCGAACGAAATTACCGCGACGTCGTTCTTTTGCGGAATTACGTCAACGTTTCTTCGTTTCTCTGTTTTTTTTTTTCTTTTGTGTTCGTTTCTTTATTCCGATAAAACACCCTTCGCTAATAGATCAGATATCGGTCAATAATTACAGGTTGGAAATCATACGGCTAAGCGAAACGATTTCGTTCAATGGCGCAGAGTGGATTTGGCGGGAGGTTTGAACAGTTTACAGAAGAAATTTATATTTAAATTTTGGGAATTCATAAACAAAAGTGATATCGTTCAGTGGGTGGATATATAACGCGGGTTATAACGTATACATGTACGCGATCCGCGTACGCGTGTTTTGATGGCAAACAAATCGATGCTGTATATATATGTAATGTGTATATATTTACGATTCACATGTTAAAACTCTCTGTCTGTATATCTATATACACACACATATATATATATATATATATATATATATATATATATATATATGTGTGTGTGTATGGTATATACGAAAATCTCTGGCCGCTGTAAAAATGTTTGGAAATTGGAAACAAACAGTTGTATACACTGGGCATATTTCCCGAAACCGCGAGAGCGGCCCGATTTTAGGTGTATACTGTATGTAACACCTATATACCCTGACACCTAAACCACCCACGCTGTGCACACGCTTATAGCATTCGAGATGAGGTGCAGGTTACACGGTGAATAGGTAGCAGGAGTTGGGCGGGTATTATGCCGAAATAGCCGATGTATTTATTTTCAAATAAACAAACACTCTAATGATGAGATCACCGCTAGCAGATATATTAAAACCGATCCGATCTCTCGCTCGCAGCTCGAACACACCACCGCTCGCTACTTCTCGATCCACACTGTCGGAATCTTCAGAATCACTTGTACCGCTTCGCGATGACAAAAAGAAGAAGAAAAAACAAAAAAAAAAAACAAAAAAAACCTCCGCACATGCGGAGAGTGAATTTTTTGGCCGCGTTTTTTTTTTTTTTTTTTTGCTCTCGCTGCTGCTTCTTTTGCCGCGTAAACTCGAGTGGCTTACATTCGTGCTGGCTGTGAAAAAAATTACGTACACTTAATGGTCCGGGTTATTATTCGTTAATACAGGACGAACGGGAAAGGAAACTTTTTTTTCGCGCCAGGTTGCGTCATTTTTCTAATAGTCATATTGGGTGGAAGAATTGTTGAATGTTAATATCGTTTTATTTACGGTCTTGTCCACGATTAGTTAAAATCCATTATTGAGTTGTTGTTTAGTCATTACGAAACCGATGATGGATGGCATATTTTGAAACTGATTGGTGAACAGCAGATTAGTCAGAATTATAGAGAGATATAAAAATATTGAGTTTTCAGATACAGAAGCCTGGTTTAGAGAATTTCAGAAAATATTATCACCAGAGGTTCTTCCGTTTTTTTTTTTTTTACCTTCTAATTTCTGTATTTGTTTTTTTTTTTTTTTTTTTTTAATATTCTTACGTGATCCTGGATGATTAAAGTTCCGAAATCGATTTTCGATACGCATATAGAATAAAAAAAAAATGATTTTTAATACTGCAAGCAATATGAATCGAAAGGAAAGAGACAGGAGGAGAAGGAGATGGTAAAGAAGAGGGTTTGTCTCCTTTCATATTCTTGATGGCGGCTCGTAAACCGAATTAACAGATCGCGTACACAGTCGAGGGCTCTCTGTATTATCGCGTGCGGAATAGACAGCGAGATGGAAAAGAGAGGGAGGAAGAGAGGACGAGGGTGAAAAAGGGGTGGAAACGCTTTTGCAGAGAATTCAGGGGCTAGGCGTCTAGGAGCGAAATGCGTGTGTATATGTATTACGTGCTTACCTGACAATGCAAGCTAGGGAGAAGGAGAAAGAGAGAGAGAGAGAGAGAGAGTGAGAGAGAAAGAGAAAGAGAGAAACAGAGTCAAGCCACCCGCCAAGGTATACGTATACAAGGCATCCTGTACCTACTTTATTGGAGAATGTCCTCGTGACGTCAGAGTCTGGTTGTCGGTGCCATTTTATCACCACATAACCTTAGTTTTTAATTTCAATGGAGGCAAATCTTAATTCTTGGGGTTTCAAATTACTTATTTCATATAAATTAATTAAACGTAATAAATAATAAACTCTTTTCTACTATCCACACGCGAAAAAGCACGATCAACGGGTCAGTTGTCAGCCATGTTGCTTTAGTTTAATTTTTTTCCACCAGATGACGCACGTCGGTGCCATTTTATCGTCACATAACCTAAGTTTTTAATTTGAACGGAGGAAAATCTTAATTCTTGGGGTTTCAAATTACTCATTTCACATAAATTAATTAAGCGTAACAAATAATATACCCTTTATTACCATCCACATGCAAAAAAACACGGTCAACGACCAGTTGTCAGCCATGTTGCTTTGGTTTCATTTATTTTCCACCAGATGATGCATTCCAAAGTGACAATCCCAATAGAGACACGCCTAGTCGTTTGTTCAAGCGTCGTGAAATCATCGCACAAAACAATTTCACCGTCTCATTATGGTTTTAGTTTATTTTAAATTCGAGAAGTAAAACAATAAGGATCAGAAAATGACCGAAAGGAGATTCGATGTCTTAATCTATAAAAATATTTTTTAAATTCGTCAAAACAAGTTTGCGAAACAATTCGAAAACTCCAAAAAATCTGCACATATATAACATGCAATCAATTTTATTGTATTCGTTTAATGTTTTTTTTTTTTCCTCTTCCGTCATTGTTTCATATAAATAATCGTCACGATATTAAATCGACGATAATCGATATATCTACTCTGTTCGATTCAAGTCTTGTTGTAAAATTATCTGTTTCATAAAAAAAAAAAAAAATAGCCTGGTCAGTTTTCTGCTTGCAAATTCTCGTAGTCAATATTTTATCGAAATTTTGTTGGTATTTTCAAACAACCTTACGCGTCTTTGGTAATGTATAAGCTCCGCGGACGCGGTTAATTGAAGAAAAGTTAACAAATCCGGTGAAATATATTATATACCTACACACACACGAGTAACCGTTTCGGTGGATTTTTTATTTTTTTTTGTTGTTGTTTTTTTTTTTTTTTTTATCCTCGGTAAAGTAAAGACGCGTTTTCGATGCCTAGTCGAGCCTTTTATCGCCACGTGTTCCACGCTGGATGTGTATAAAGCTTTACATAGATCTACACGTTATACATACATGCGTATACTAATATACATATATACACACGAAATAACGAGCGATGATCATATTATAGCGGTGCAAGTATGTGTAGCTAAGGTGGGTTTAATACACGGCGAAGGCAAACGATGAAATGGAAAAAGGAACTTTTTTAGAATGTTTGGTTTACGAATACGAGATGTGGATAAATTATGGGTGTGTGCGTCTGTGTATGTATGTATGTATGTATGTACGCGTACACGCATGTATGGGCATGTCCTGCGCTGCGGGGGAAAAAAAGCGGGCAAAGAAAGAAAAAAAGAAAACTAAAGAGAGACGAAGCAGGCAGATTAAAAGCTTGAACGAATTGAACATGTCTATTACCGGGAAGAAAGAGTGGAAAAAAGAAAAAAAGGGAAAAATTTGCAAAAAGATCCTGGCGAAACAGGTGACAAAAAAAAAAAAAAACAAAAAAAAAACATGAAAAGACCGATGTACGAAAATTTGCAAAGACGGAAAAGAAAATACAAAGAAAATGAACGAAGACAAATGATTTTTGTAAAAAAAAAAAAAAAAAATAAATCAAGTCCCATCCACATTGATCCTATTATTGTTAGTAACTGATGATCAGATTCGTTGATTGATACTGACGAGAAAGAATAGATTGGTGAGAATATTCGAATTCCTGATCGTCGGAAACGAGTTTTTGGAACGCGGTGTATATGTATAAGCTTTGATACCTTGAGCGCAGAGGTAGGCCTGTATTTACGAATTACCAACACATTTATTCCTTTCCTTTCCTCTCCTCTCCTCTCCTCGTCTCATCTCTTCTCGCTGCTCAGCAGATAAAATGATTTACTAAATAAACACAAACAATATTATCGTGCCAAGCCAGACCACAGACTCATGGTGCCTCCCAGGAAATTTTATCTTTGCGTCAACCGCGTTGTGTGCTAATAAAAAAAAAGAAAAGAAACAGAGAAGAAAACAAGAAATAAAACAAAAAAACAACGCGCACGCGCAGGCAACGGTAAAAAGAAAAAAAAAAAAAAAAGAAGAAAGAAAATCGTTTTTCAAAATACAAGCTCGGTACGAAGTTTATACTGACCAAAAAGAACTCGAAAATTCAAAGGAAATTGAAGGAATTTTCAAAATTAAGCTCTTTTGATATTCCTCTTCTCTCACTTGTTATTTTGTTTTTCTATCGGTACATTTCGAGTATTCAAAAAAATTCTACTTGTCCACCCTTGCCTGACGTTTGTATAATTAACAAATGGTTTGCGAAAATTTTTCAGTCTCAACGTTTTTTAAACCCAACCAAGAACATTGAAAACAGGATAAAAAAATGTAGGTCAAATTTCCAATTTCATGCATAGTCTCATGTTATAACCCCCGCGGTTTCTACCGAGGTTTTTAATTCCCGAAACGTGAATTATAGCTCTCCGTGATGAAAATTGTGTTAGGTGTCACTAAAGTATCTCTGTAGTGCAACGAGTCGGTATTATCACTCTCTATATTAGTGGCGTAACCCGTGCGGTGCGCATGCGCTTCAATCCGACAAGAAGTTATTGGCCAGGCTGACCAACCGTCAAAAATTTTGCAATATGTCGCCAGCAGTTGTTTCCAACGCCGACAGCTGTGAAAATTTTTAAGGTTACGTTCATTACGGTTGGTCACCGTGGCAAACGCATGCGCACGAAATTGTAGCAATCGACGGATCATTCAATCGTTGGCAATTCACTCTGTATATATCAATACCTGTGGGAACATTGAATGTGGTTGTGTAGATAGGAAACAACGGTTGATAATCCTTACAATTAGACAGCATGCGGCAGCAGATACGCGTCGATGACGTTGCGTAAGCTTCGTATGTATATATATATATATGTATATATATATATATATTTCAACTACCTGTTGTGCTTTTAGCCGTCGAAACGTGGCGATAACGATCCATGCCTTACCTGAATAAATGTTACAATTTGCAGCCTCGTTTCTGATTTTTCTATTTTTTTTTTTTTTATTTCTTATTCTCATTAAAAAATTTAAATCATCTCGTTTGCAACGATCGAATCAAATTTTTTTTTTTTTTTTGGAATCATTGTTTCCTCGTTTTCTGATTGATACTCGGACGTTGTTACACGAAATTTATTTTCATCGGCATAAACACATTGAATGTAATTCTTGTTGTGCGTGTGAAAAAAATTTTCGCAGCAGTCCTCGAAAAATTTTTGCTCCAGTTTTCGATCTCTGATTCTTTTGCAAAAAAAAAAAAAAAAAAAAACTACAAATCTGTAGCGCGTCATTTAATCCGGTATAAATTACATTGGACTGATCGACTTGTGAATTGAAAAAAGTCGATCCGGTAGATGAAAAATTTTAAAGCTTTTTGACGTATTTTTTTTTAAATTTTCTCCAATTCTTACACACTTGGTTTCACTTTATTCGTCGTAGTTTTCTTTGGCCTTTACCCGCCTCCTCATCCTCCGTTTCTTCTTTGCTAACAAACGGCTAATCTATTAAAGGCGTTAAATCTTAAATCAAGAAAACTTTTCCCCGAACCCCGGGCGTAAACTTTTCTTTTCTTCCTGCTGCACCAAAACGATGCTGCGCGTGATTCTAAAGTCTCGGCTTTCCTCCTCCGCTATTCTTTTTTTTTTTTTTCCAACGGTTTCGTTTATATTGTTTTATTTTTATTTCTTATTTCCCTTCTACCCACTTCTCACTTTGTTTTCATTCTCCTTATTTTACTCTCAAACGAATGACCGAACTGAAAAGGTTTAAACAATCTATCATCGCCGACTTTGGTCAAAGACGCGGCACCTGTCAAAACTTTACCATACTTTTACGCCCCCCCCCCTGCCCTTCCCCGCTCTCTCTCTCTCTTTTTGGTTCTTTATTCGTTTCTTCTCTTTTTCTCTTCTGGACCCTGATAAAAAAAACGGTGTGTGTATATATACATCACGTTTACCTTTCAATATCGAAATCTCAAAAATCGAATTCACGAACAGACCGATGTTTGTTTTTTTTTTTTTTTTTATTTTAGTTTCACGTTCCTACTTTCGTATCACCTATTTGCAATTCGTGCGATCTATTCGACAAAAGAGGAAGTTTATTCGTCACGTTTGTAGCGTTGAAAACATGCTCGACGTCTCAAATCCTTTGTCACGAATCGGCCGATCGAGAAAACGTGCAACTGTCCCTCAACTATTCACGAATCAGTCATTTCGATCAGCCTGCATCTATTTCGAATCATATGTAACGTGGAGCTTCTGTACTTATCCGTAATTAAGCTTACCGCGAGGCGGAATATCGGGGGTAATATTAAATCGTATGAATCTTAGATCGACGCGTGGCTGCCACTCTTGGATGTGATTATTTGACGCTTAATAACCGGCGTATTGCCAATTAGAGAAGCCTCGCTTTATTAATCAACGCGCAGCGCGGCGATACCGAGATTATAATGTGCAGTCTGATGCATGTGTGCGCGCGCGTGTGTGTGTGTGTGTGGGTGGGTGGGTGCGTAAATCCGATGCACAAGGAGAAGTTGAATCGGAATGATGGAAACAGCTAGGCGGATATTGTGCGAAAGAAAGTTGGAAAAAAGAAAGAAGGGAGAATTCCTCTCGCTCCTTCTTTCCTAATTCCTTCCTCTCACCTTCCGTCTGATATAAATGTCCCCGCTGTAGCCTGAGACATTCGCTAATTAAAAAACTTGAAAAATTAATACACATTTTTCTTGATTCTTAACGGGTGTATTTCCACGCCGGGTGGCTGGCTTAATTTTTGGTATCTAATCGACCATCTGTTTCCTCCAGACGTTTCAAAAATCTCCTCACCCGCTACTCATTATTTTCCCATTTCTTTTTTTTTTTTTTTATTTTCTACCCTTTTTTTTTTTGGAATTTTTTTCGTCCTCCGTATTCGCAACACTTTAGATTTATTTCGATTCATTTTCCGTCTTCCTTATCGTAAGTTTTTGCGTTAGTGCTTCTCGATTGCTCACTTACCAAAAACTTTACCCCTCAAAATCAGCTGCTTTAGGTGGTTTCAATTTTTTTTTCATCCCCAAACGATTCTTCAGGGTAAATTAACGGTATAATTCTGATTTATCGATTTCGTTTCTTATTCATATCGTTGTCGGACTCGAACCTTGAGATGAAATCGAGGCTTTTATTTCTCTTCCAACGATCCACCCGGGAAAGAATGATTTCGAAAAAAAAGAAAAAAAAAACACAGTCGTATTTAAAATTGACAAATAAGGGAGGGAAAAAAGCGAAAGGAAAAATATGGAACAGACGAAGCGACTGAAATTTGCGCACACGAGATGGGCAAAAAACTAAGAGAAAGGAAATAAGAAGAATAGAAAAAACCTTGAACGGGGTTTAATTTATTTATATAGTCCGTTAAACGCCGGGGGGCTAATTAGATGGCAGTAGACCACCGTAAAGATTCGAGGCTCCTTTCCTCTCCTCTCATCTCCTCACACTCGGGGGAGTCAGCTCCGTGCTCTCATAACGCGAAGAATAGACAATAGGCGATCGTCTTGAAGTCTTTAGAGTGAATTGAGCCCTGAGACAGCTATCCGGCAGCGGTGAGGCCAGGGCCTCCATTGTACCCGGCGAGTAGTTAACTGCTCCTGAAATCTTCCCTCTTTCATCCCCCGAGGACCATCTCCAGCCCCTGCAGGGTGATTCGAAACGGCAAGGTGCCGTTCTCTAATATCGCACAGACGACATATCTATAATGTATTTCACGGTATATTATATACACCGTCGAGTTGAAAGGTTCATCACCATTCACCCTCAGAATTTAACCAGACTCAACCGGCCAATTGACGTCCTAATCTGCGATGGGAAATCTCAGCTAATCCCAAACACGGCATGTCTCGTCGATCTACGAGGGATTTTTTCCTTTTTTTTTTTTTTTTTTGGAGAGAAAATAAAGAGAAGTTTCAAATAAAGTGAAACGAATGAGGGAATACCTACTTTTTAGTGATAAAGAAAAAAAAAATAACTGAGAGGTACATAAGCTATTTTACACTTTTTATTCGGATCGGTGATCAGGACGATATAAATTTTCGATACATTCGTATTGTAACAAGGAATGTTTCATTCAAGAAAACGTAGTGTCAATAACTTGGAAATGATTTTTTCATCTCTGAAATCACACTGAAATCAGTAATATTGAAATAATATCATGTATTAGTAATCATTGTCGTCACCGTAGTCATGAGAAATTATTTCGGTTTACAGAAATCTTTTTTTTTTTTTAATCTCAAGGAATGACATGAAATCTCAGGAATTATGAGAAACCGCGCGAAATCTTGAAAATCATGAGAAATCACGCGAAATCTTAGAAATTATGAGAAATCACACGAAATCTCGGAAATCGTAAAAAACCACGTAATCAAAATAAAATTATTTATCAAATAACGTCTCGTAATCACTCTCTAAAATGTAAGTAATGATAAAATATGTAATCACGGTGTCATTGCAATTTACATAGCGATATATTTACTTCCGTTTCTCTTCCATATTCGCTCTGGTATGTTCGAAATAAAGGAGGATGAATAAATTGATCGATTTTGAATAAACAGGGCTGATTATACGTTGTAATAACGATCAGAGCCAATGCGTAACTATAGGCAGGGAAATAACATGTACATCACGATTTTGATTTGAATGTAGGTACGTATTATTGAACCCGCGGTTCGAAATAAAATAAAGGCTCTTCCTTCCCTCGGGGTACGCGAAGTTACTATTTACCCGATTGTTTCAACGAAGAATCGAATTGGTTACTCTCTTCCCCTTCTTCCTCCTCATTCGTACGTATTACGGTAGGTAGGAGGTGGTACGTTTATGCCCTCGGAACTTCCGAGCTGAAAACCGTGAAGCCAAAGTATGGAATATTTAACGTTCACTGAGCTACGAAAGCAATTATATGGGGATACGGGGAGCGGCAACGATCCGGGGAAAACGGGGGGAGGGGGGGAAAGGGCGCCTCTATTGTTTGGACCTTGAGTGTGGCGTTGCCGATACGAGCCACGTTTTGCCTCCCCAATCAATGAGCCCCGAAGATCGAGCAAATATCGTCGTTGATATTTTCCTTTTCCTCAACTTTTGAATATTTCAATTTTTTTTTTGTTCCTCCTCATTCGCGGAGATACGAAAATTGTATTTTTTTGACCAACGGCAAAGTACAAAATGTGTCAAAGTGATGAAAACTTTAGATTTCCGTAAAAATAAAGTGACGGGATTGTTGAAAATTATCAAAGAGAACAGAAAAAAAAAAAAAACACCAATCCTGATTCTACGAAAAATCTTCAATTTCGTCGATGCGGTTCTCTTCCGTTTTTTTTTTTTTTTTTTCCTTTTTCGCCGCGCGTATAATTATTCCGCACTTGAATAATTGACTCCGTTCGCGGAGCGTTTAATCGGTTTCTATCAATGAAAAGCTCTTGCGAATATAGAGGGACGTGGAAATTTTCCGTTTTCAGGGGGTGCGAGAACTAAAAACTCTGGTTCAAGTGCGCGGGGAGCAGATCGAAAGGGGCGGAAGGAGAGGGGTGAAATTTTAGGACTGTAATTTTCGCAACCCCGACGAAATCAGGGGCTTCTTTCAGTAGAGAAGCAGTCGGAAATCAAAGTTTATTGCTAAATACTATCCGATCAGCAGTTCCTCGCCTCTGCCATTTCTCCCTCTCCCACCCCCCGTCTCTCTCTCTCTTTCTCTCACGGGGCTGATGCCGTGGCGTCAGATGGAGACTTGTTAGAGACCGGAGGGTAGTTAAACGACCGGTCATCATTGAGCTACGTGCACATATATGTACGTGCAGGTACATATGTACAGGCGACAATAAAGCCCGATTCTTACAGGGCGGCGCCTCCGTAAAAGGGAAGATTTTTTTCCCTTTCTCCACCCGGCGTTTTGCGATCTAGGAAAATTTAAGAACGCTGCTCGGTTCACCAAACATCCGTTTATCCAATTATTGCGTTTCTAAGCTACGAATATTTGTTTAAAAATGTATACTGGAATGACGAACAATTGCCAAGCTTAGATATCGGTGATTCGTTTCAAACGATTTCAATTCGCAATGGCTAATTTTTATTTTTGAATCATTTTTTTACCAGTTAAATTATATACGACGTGAATTTGAGGCGGAGGAAGTGACGCTGAGTGAACTTTACGCAACCCTTTATACTTGATCTCTGTTTTTGTTGTTGTTTTTTTTTGGGCTCAGTTGCAAACTGATTCAGTCAATTTCGTTACTTTTCCGGCCCATCGTTTCGCAAATACCGACAGCGAAGAATGATAAATAATAGTGATAAAGTACGAAAGAAAAATTGGGGTTAAAGGAACCCTTTGCTTTTTTGAATTTATTCAAGTCTCGAGCGATGCTGCGGCTGGCAGTAACACGACCGAACGGGTGTTAGGCGTTAGGGATGAAGATTAATTCATTTCGTCTTAATCGGGTAAAAGTTTCGCTGCAGGAGAGAGAAATAAAGGCCAAGAGGCGTGGACGGAGCCTTGGAAAAGAGGCCATGCACATTGGCCCTCAACTTTTCACTTTTACTTTTAGCCCCGTTGGATAATCGTATTTAATAATAATATCCCGTCCATATTTTCGCCACCCTTCTCCCTGCCCGCTCTCTTTTCCTCGCCCCTGAATTCGGTTCGACGTTTCTTCTAAACTTCGTGTAAGAAATAACTTTCTCACCACTCACCCTCTCTCCGAGAAACCCGCCCGGCTAGGTGACAACCCTTTTTATTTAGGGCTAAACTTTTTCACCTTTCAAAGCTTGAATAAATCCAATAAACTCGGATAAATTTCTCCGGGCCGGGAAACGTTTTGTCTGAATGTGTCCCGGATTTAAGAAAAATTGACAGTTTTTCGAAAACCGACTTTTGTACTGTTTAAATAACGTAGTTTATCCTCACCCTTACATATTTAGATACGAGTTTATAAATCATGATATACCGACATGTATACGTATGTGTTGTTTTACACTCGCGGGGAATGCTGAAATATATATGTAAACGTTTAATTGTTTAAAAGAATATTTAGGACCCTTTATTTTTATCCAACCCTCGTAAATAACGCGATCCCAATCCGCCGCCTCACCTCACCTCTGCACGGTATTGTTTTAAAAACTCAACAAAGTCCTTTCGCGTCTATTCAACGACCTGGGGAAAAATCTCCCAAAGCCCCTGAAAAATAATGCTCTCGAAATTCCTACCTTGCAAAATTTCGCACCCCAAACGATCGAGCCAACTCAAAACTTGTTTCGGATGGATCTTGAACATTTGTTTACAATCCAGTCGGTTAGAAAAATCTTTAGTAAAAAAATGAAAAATTTGCCCAAAACTTGGAATATCGGTGAAATTTTTGACGAGGTACCAAAACATTAACGGCCGAGTTGCGGATGCATGACGTCGAAGCTTGCACTGTAAGCTCTGAAGGCGTATTGCGGTAAATACGAGTCAGCTACGCATACGCCACAATAGAAACGGACAAAGGGAGTGTTTACAGCAGAATAATAATCGTAGCTCGCCAAGCGGCGTTGGCGGCGTAGGTTTAACGGAGAAATTTTGAGGAGCCCCGGATGTATTTGGTGTATAGAGGTAAATTTTTAAGCGATTCTAATTAAAAGGCTAGTTAAACAAGGCATGCTATTGCCCTGGGGAATTTCGCCCACCTACCACCACCTCCTCTTCCTCCTTTTCCTTCTCCTACTCCTCGTCGGTTTTCAGACTTGTAAAGCGTGCGGCAAAGTCTGCCTCAGCAGACGGCGAGCTTCCCCCGCTCTCCGAATATCCGCCATAGAAACAAACATTGGTCTCCTTTGCGTGGAACAAACGAAAATTTCAAGTTTACGGTTGTCGATGAAACGGACCGGTAGATGGTCGACGATTTTTCACATCGTTCCGCAACAGCGATGAGGAAAAAAAACGGGTTAATTATCGGCAGGGATTCCTCAACATCGTCAATTTTTCAGTCGAGATAGGAATAAGAGAGAGAACAGAGAAGACATCGAGAGTGGAGAATACGAGACATGGAGTGATGACGGCAGCCGGTGGGTATTTGTCTTTGGAAACTCCTTTACTTCGATAAATAGCTGAGATATTTGTTCTTCCTACTTTTCCGAGCGATGAGTTTTACCCTGTGATGCTTACTTTTCCCTCTCCACCCTACCCATCTTATTCTTCGAGCTTCCGATTTGAGATCAGGCGATTACGAAAAAGTTCCCATTCTGACAACAGAGGCGAAAATACATGCACGGTTACGTTACAAATTGTGCAAACGCTTCCGATGTTGAAACGATTTGTCAATCCAGGATACACGCTTTTCATCCCACGTTAAACTTTTACAACTTGTTTGCAAATGTATACGATCAGTTGTTGGTAAGCTTAAATTGAGACATACGGAATTGAGCTTCGATGAAATACTGAAGGTCCGGTTAAAACACACGAGCAGTTTTTAGACCACTTTCTTTCGAGAGCCAAGGTTCCAATGTTCAAATTCTTGTACCGAAAACTAAATTCGTCTCATGTAGAATTTGAGATGAGAGTGGTCGAAGTTGGGGTTGGAGTTGGAGTTGGACTATAAAACTCAGTGGAACACCAGGAAATGTTCTTCGGAGAATGACAAATCGGCGAAAGCAAGGTATCGAATGGGTAAAGTGTTCTCTTGGCCAGTCCCTCGTCCATATCGTCTTGGGTTAATTAAATGTTAGTAAGGGTGTGGGCGCAGGGACAGAGAAACGGGGATGGGCGGAGACGCGTTTGGTGCAGCTGGAAAGGGTTGGGACGAATTGTAGTTCGTCCCGGTAACCCGAAGCGGAGTAGCCCAAACTAGTTAGTTTAGTGATTTTACCGTTTATTGGCCGAGCATACCACGCGACAGCCTTCTCGGCTAGATTGGCTTGCCGTCGTTACAAGGCCCGCCTGCAGAGATCCTCCGCCTTACGTATAAGGTACCACATTTCCCGTCTTCGGCTCCTCCGAAACCCTGCACGCCAGAGTTAATATCCTGTAAAGGTGGTTCGCCAATTTAGAGACACGCTGCTTAATTGACCGTTTAGGAATTAACCGAACCTGTCTCTCTCCCTCTCTCCAAGAGCCAATTTGTATCCAAATCATCTCACCGGAACGCAACATGTGTGCATAAATTAGAACCAACAAACTCCGATGAATCCGTTAATTGTAGGTTGTACAAAACGTCCTGTTCTGTGGAAAATTGTTCCTGGATATGGGAAACTTTGATATGATCGTTGTTCAATTACCAGTCTTAGATTTGACATGGTGACATTTGTATGCTTGGTGTAAGGAAGTCGCGAGCACCTTTTTCTTTCTCTATCCTGATGAAGTCCGTCAATGCCTGAGCTGGAAAAGTATGGAATTTTGAAGCTCTTCGTCATCCTCGGTCGGATTTAGTTTTCTAAGAAAGAACCTTAGGAGGCTGGCGGAAAATATCTGAGACACATGATGGCGAAGGATGTCGTTTAAGCAGCAGAAGTTGGAAGTAGCCCCCGAAGACGAGGGCTGCCACGAATTTCGAGTCTGAGGACGGAGTAGGGGTGACGGGATGTATAAGCAGCAGGGAAAGGGTTGCAGGGAGTAGTCCGCGTTAGCTGTGACGGTAGTACAGTATGTTACTAAATGATCCTCTACCCACAGCCATTACATCTCCCCTTCCAATTCCGGGTCCTGGTGGATAGCGCCTCTCTTCCTTCGAGCTTCCTTCCTTCCAGTTCCACCTTAGAATACGCAATTTAATACTCAACCAATTACATACACGAAATCTTGTTAGCCTTGGTTATACGACGATGCCACCCTGGAGATGTTGGCCCAGGATGTGAGTTGTCTGACACCCAGAGGTATTTCCTTACTACCATTCTCCCCCCCGTCACCAACGCTACTTCTCCCGCCTTATGTCTCCACGCCGAAGTAAACCATCGACGATGGTACAAACTTCCACAATTACACTTGGTACCGCGCTATTATACTGCATACTATAAAATGCGGGGATATTGTCGGCCATCAAGACGCTGTAAGCCCCACGCTGAGTCGAGCCGAGCTTCCCGCATTAACCGTTTTCGTCAATTTTCATATTCGGCAGTCAAATTCACATCCATGTTCAATCACCTGCTGAATCAAAAATGGCGGAAACTACGAAACCGTGTGCATATTATCCTTCTCGGATCCTCGTTTCGAGACAATATTTCATGACTCTCATCCCTGCAGCGCGAACGCGCAGAGGCGTGATAATATATTGAAGGGCTCTGGGATGTCACGGATTTGTTAGCTATATTGAGGCGCACATGGGATGCTGCTCGGAATCCTGGATTTAGTCTGGCTCAGAACCGAGCCGAACAAAGATGAAAGTCGAGAAGAATATCCCCGTGAAAACAACCAACGAATAATCATTTTACTAACGACAGACCAAACGCGTCCGTTTGTTGGGCAGCGGTAGGTAGATGAAGACATTCTGGACCGTTATTCGTGATTAATCGAGGCATTGGAAGTGTTGATAGTTCTTCATTAATCCTGAACGGCCAACGGTGCCGATATGGGCGTAGGAACTCAATGGCTCTGGAGTCTTATCTGACCGAATGGACTGACACTGGAACACTCTTATCGATTCCGGGCTGGGTCTTGCAACCTGAAGCTGCTAAAAGTCGAGAAAGAAATTTCTCTCTATCGCCGAGACCGAACTTACGGGGCACCCGGTCAATCTTTTGAAATTTATTGAAACTGGAACGTAGTTTCATGATTCAGTTTGTGTGTAACTGTGTCAAATTTTTGCCTAATTCATCCGTGATTTCGAGCGATTGAAAATATTTCAATCATTCCAGGGTACACTCACTACTGTACGAATGAATGTAACGCTTCATATAAATGGCGAATTGATAATTGATGATTTTGTTTCCATGTGTTCCAGGTGAGAGTTACTGACATTGGGCACGATGAGGTCGAGGATATAGAGTGAGTTTTTGAATTAATGTTATTTCAAATATCGTTGACCTGCATGAAAGAGGATTGAAGAAGAAAGGGGGAGAATGGATGGATAGTTGGATGGATGGATGGATGGATGGATGGATGGATGGGTGGGTGGCAGCAGGTAGACTGAAAGTACGAAATAATTGAATAGCGACGATTCTAGGCTCTGTTTTACGTCGTCAACCTCCCTCCCCTCCCCCTCCCCATAACCTCTTTTTCTCGTTCACGGGTACCCCTGGGGGACTGCGTCTCGTAATAATACCGTCTCGATAGGTTCGCTGCGCTTGTGCAAACCAGGGAGAGTGTAAGGCGGACGGGTGTGTATGTAACTTTGTAGCGTGGACGGTGTTGCATATACATGGACACCCATGATCGCAGAAGCGGCAAGCCGAACACCCCCTTTTTCAACCTTGTAGAATATAGACCAACGGAAAGGCACGAAAGCGAAGGGTAGCTGATAATGAATCAATTAATAGTTCATGGAGCTTCCATTATCCGTTATCGTCTCTTCGCATCTTTTTTCCCCAAACTCTCCCCCGTACATCCAGACATTATAAACCTGGTATGAAAGGTGTGTTTATTTTTATAAATATTTGCGAAAAAGATGAGAAAAGAGGAGGCAAAAAATGTATGCACGAACCTACGTATCCACGTTCGCTTGTACATCGACGACGAAAATGGCAAATCGTTCGGTCCATTGCAGAAATACGTGGCCGGTACAATTGTGGGTGAAATCGTTTATATGCGTTTCCAAACCATGGATGGAATATCGATAAGTTTGTCTTCGTAACTTCCGACAAACAAATGAATGTCACTATCCTTCCTCACCGTCGCAGCAGCGGCAGCAGCAGCAGCAGCAGCTCGTGCAGCCAAAGCAAACAAGAGAATTAATTGAAATATAATCAGAAATAGAGCGACGACGAAGGCTGGGGCGGAAACGGCGGCGGTGAAACTGCCCGATCGTTTTCCCTCCTTTTCCGTGTTAAGTCTCGTCTCCGGGTGTATTTTCCCGACATCGTGTTGGGCATATAGTCACCGAGTTCTCGTTCCCTCGTCGCGACGAATCGCGAATCAGAAAATCGTCGTCCTGGGTAGATGGATGAGACAGGGGACGATGGACGGATGAATGGATCATCCCCCTTATTTTGCCCACCTCCCCACTCCACCCCCTTTTTCACCCTACTTATATACATTATATAATGATGTTTATCTCCTCGGTGACGACGGGGAGGAACAATTGCCCCATTGGTAAATATTTAACCTTATTTCGCGAAATGTTGAAAATGTTTCGAGTTTTCCGCTCCCTATCCCCGTTATTATGCCTCCTGACACTCGCTCAAGCGTTACGATTTTACTACTGCTGTGTTGAACTTCTTCGCCTCGCGTTGCGGTCGTGAAAGAAGTCAAGGGTTCTTGTTTTTTTTCCTTTCTTCTCCGTATCGAGAAATATATATACCTACCTAATGCACACTCGCGGTCAATCCCCAAGGGTGTGAAAAGCCCCCTAAAAATACGCTGAGAACGAAAGAGAGAAAAAAAACGTATAAAATTGACGAGATTGAAACGGTTTAAACATTCTTTTTACTAGACATCTGATATGTCTTTCTACGTTTTCTGTTTTTTTTTTTTTTTCTTCCTACTTTTCTTCTCTTCGATCGTTGAAGATATCGGAGAAAAAAAAAACATACGAAGGCTAAGAAGGAGAAGCAGGAATTGCCAGTGCAAGCCTCTTGCGTTGAGGTATTATGTAAAAGTATACCTATCGCTAAATCATTCCGGGAGTTTAATCTCGCTCGCTAATCTAAAAGTTGTTCCGGGATATCCACCGGGCGAAAAACCTCAGTCGGCGGCGGCAATGGTGGTGGTGGATGGCCGGGCTGGGTGCCTATCACAATCGACACACACGATCTTTAAACTTCGTCGGAATAAAATGCAATTTCCTGAAATGTTTCCTTCTTCGCCCGATGATTGCCATCAGGATAAAACACCGTTTCGATAAAATATCAAAGTAATTCCGAACCGATCCGTTTAAACAGGCTCATATACGTATGTACATACTATTCGCATACTCGAATGAGAGTCATTTATATTTTGGCAGCCGTGTAACTGAAAGCTACGTATAAATATCCCGCGTTTGTTTTAAAACACCCGTAGTTCAATTTAATATAACGAAATCCTTTCAATCAGTCCAAACAAAGTTATCAAAACGGGAAACTCGAGGCTTCGACGGTTTTCAAATTAGAGCGATTCGAATTTGTAACGGTCGTCGAGTTTGCGGGACGCCACCGACAGACGGCGCTACGGTCGCTCGACGCTTAAGTCGGACAGCTATTGGCCGGCGACAGAAATCGACTCTAATTTGAAAACCCTGACAGACTCGAGTGTTTTATTGCGGTAACGTCGGCTTTGTTTTTCCTGTCGATGATACGTGACCAGCTGGACGTACACAAACGCGAGCGCAATAATCCAACAGCGAAATGACCGAGGTGAACGGCTTTGAAAGGCGGTCTGGCCTCGGTCCCTTGGGATCCGGAGATCGAGCTGCGGAGAAACAGGGCGGCTAAACAATATCTCGCGGCGATGTAAGGAGCGTCTATTGGGCCATTACCAAGGACGGTGGTGGTCACCATTTGGCTTGGACATTGCCGCGTCAGCGGAGTTCCGTCCCCGCCCTCTCTCTGTCTCTTCACGGGCTTCGCGGCGCTGACTACTGAAGAAAGATCTACTACGGGGGTGGTTAAGCGATCCTACCCTTAAACGCGGCTTCGCTGGAGATTTCGCACCGCTCGTTGTTTTTCGGAGGCCAGATATCGGTGGAATTTGTATAATCGGAAGAAACATATACGGTCGGTAAAATACCCGTTGATCATAGTTTTGAATGCGGGAAATATTTAATTGTATCGAGCGATGAAGGGTGGTGGATGAAAATGGAGGTAGTTCAGAGAATGAAAAGGCCGCGATATCGAATCTTAGAAACTGCGAAAATCTGTTACATGTCATTTTTTTCCACCTAGAAATTCTGAGTATAGAAAAGTGAAAATGTAGATAGGTCGAGCATAGAAAACCAGAATACAGTGTCGTCGGAATTTGGCTACGTGCTTATTTATTATGAACATTTTTCAATTATCTTACTATGTAAGTTTGATATTGTGATTTTCTGTCTTCAGTAATGACAGCAGAATATTATAGTGACGTTGACGAAAGTTCGAAATATTTTCAATATCAGTAATTCCAATGTATTGATTAAGAGAAAACAAAATGCACGGAAATGATTAAAAGACATGATATGGTCAAGGTTTTAACTTGTTTTTTCTTTTTTCTATACTTGCTGTCGAAAATGATGATTCAGTTGCAATCCTTTGTACTGCTGTTTTTATTAAATGACTATCGATGAACTGAAATCAGTTTCACTGATCATTGAAAGTTTGTGTCAGAATGAATTATGAAAAACGAATGATCCCCTTCAACTATACTAATAAACCTGAACTTTTTCTTGTTTTTCATACTTTTTGTCAGTCGAGAGGAATTTTTTTTTAAATTGCTTTCAAACGACGTATAATTTTGATAGCCTTCGTAATTAACGTTCAATTGCTCTCTTCGATAGGCAATTAAGGGCATCGTTTACAGTCGTTAGAAACAAGAAATAATTTTGTAAGATCCCGAATTGATTCTTATTTTAACAAATCTCATGTTCGGATAATTTCAATAGCTTTTGAAAATTTCCCACACCAAGTGTGACGCAGATAAGGAATAGATGATTTTCGTTATCAAAATAGATTTGTCCGTGCTGTTTGGATACCAAATCGTTACATGGGCGCAGAGTAAAATATTTGGATACATACCTTATGTATACCAAGTATACACGTGTATGGATACTAATGAAACACTCTGTGCGGTTTACTTTGTCTAAATATTAGATAGCAATCGCAAATATTCACTCGAGTCTTGAACCACGCGATTTGAACCACTCAGTTTCGTTCGCTGAGCTGATCGTGAGCTTTCCATTCGGCAAACGGCTCTTCAGTCTTGATTGAAATCACTCAAATCTCGAACCTTCTCCCAGAGTAAAAACATAAATCCAGACCATCGCGAATACGAATATTTTCACACCGATTCATCTGACGATCATTGATTATAATCTCGAGTGATTTACGTTTTTGCGTTTTTTTTCGAGTGGAGAAAAAAAAATTGATGACACATCCTCCGTTTGAAGAATCTTTGGTCATCATGAATGACTATTATCGATACAACGATGAGGGTAATTGTTATATCGGTACGATACAATTATATCGTCTGAAAATATGTACATCGAGTGATAGGAAGGGCGGGGGAAATAAAGCCACCCTCTTTGGCAGGAACAACCTGACGTTGCACCAATTTAAAACCAAGGGTCGAAAGAAGAAGAAGAAAAAAATCTGTCGCCTCTCTCTTTGACAAATTTCTTTTGTGTTTCAGTCAAAGATTTCTTACTTCATTTGACGCCAAGGATTTGTACTTCATCTTACTCTCTTTCTTTCCATTACATTCTCTTTATCTTTCTTTATCCCCGCCTCAATTTACCAGCAACGACCGAAAGAATCTTCTCAGCATCGACGAGCGTAATGACCTTTTGACCACTTGATTTTTACCTTAATTACTATCAAGACTCTTTTAAGACTTTTAACTCGTAATGGGGCTCTGCAGTCTCTTATTCGCACTCTAATTTCTCAAAAATAATCGATCATATTATTTCACAAGAGGGGCAGAGGGGGGGGGGGGGGGGGGGGGGCAAAAGAAAAATCTCAACTCTCTTCGTGATAAGATGGAAAAAATAAATTCGTATCTTGAATACTACGAGCATCGGAATCACTGCCTCACTCTGGGATCAAATATCCGCGAAACCAGCTACACACGCGCATATATATGTATATATTTACTATATATACACACCATATATCCATACATATATGTATATAATGTACAGACATCGGTGGCAGAAGCAGTCTCACAGTCTTTTCTTATATATTACCCTGCTGGTTCGGCACTTTTTTTCCATTCGAAAGTGTTGGCAATAAATATGGATCGGTTGTTACTTCTATGCTGGCTGCAGCCCTCCCGCTATATCCACTGGATTTCTTCTTCCATCCACCGCTGCGCCAACAAGTGCGACAGAGCATGGATTGCGTTATACCTCATTGTTGTTTCTTTCGTATTTATTTTATATTTTATTTGCTTATTGGTGTTTTTTTTTTTTTTCTTTTTTTTTTCGTTTTCGCCAACACGCAATAGCCAAAGTCGACCGGTCGATCATGCAGCGCGAGAAAAGGGCGAACGGGGAGGAAGGCATGCGGAGAGAAAAGGCGCGAAAAGAGGAAGGGGGGGAAAGGGGGCATTCCCACTATTGATCATCAAGACTCAGAGAGTGTAATGCTAATCATACCCCCTACTCCTTACAATCCACGAGTGTCAGAGGGGTAGAAAAGATATCGACTCTAACCCAACCCAACCCAACCTAACCTAACCTAGCCTAGCCTAACCCAACGCAACCTAACCTAACTTTCTCCACCACGCTCCTTATTTCACGTCCTACGATCTCCTCACCTCCAATACCAGTTTTTTCTCTTCTCCCTTGCCCCCCCCCCCCCCCCCGCCGATTTCTGTTCTTATCGCGATGTTTCTCCTCCTCTTCTTTCACCTCTCTTTCTCTCCTTCAATTAACAGCGATACAGGTTGTGCAGTTGGCTTAGTATAACGATCTTTTCTTAATTTGATCACGAGCATTCTGTTGCTCGACATTACGCGTAGTTCTTTAATCATATTTTTTTTTTAATGCGGTTTATTTATTTTTCCCCCCTTTATTTTTTTTTTTTTTTGTTCCTATTTTTATTGCTTTCTAATACCACCGCGTTTGTATAACGTATACGTTGTACGTATGTAATGTTAGACGATGTGGGTGTATAACGACGATATATAGCCGGGCGAAGAAGAGGTCTGGATAATTTTCGGAATTGGTTAATATTTGCTTGCCTTGGTGTAATCAAGCGGAAACGCAGTCTTGTACTCTTCGTATACTACATACATACATATATATATATACATATATATGTATATTATACACATTCTCGAGGTTCGAGCTAATGAATACCGCAATATTAATGTAGCAAATAAGGAGAAGCTGCCCCGGCCAGCAGAACCAATATAATAATTACATCAGCATATCAGCAAACATCAGTCAGCGCTATTCCAACTTTCTCCTCATCCCTACGTCCGGTTCTCTCAGGATTCGTTTCTTTCTTTTCATTTCTCTCCGTTATGCATATACACATATACAAAGTTATACCTTTTCGCTATTGAGCTATACCTTTGTTTTCATCTCCTGTACGCATTTTACTCTTTCTTATTTTGCATTATTACAATCATTCTCCGTTAGAGGACTCCGAGACAATGTTCTTGGAATACACGAACCGGTATCACTCCTCACACGTGACTATATTTCGAGGGTAAATCTAAGCCCCGGGTCTATATAACAGCAACGCCTGTGCCGAGAACTAAGCCCCTAATTTTTCAGGGTAACTTGGGACACCCCTGTCGCCCTTTAGTGGTGGTGATTTTAAAAGTTGGACCGAGTGAGGGCGCGTCGAAGGATTGGTGGTGGTGATGGTGGTGGCGGTGGTGGCAGGATTTTTTGGGGTGCAAAGTCAATCGGCAAAGCTGCTACTGCTACTATTGCTGCTGCTGCTGCTGCTGTTGTATACAATCCGAAGGAAAGGAAGAGAGTCGAGAGAGTGGAGAGTAGAGTTTATATTGGAAAAGACACACACCCAAAAGCTCGACACTCTCCGCGAGTGAAACGTTTAAACTTTTTATGAGTTGCTGCGTCGTCATTCGAGTGAAGGAATTTCAATTTTGCCAAACCCCCTCCATCCACCCGTTACCCTCTCGAGCCCCCCGCTCTTCTCCACCCTTATCTCTCACCCTAACGAAAAAGATTTCGCACTCCAACAGGAGTCGATATCCTCCCGATCACTAATTAGTCCCTCGGCTCCGTCCGCGCAGCTTATTAGATACCTTGTAATCATGGTTTTTTCATTTTTAAGCATAACTCTCTTCTCTGTCACCATTCATTCGACACCCCAGTTTTATGAAATCAAAATCGTTGTGCCAGGAAGTCATTACAGCAGTATATTATCTGTTCTTCATTGCTTTTGATCCTGGACATTTTTGGTTCGATCAAATTACTGGTTTGACAGCGTCGTTCGGCATTCCTTGGATCAGAAACTTGACTTATTTCATGATCCTTTGGGTTTGGGGACTGCCTCCAAAGGTAGGAAATGAAGTGTGTAAACCTAGGACAATGATTGTCACGGTAGCTGCTTACTGTTCTTCGAGAGTGATAAAAACCCAGGACAAGTTAGTGACTGATTTCAAGGGATATTCTCCGGTGGATTATACCGAGTTCGAGGTAGAAATAAATATTCATCGACGTCTTCTCCTTCGTCAAGGCTGAAATATACCAGGATTCACCCCCGTTTCTCCCGAGTGTCGTAAAGAATATACACTGCACCACCCCCTCCGTCTACTCCGTCCTTAACTTCCTGTTCTTCTCTTTCTCTCTGTTGGAAGAAATACTAAGGCATGCCTCCGCAGGTCATCTCAAAGAATTCATTCCCGATTAGCAAACTTGGACGAAAAAGGAGAAGAAGAGAGACCTTCGACTCCCAGAGCCAATACGTTGCTGCCTTGAATCTGTAACATGGCGAAGAAGAAGAAGAAGAAGAAGAAGAAGAATGAAAAAAAAAAGAACGTACACCGTGAGGAAAAAGTAGGGGTGTTACCTCCGCCCCCGCCTTTTCTTCCCCCGCAGACGTTGGTGGGGTACAAACACACGGTTGCGTCGTTGTAGATCGAGCAAGCCAGAAGAGAAAAGAGAGAAAGAGAAGAGTGGATAGAAAAGAAACTTTGCACTGTAACAACAAAAGACGTTGTTATTGGACAGCATTTGAATCGTCGTTGTGTAGAGACTGTTCCTTATTGGAGGACGCTCAGCGTCGGCGTCGACTTTGGCTCCAGCGTCGGCGTCAACGGGAGGATACCCTTAGCAGTGGTGGTGGTGGTGGTGGTGGGGGTCTCAACTCTCCGGAGAGGCAGCTAGTCTTGGCATATATACTACAGCAGAGATGCCACCCAGTCCTTCCCGCCCGCAACCCTCGTCTCCGAGCCAATATGTAAGGGTAGGGGTACGGGGTGCAGCTCCGAAACGAACCCTTTCGAAACTGGCTCTCTCTTCTTTCACCCCTCGAAAATTGGGGTATAATTTCCTAAAGTAAAACTGCCCCGTACAGGTGATTAGGTCGAGACAGATTCCTGTATCTTTTCTTCTCCCACCCCTATTTTTCTTCTTTTTTTTTTCTTTCACCTTCAAGGACAGACAGACGGAACTCTGATGCAGGACATGTCGCAGCTCGCGTCTCAAGCGTTGCGACTTGACGGACGTCCGGAGCGCAGTGAACGTCCACCTCGAGCTTCCCTTCCCCCCACCCCTATCGGCCAGTTTTTGATCGCGGCGTCGGAACGGCTGCGGTGACTCTGGTGCGCCGTCTCGGCGGGGGTTCCCCACCACGAAGAGATGCCTCTTCGCCTCTGCTATTCCGTCTCGCTCATCCCCCTCAAGGGGTGATTTTACTGTATGCGTGCTGGCCACCCTGCGCTATGCAGTAGCAGCAGCAGCAGCAGCAGCAGCAAGAGTAGCAGTAACAGCAGCAGAAGATATTCCCTCTGAGAACGGCGGGGAGGAGATTAACAGTGAATCTCTCTCCCGCGCGCCCCCTTATCTCTTCTGTACGGCAACGTCCCCACCACTTTTCGGCATCGTCAGGGGATGGTGGCATCCCTTCCACGTTACGGTGCCTCTCGCTTCTTCCCCTATCTCTAACCGACCCCCCCCCCCCCCCCCCCCTCCGCCCTTCGACACTCTGTTATACTTCTAGCCAAGCTACATACTTGCATGGAGGGAGGCTAAATATCACCCCGAATTATTATTGTTTCGGAATGGCAGGACAACAAGTCGTGCGTATATAGTAGAAATCCGATGCACGAGTTACTTTTTAATTATAAATACTTCTGAAAGTCTTCGAGATGATCGTTGTAGCTGATGATTAATAACCATGCGTAGACGTTTTTGATTCGTTCAATTGACTTGGTATGTGTATAACGCGATATACCAGATATGAGTAGATAAAAATTGTTGGTTAAAAACGGTAGTAACGAAAATGAGGGGAATGTAAGGTGAACCTCGGGTTCCCGGATGGTAGGGAGAATTCTTTTTTATAGTTGCAGATTTGTAAAAATAGCAAGGCGAAGCGACGGTGGTTATCTGTTTCGTAAAATGCGAAAGTGGGTGGTGTGTAGTGGTATATACCCGGGGGTGGGTGGCGGTGGACTGTAGTGAGTCCGACTTGCGCACAACTTACTCGTTGCTTGTTGGTTAAGAGGTCGAAGCCCATCCACCCGGCCACACACCAACATCCACCCATTTAACGTGAACGCCTAGACGACGGGACGACAACGACGACGACGACGACGACGACGACGAGGACGAGGACGAGGACGACGACGACGAGGACGAGGACGAAGAGGACGACTACGACGACGAGGACGACAACGACGGACGCGAACCGCTCGTGTGTAACTCGCAACTGCGCGCAACGCCGTCGGGACAAACCCTCTCCTCTCCTCTCCTCTCCTCTTCTCTTCTCCTCTCCTCCTCCTCTGCTCGTTTCCCACCTCTCCTCCTCCACCCCCCCCTGCCGTTCTCCTCTCACTCGCTCTCTCTCTCTCTCTCTCTTTCTCTCTCTCTCTCACTCTCTCTCTCTCACACTCTCTCTCTCTCTCTCTATATAACCACTTTTCATCCTCCCCCGCGCGATAACCCAACCATCTCAAGGCATCCTTAACAACAAGTGTACTACCCTCTATCCATTCGAATCGGCACACAACACAGCAAGCAACCCCAACGACATCACCGTTGCAGTTGCTGCGGCTAAACACCCACCTGCGGACCGAAGGAACACCTTTGCCTCGGGGTATAACTTGTTTGACTGACAGACACGGGAACAACCTCGTTTTGCAACAAGGTATTTTCACCCTCGGTCCATCAGCGCGATACAATATAACCGTGGTACGATACTGTGTGTTTATTTATTTGTTTATTTATTTATTTGTTTGTTTGTTTATTTATTTGTTTATTTATTTACTTGTTTATTTGTTTGTTTATTTATTTATTTATTTGTTTATTTATTTATTTATTTATTTATTCATTTATTTATTTATTTATTTATTTATATTTAACTTTCATTTTTTATACTTTCAATTTTAACACAGTTTCGGATCAAGTAAAACTTTCACCGCGCACCCGATTCATACAATCTCGATGTGATGTTGTGCGTTCATTCATTTGCTGTGTATTTAGTAATTTATAAACGTTGTTTGAAGCTCTGACGGGCTTACGAAGTATTGCATGAAATAGTTGTGACAGGTCGAAGCCGTTGTTGTGACATTTGAAAATCGACTAACAAGCGGAAAGAAAAAAACTCCAGTGCGACGTTGTCAAAAAATATTCTCTATTAAACCTACGATCGACGATTCCAAGTGCCTTAATAAACAAAAATTAATGACTACTTAAATATACAAACTGTGGAAAAGTGCTTTCAACGACTGTCATTGTAGTCTCTCAATGAAGACGTCGACGAGTTTTAATTTCACTCTTTAATGACACTTTGTCGAAACGAATTGTAATATAATTATAATCTAAAACCAGTGTGTGGTGACATCGAAAATCAACACGTAGCTCGGTGTAAAAATTAATATGCATCGATTAATTTGACCCCTCAGTTGGATTATATTACGTGAATTAAATTTTTCGTGAAGTTTGTTGAGTTTGACAATCTTCGTGGCGTCGTGTACTGTGAAAATCTGTAAGAATGACATGTTCTTCGTTTTCTTGTAATCCACGCTGCTAACTGTAAATCATTTCACGAGTAATCCGTTTGTTTTAATTTTTCTAAAATACGTGATCTAACACTGGGTGATATTAACGAACTGTCACTGCTCCGAGATTTTCATGTAAACATAACATACGAACGACGAGAAAACGATTCCATCAAATATTATACATCGAAAATTTATAGTGACGGCGTACAAATCGCCGATCGAAAATCAACTGCCCAGCCAATAATAATACAAACCAAAAACGCGTGGTTTACAGTAATTCAAACTATTTGATCGAAGTTTTAATAATAATAAGCGATGAGACGGTGAATGAACAAAAAAAAAGCACATCGAACTGTATTAAAATAAAACTTTCTTACGCTGAAGTAAACAGTCGAAATAAATATATATATATTTTTGAAACATCTTCAAAGTCGCTTTTCAATGATCAACGAGAACGGTGAATTGCGTTCATGGTTCGCTGATCGTGTGACGTGCGTCAAATATCCGTGAACGTTTTCTTCTTACGCTATCTGTGCTCCGTCGTAAATCGTATTTTATTTATCGTTTGTAAACGGTTGTTTTGGGAGTTGTTTACGGGTGCGTGCTGCTGTATCGGGCGCGTAACACGCACTGGTGGGAAAACGGCTGTTGTGAAACGTCAGTAAAAGCTGTATCGCCGAAGCGCCGACGCTCGGCGTCGCTTCCCCTCTGCTACTGAAAACCAGAAATTTCACCCTACCTGCCGACAGTCGGGCGGCCACTGCGACGCCGTACGCACGAAACACTGCGAAACATCTAAACAAACCCCTGCAGTCACGTGCTCGGCCTACCGACGCTCAAAAGCCGCCGGAAACCAGTCCCAAAATCGGGGAAACCTTCACGACGCTCCGATCACCCTGATAAAACTTCCCATTTTCTCTTCCAGCGTTCTCAAAAAACTATATTCATCCGTTAAATCCGTAATCCTGAGCATTAGTTCACCGAAAAGTACGCTTTTCGTTCTCGAAATACGATCACGATTAAAACAAACTATTGTAGGAAAATGGTGACAGACTAGGGAAACCAGTTCATCCTGAAAAAATGTCGAATCTTTACTGAAATGACCTACAATCCGTTTGGTAAAAGCTGTTTCAGAACATAAGTTACATTAAGTCAAGTCAGGTTGACCGTGAACTGGTCTCAGTGACGGGAAACAACGAGGATTATGATTCCTGGGCTGAGTTCAGAAACCTTACTCGAGTGACTCGAGTATCGTTGTGTCTTTGTTTAACCTCATGTGTTCGACAGAGACAGTATGATATCCGAGTTCACTGGGGTAAGGTTTCTGAACTCAGCCCTGGACGGTTACACGTCGTGGTCGAATCATCTTTTGCAAGGATCAAATAGAACCGAGTGTCAAAGAGACTAGGAAAAAATGTTCCACCATCCCTCACCTCAAACAATCGCTCTTCTTTACTTTGGGCAATGAATGTCGTTGACGGAAGTACTTCGTAACATGCCTCGGTATCGTTGTACCGGAAAAAATCCTTCCCAATTTCTTAAAATGCGGTCAGGATAAAAGTATAACTATTTATCGAGCAACTGGAAAGTGTATTCTGAAGTGAAGTAACGCTAATAATGATCCTCGAATGATGGAACGTCCCATCGCCTTGTTGTTTATTGCCATGGTGTGACGACGTGGAGTGCCCTACGGGACCTGGAAAAACTCCCCCTAACAAGTTGGGCGAGAAGACAAACGTGAATCCCTTGTATCTCCATCCTCCAGACGTGACGGTAGATTCTTTTCATTGGTGGGGGGTCTAAACGGCCGGACGTTGAATACCTAGTCCGGATTGATCCCGAGGAGGGAATCACTGATTGAATGTTGTTATAAAATACGCGCACGAGCCGCGTGTCTCAATGGCTGATAATTTATTCTTGAGTTTTAAAGTGCGTCTGCAGAATGATCCTGCCGAGCAGAGCGTGAGCTCCAGAGCCAGGATTAAAATTCATAGACATGGACGGTTTAATCCTCGGTAAGAGTTTATGTTGCATATTTTTACAAGTGCCTGTAACGCACTCGCGCCGAGGATTATACCATCCATATCCTTCAGTTTCACCCCCGTAGTGACGACCGACGCGTTGTACTCCTTCATACATCATTATTATTAACAGACTGCCCTGCATGCCGACAGTGCAGCAGTCGATTGACACAAGTATAACAAGCGGCTCGTCGTGTACATGACGGAGAGTGACAACACGAAATGATACAAACGCCCTGTAGTATCTTTCCTGAATTATTTTCTCCCTCACTACGATGTATAAACCCACGTTATGTAGTAACGGTATGTATTTGCCGACGACAATATAACACGCGAGTGTCAACGATCGTTCTTTTTACCTACTCTGAAAAGACATGGCGGTAGAGAGGCGGTTCACCGCGTCACTTTTGCAAACAGCAAACAGGAGACAGTCGCTTCAAATACTTAACTCTCTCTCTCTCTCTCCTTCTCTCTTTCTCCTTCTCTCACTTCAATACAGATGTCCGGCAAATGTACTTTTGTTTACGGACCTGATGTAGCACACAGGCCTTGGTGGTTGGATAGTATTTTTCTGCGATACATTCAGGGACGCGAAGCTCTGCTACAGTGTTGAAAACCTCTCCGATGTGTGTGCGACCCGAGTCCAGGAGACAGACGGATAGGCAGGGTAAAGTTTTTAAAAGGGGGCAGGACAGACCGCAGTTGGAATACACATGAATGGAAGTATGTGAATACATATTTGTTTAGCTAGAAGCATTTCGCTCTTTGGTTGCACCACTAACTCCGGCGTCCATTCCGACGCAACCATTCCTCTCTCCATCTCTCCGCAGACACGGATCAAACCGAAAGCCCATTTTCGTTCGACGGTCACTTGTTCACCCTTAAAAACAGGGAGGCTCTTCCAATGTTTGACTCCCCAATACACTTACCTCCCTACGGTCACGTTACTCTCTATATATCCGGAAGGCCTTCAGCGGTAGAGCAGACCGTAAGTTTTTCGAATGAAATCTGTGTGCAATTTTTCGTACGGGTCTAATTTTCGACCTTTGCAATGACGTACGAAGGGTGATTTGCGAATGCAGATTCTGCCGGGGTGCGTCAGGCGTTACCGTTGGTATTATCGATTTGTCGACGATACGGTTGGACGCTAAGAACAAAAAGAAAAAGGGAAAAGGAGGGAAAAAAAATTTAATATATCCAAATATATCACTGCAGCGCCAGCAGGCGGCGACGATCGGCCATTGAGAGGCTCCCATAATTTGATATGCAGCGATATTCCTACGTGGAGTGAGGAAATGGTCCTCGCGGGGGGTTGAAGAAGCCCGAGAGAAAATGGCTGGGGGTCAGTCGGGGGCCGATGGGGGTGTTACTGATGGTGCGTCCTCCACAGATCCCACCCGGGAACATTAATCCGTCATAACAGACCACTGCCCGAAGGCCTCTGCCAATAAGTCTAGTTTTTTTCGCACTATATCTTGTCCCGCAGCAACAATGACCACCGCGCATCCATACTGACTCGTTATTCATGTTCTGAAAAAGGCAAGCCTCAAGAAATTCAACGAGAGCAAGTAATCGAGGCATCAAGTCAGACGTCTGACACGATTTTCCAAAATTATGCCCTACCGAAAATGATGTTCTAGGATTGACTCAAAGTACCAGTTCGGTCACTTTTTTTTTTATGAAAACAGCAAATTGGAATAGGTAGATGCCAAATCTTGATTGCTTCCGTTCGATGGACACTTGACTTGAATGTACAAAGCAACTGAAACTCTCTATGCATAATACATTTCTTGTACTATCGATACATTCATTCTAAAGCCATTTGATGTTTGATCGTGACTTTTGTTAATTGTGCTAGTAACATCGACGCAATCGAAGATTGACGAGTCATTCTAAGAAGAATAGAACTACTGAAAATACCTTATGGAAATGATTTTCAGTGATACTAACGTCAAGGCACAGTGATTAGAAACTAGTAAAAGTTAACCATTCGGTAGTTGGAATGGTTCTCACATGATTGGACTTCACGTTCAGCGAGAACTTCTCCGTCATACTCGAGCTATCGATCTCGTTAACATTGTAACCCAGAAATTGAATAGTCGAAACTTTCGAAGTCTCACATCTTTTATAAAAACATCTTTCTTCGCAAAACGTTTGTAAATGGTCTCACCTAATGTCAAGGGTTCATCCGCACCAAGAGAAGTTTAAAAGAATTCGTAGAGATCAGAATATGGAGAACCCGTTTACCGAGTTGACACCAAGACCGATATTTCGACTCAAAAAATGTATTGTCTTATCAATATCGCGTTACTTCCAGTCCAAGAAATAGCTCCCATATACAGTCGTCACCCTCTATCCGAGACGTTGCAGAGACTGAATGTTGGGAGGGATTTTTTCATTACAAGATTCGGAAAGTAGTAGGACACACACTGTAACACCCGGGTGTGAATGGGGGGAAAAAATACTTTTTCCAAACGCACACATTCTCTTCCGTTGGGGACAGAGTCCAGTCCAGTCAAGGGTAACGCCACCCCATTTCGCCTCTCGAGTAGAAGCCCCGTGGCTCTTACGGCTCTGTAGCTTTGGGGCTTAAACAAAACTTTCCCATATTACAAGTCGGTGAAATATGAATACGAAGGTTGGGGGGGACGTTGGTCACTTTTCAGCACCGGGTAACCAAACCGGCGTCGTTTCTGGCAGAGCCAATTTGTTATCGACTTATCGTTCAAATTACTTACTATTAGTGTAGATTTATTTCGCATATTAGTCGCGAACTGTGCCGCAGCCTGCAACGGCCAACGGCCACTACGCCCCGATTCTGTATCAATTAATTATACACACCGACAACGTTTTCGCCGGCTAATGGTTCCTCATCGTTTTCTGGCAGGGTCTCTCCGCCGCCCAACCAGGACTTTAACCTACCCTCTGCGCGCTCCGCAAACCCTCGCTCCTTGGTCTTCTCGCGTCTCGACAAGGCTAATAGAGTGCCCGGGGCGTTGGGATATCATTACGTCCGTCGACACGCCTCTGTCCACCCTTTTTTACCCCTTATTTCGAGGTTTCATGACCAAGTGAAAACTATGCATTCCTAATCATATCGCCGAGATTATCGCAAATTTATACTTCTCGGTATAATTTTTGTAACTGCCGTGATTTGTGTACAAAGTTGGAACTTTTTTTTCTTTTTCAACTTTTGATCAAAAACCATCACTCATCAAAATTTTCGTTACTATACATGAAATTCTACAGTTCTTGATATTTTTCAAACTCTTCAGTCGCAAACTGCATAAAAATGTTTAAAAACAACGTGAGACAAGAAGTAAATTTTTTTTCATGAAATTTAGTAAGTTGAATTAAGTAAAGCTTGAATACATGAGGGTCCATCTACGAGATACGTGATATCTACGCGATAAAAGTCCAGACCTTTTATTGATTCAACTAAGTGATGGTAAATAATTTAAATTACGACAATCAGTGGATGATAAACAAATTTCTCAACCTGTAAATATAAGCATATTAAACAATTTAACGAAACTGGTGGTACGGAGTAAAAAAAAAAAAAAAAGAAAAAAGGAACATCATTCTCTTCTTTTTTTCCCCCTGGAGGTACATATGCCTAATTCCTCTTTTTTCAAATGCCATCAAAGCCGCGAGGAGTTGAGGCTACGTAGTATAGACCCATTCTTGAAATAGTTGAAGAGCCTGGCTATTCCCATCTTCTTCGTTATTTTTTCTTTTTCTTTACTCTTCTAGCAGCTCTCCTTCCCCCCCTCTCCCCGAGTTGTGTGCACGAGGGAAATGTTGAATAATTGATTTCTCGTACGCGGTTTACGTAGGTACGCATACGTGTCTGTATATGTATATATGTGCGCCCGTACGATGTTTGGTTTCGAGAATCTAGGGTCGAACGTCTATTTTTAATGCGTCGGTAACAACTGAGCAGAAGAAGAAGAAGAAGAAGAAAATGTCTGTTTGTGGTATTGGCCTCTCTATCCTCCCGTATCTTTTTCTCTCTCTCTCTCTCTCTTTCCATCCGTATCCCACCATCTTTATCTCTCTCTCTCCCGCCAACGAGTCGATGATTTCAAAGGCGAAGCCGAATTCTTCACAAGAATCTTCGTAACCAGTTAAATACACACAATCAACTGTTTAGTTTGTTCACCTCGTGTTTTGCAAAGGATGGGTGGTGGTTAGGCACCGAGCGCAGTGTCTTGTCCACCTCCTCTACTCTTCTTCCTCATCCTCGTCCTCGTCTTCATCTTCATCGCATGCATGCATGCATGCGCCTATTTACGCGCCCAACAACCAATCCTTCTCTTTTTCACTTTTTTTTTTTTTTATTTTACACTCCGTCTCTTCCCTTTTTCTTTGCTTCCTCCTCCTCCTTGCTTTTCTCCCGTTTTATGTTCTATCTTCTTCGCCGCTCGTTTCCGAGGACAAAACTACACACGTAAGCCGCGCCGCCTGCGGTTTAGTCAGATATTGTATAAACAATACACGAAGTGACATTAACGGCCCCGCCAAACAAACATCCTTTTCTCTTCCTCTCTCTCTATCCTTGTTTTTTGTTGATTGTTTCATTGTTTGCTCGATCCTCTAACTATTCCTCAAGATACCTACTCCCACCATCTCTCAAGCCTTCACTCGAACACATCACAACCCATCATCTTCACCGCGTGATCGATATGAGTAAAATTCGAGGATGTATTCACTCATAGATCTGGCGACAAGCGATTTCAACTGATTTCACGCGATTTCTAGCGATTTTCAAGTGACTACTTTCCAAAGTTGTTTGCGATTTCAACAAGTGTTCACACGTGCGATTTCATGGGATTTCAAAGGATCTAATGCGGTTTTAGACGATTTAAAGCAATTTCAAGAAATCTAACACGATTTCATGCCATGTCAAGTGATTTCAAGCGATTCCAAGTGATTTTAACTGATTCCAAGCGATTTTAAATCGCCTGCTTTACAAAGTGACTTGCGACTTCAACAAGTGAATACACGTGCGATTTCAAGCGATTACATGTGATTTCAAGTAACTTCGCGCAATGTTACACAATCTCACTCAATTACACGTGATTTCAAGTGATTTTTAAGCGATCGCTTTCTAAAGTGGTTTGCGCTTTCAACAAGTTAACACACCTGTGGTTTCACGCGATTTCAAGCGATTACACGTGATTTCAAGTAATTTCACGCAATTAAGCGTGATTTCGAGTGATTCCAAACTGTTTTAAGGTGACTACTTTCGAAAATGTATTGCGATTTCAACAAGTGAATATCCTCTTGGCAAAATTAATGTACTTACCGTCACCATATCATCATTTTCCTTGTTCAATTCCTCATTCGGCTTCAAAGTTCCGCACGTATGAAAGTAATAAATAGACGAATATACGGGGCGTGACAGACAGAGTTCACGCATCGAATAAAACCTTGCTACGGAGTGCTCCCTTGGCATGTATTAACGTTTATCGGAGGCAGGTTCGAGGGCTAATGGATATCCAGCAATCTAATAAAAAAGAAAGAGGGAGAAAGAGAGGAAAAATAACACCCCCTTAGCTCGATTTCCAGCTTTTACCTACCTACGTTTATTGAAAAATATACACCTACGCCTTTTCTCGCGACTGACCGACCGGCTTCTTCTTTGCTCGCTGCATACAAACTGCCAATTTTCACCCAAAAACTGACCTCGTAAATCCGCTACTAGAACTTCTTTCCATCCCCTAAACTCTTATACATACTTTATTTCTTATTTCATTTTCCTCGACGGTGTTATTTATCTACGCTTCTTTTCCTCTTCTTCTTTATTTTTATTCCTTGTACGTTTTTATCCTCTTCATCTTCTCAATTCTTCAATTTCACGAAACGCTGACGTTTCACCGTCAACATTTCCAAAACGTCAAGATAACACAAAATCCGTCTGGTATAATATCGATCGGTGATTTCTTTGATTTCTTGGATTAAAGGTTAGAAAAAGAGTGAAGAAAAAAAGGAGAAGGGGATTTATTTCAAAGGCGGGCAAGTTACTCCAACGATTCCTTAGGGATGGTGGATAAGGATGGGGGAGAAGGAAGCGCGAGATGTGTCTGATGTTGGAAAAGGGACGGCCGACGGCCGTCGGAGGTCTGAAGGTCTGAAGGTCCTCGAACGGAAAGACAAATCGGATTGAAGTCCGTTAAACGAGCTTGAAGATCACGTTTTAGCCGGGGTGTATATGGGGTTGAATTGGATAACGAAGAAAATATTTTTCACCCATCGTACCCGAGGGACAGCTTACTCTCTCAGCTTCGGACGCGGACTATCTTGGTCGCTTACTTTTAACCGAGCGACTTTAGCCGTCTTGAATAAAGAATCGCAGGCTCGAGATCCTCTGACAAAATTCAAACAATTTCCAATCGTTCGATCGATGGAATTGACAAAAATAACAGAAACGTGTCGTAGAAAATCCCGTTACGGTGTCGTTATTTTAAAAGACAACGCATCGTAAACGTATATGGTATGATTGTTCAACCGTTGGTGAAACAATCGCTTACTTCGAACGATTAAAAACAAATTATATTCATCGGTACAAAATTTATGTTGTTCGTGGTTGGGTAGTGATATTAATAAAAGTCGAAGCGAAGGAAACTAAGGAGAATTAAAAGTGAAGCCAAATATCGGATAAGAATTTAGGAGACGTCGAAAAGGCCAGAAACGAAATCTTTGAACGATCTAATCTTTTTTCATGAATTTTCTATCATTTCAATCCACTGTTATTGCCGTGGATGACATTTTTTTTTTTCTACATTCTTCAAACATTTTTTTTCTCCCTTCCTGAATTTTTGAAATGCAGAAAAAGTCAAATACAAAATCTTTGAACGATCCAACCTTTTCTGATGAATTTTTTCTTATTTTCCAATCCACTATTATTGTCGTTGCGTAAATTTTTTTTTTTTTTGTAGATTCTTGAAACAGTTTTTTTTTTTTTTTTTTTTCATTTGTTCTCTCTTCCCAACTTTTGACCCATCCGCAATCTCCTCTCCTTTTTCATTCTCATATATTATATCTGACAGGACGAAAAATTTGAAACTTTTCGTACCCAGCACGTGTCCCAGAAAATAAGACGGTGAAAAATTTCATACACGCGGTTAATTCCTTTCTAAGCCCCCGAGGTTAGAACAACGTATACGTTCATTAACGTTCGCCCATCGCATTTGTGTGCTTACGGATTTGGATGGAACGAAAGTTGTATCGTTCATACGCGGGTATACATATGACATATCACAATCACCGTGGCGAGAAGCGATTTAATCGCGAGTCACACTTGTCGCGGGTATCACATATCCTCTACGCTTTAACTGCGATATTGTAAGAAAGAAAAGTAATCTATTTTCTTAATCGCGATTATTTCGGCCGGGCACAACAACGAGTCGCAGAAATCCTTGGGAGTTTTTCGTATTATACTTATGGTACATTTTACATATCTCGTGTATAATTAATAAATCGTGTATAAAATATACAATTGTCGCGTTGGAGATTTTATACGTTTTTTTTTTTTTATTATTGTTTTTTTTTTCTCCACATCGCAAACGTACTTTTTCACTTCAAATTCAATTTTCGCGTAAAAAAATTTTTTTAGCCGTAGCCCGGGACAGAACACGGAAGTGTTTGGTTAAGCGAGTAGCTATGCGAAGTTGTTTTTCGAGAACATTCGAACTTGTCTGGCGGTGACGATTTTTATTCCCTCCTCTTCCTCTTCTCTTTTCCGCTATCTATTGTTTTTTTTTTTTTTTTTTGAAGTTATACTTCTTTAGGCGTGTTATGAAAAACTGATGAGAGTGAAATTTCAGGATGCGCGCGCATCACTGTAACACAAAATTAACAGGATGAAGTTGCCCGCTCAACCGAATTCATGCGCGCGCATCACTGTAACACGAAATTAACAGGATGAAGTTGCCCACTCAACCGAATTCATTGAGTCTCGAAAAAAAGCTAAATATTTATCCACATGGTTTTAGTTTTTACAGTCACAACACGTGTTTTATTTTCATACAAGTGCGAATTATATATGTGGCAATAAAATATATTCAGTAGTGATTTAAATTGAATATTTGGATTAATATTATTTACTATTTGTGAATATTAGTGAAAAAATTGTGCTATAATACTTTTTCAAGTGCTCCAATATAATTGAGGTTAGTTATCCGTATGTATTATTTATTGATATAAATTAAAATATCATTATTTAATATAATTAATACTAAATATTATTAAATTATCAATGTTGAGTATTTATTATTGGTTTTTTAATATTTACAAAATGAAGAAATAAATTTAATAGAACATTTAATAAAAAGTTCGTGACAAAAATTTAATAGATTATTTAAATACAATGTAAGACATCCGTTATTTGTTTTATTGTTTTTTATTACATACTTCTCTTCTTTATCATTGTGTGACAGAAGATTTTGACATGTTGTGTATTTTTTAATGATGCCAAAGAAGTATAACTTCTCACGCGCGTACATAAGTACACGCACCCATTTTTTTTTTTTTATCCTCTTCTCGTTTCACCTTTCTTCGAGATCCGTTCTTACTTTAAGCAGCTATAATAGATACCCCTGGTTTTTTTTTTGTAATAATTTATCGCATCGATGGAACGTAATTCGTTGTTTTTTTTTTTCGACTTCCATTCAATTTTTTTATCTGTTACAGGTGAGGCTCTCTCGACTCTTCTCAAACCATTGGTTGTACTCGCTTCGACCCTCTGTGAGTAACAACATAAATTGTTATTATCGTAGTTGGCACATTTAATGTTTTCTTCCATATTCTTCTGCAAATTTATACTAAATATCACCGAAGTCTGAAATTCGATTTTTTCACCCCGATATTCACGATAATTTAACCTGGTTCTTCGTTTGTTTATTTATTTTTTATTTTTATTTTCACTGTAAAAATTTTCAATCTCACTGGAGACTTTGATTTGAAAAAATATCAGCATCAAAACTAATTCGAATAACGTAAACTGTATTTGTTATAACAACCGAAATTTTGCTGATTTTAATTCGATTCCCTTTATTCGAGAATAATATTGTTTCGGTTTTTTTTTTTTCATATCAACTGAATAATCGAAATAGTAGATTTTCTACAATTTCAACATACCACTCTCTCAGTTGCGAAATAAAACTTTTTTTTTAAACCACCAATTCTTATCTGTTCAATATCACTTTACACGTAATAATTACGTACACAAAACCCAGACACAAATTATCTGTAAACTTGCGCCAGCGAAGTTATTAAATTGTTATTATTTCTCCCAAGATTACAAATCCAAACTTTAAGGAGGGTATATTTTTCCATCGTTTTGAGAAGCATGAAAAAAAAGAAAAAAATAATCAACTCAACTCTGGCGCAATAATAAAAACAAAAATGTTTGTCGACCGGTGTAATCGAACTATTTTTCGATTACAACGGTCTTTGCGAACGTTTCTTTTTTTTTTTTTTGTTCCCCCTTCTTTTCTCTTGTTGTTACAAGAAAATCTCTCCAAGAAGGTATAACACTCACCTATTATATATATATATATATATGTATATACATATATACGTGCATTGTAGATCCGTCGAACGAGTAAATCCATACGTTTGAAATTGCGGATAGCGAAATACTGAGAATAATTTAGCAGTCAGTCAAAACGGGGATGCCCTTATCGAAGACAACGGGGTTTTCCCCGTTATGCCGAATTGCTTGTACTATCAATGAACCAGACGCAATAAATAAGGGGATGCAACAATATTGTGGCGCTGGAAGGGCGCGCATAGCGTCGAGAAAAGGCTTTTGACAATGGGCCCGGCCAATTCGTTCCTATCCCGCGTATGATCAATCCATAACAATATATCAATATTCAATTATACCCATCCTCGAAACTCTGCGCAGGGACGAATAGAGCGCGCGCCTTTCCTTCTTTCTTTCTTCCTTTCTTTCTTTCTTGGTCGAATGTGTCGAAGCATCGCTAGAGGACGGATAAATTTTAAGAGCAAGAAAAAAAAAAAAAAAACCAAGATAAAGGTTTGAATCCAAGAGAATATTAATTCCAATAATCCTTGGAATACATTCAATTATTTTATTCAATTGTAGTCTGGAAATATGAAACAGTGTAAAAATATGTTATTCAATTGAAAAATCACATTTTGCTAACGACAATTGGAATAAATGTTGTCTTGGATCGAACTGTTTTCATTTTTTTTACCGCAGTTGAAAGCTGGTACGAAATGAAAATCATTTTCGTAGCTGTAACCAGAAAATATGAAATTTTTTAATATGGTCACTTTTACTATATTTTCATGTATCTATTACGATAAATTGAAGTCAAGGCCTTTTTTGATTGGAAAAATATAGTCAATGAAACAAACTGATTTTGCGTTAAAATTACCAAAAAATGCGATATTGACAACTTTGATCGTAATAAAATATGCAGTTATAAACTGACACTTTTTTTTATAACTAAAACAATATTCAAGCAGTTTTTGTAACAAACGATAACGATGTTACAAAACTTTTCCTATCGCTGTAAGAAATGAAATTCTTTTCAACCGTTCGATGAATTCAATCACCTTTCCGAAGAACCTGTCCTGCAAAAATATCAAGATTGTTATTAGCTACGATCGTTAATCGAGAAATAATCACGATAATGATGATAATCGGGAAAACTATACGATTTTTCTGATATATCCGACGTACTTGAGCAATATTTATAGAATCGGTATATTTTTCAAACGATCAACGATGATCGGTATCGGAGCGCCGATCTCACTGAACAATGAGTTTATATCACAAGCCATAATTGCGATCCGTTATAGAACGAGTATAGCAATAAAACTCGCGTATGGCGAAACAAGAAAATCTGAATCTGCTACGACCTGGTAATCGGTTGAAAATAGTCCCCTTCGGCATGTTTATTTCTTTGCTTCCGTAATCAATCGTCACCTGCATTATACGCATGGGTACGATGCTAATTAACTGAAATAAAAATTTCGAAAGAATACCGATTTTTCACTCCACCGAATACAATTACCGATTTTCAACTCTCGATCACGCGAGGTTTTCCAAACGATATGAAAAAATCGCGTCTCCTCGCAGAGATGTACGATATTTATCGTAAAAATTATGCCGATTTTTTTTTTCTTACCGATTTTTCAAGACAGGTACATCGTATCAACGCCTCATATTTTTTTCTCACCGACAGTCAAATCCTTCGCGGTGTTTCTATAAAAATCGGCATGCTTATTTCTTTGCTGCCGTAATCAATCGTCACCTGCATTATACGCGTGAGTACGATGCTAATTAACTGAAATAAAAATTTCGAAAGGATACCGATTTTTCACTCCACCGAATACAATTACCGATTTTCAACTCTCGATCACGCGAGATTTTCCAAACGATATGAAAAAATCGCGACTTCTCGCGGAGATGTGCAATATTTGTCGTAAAAATTATGCCGATTTTTTTTTTCTTACCGATTTTTCAAGACAGGTACATCGTATCAACGCCTGACATTTTTTTCTGATCAACCGTCAAATCCTTCGCGGTGTTTCTACAAAAATCGGCATGTTTATTTCTTTGCTTCCGTAATCAATCGTCACCTGCATTATACGCGTGGGTACGATGCTAATTTTCTGATATAAAAATTTCGAAAGAATACCGATTTTTCACCCCACCAAATACAATTACCGATTTTCAATTCTCGATCACGCGAGATTTTCCAAACGATATGAAAAATTCGCGACTTCTCGCAGAGATGTGCAATATTTGTCGTAAAAATTATGCCGATTTTTTTTTTCTTACCGATTTTTCAAGACAGGTACATCGTATCAACGCCTGACATTTTTTTCTCACCGACAGTCAAATCCTTCGCGGTGATTCTACAAAAACCGTCTTCCAATCTTCTTCTTCTTCTTCTTCTTCTTCTTCTTTTCGTATACGCCTATAATTATCCTCAAGCAGGGGCGTACGAAACAATAAACAAAATTACACTTCACTTCCACTCTCTTTTACCCGCATTAACAATAAGCGTGATAAAGACAGAGCACAATAAATACCCGCAGATGCACTCGCACACACTCATTCCTAAGACAATTGCCTCAAGTCGTGGATAACAAAGTGAAACGAACGATTCGTGTGTGCGAGAGTGCCTTCAGTGTTCGGAATATAAGCGGGACGTAATGACCGACCAATTAACCGCAACTTTTGTTTCTCACCTGGTGGTAAACATATTTCGTAACAATGATTTTCCCATGCATTCTTCGTACCTATCTCTACGTATAAATAGATATATGTATACGTTATAACAACAAACGACGCACTCGTTTGTCTGTATATACCGTAATTGTACGATACACACACATATACAGTAATCATCAAGAAGACACGCGTTGTACTTTAATCTTGCCTCGAGCTAAATATATAGAATATTGTTTATCGAAGCCGAAAGAACCGTGTGTGGAAATCTCCTATAATTTTTAATACGTACGTAATCTACCTGTAGGTATATTACACACAACTCGATGTATCGAACTTCTTCAATTCTCCGTCTTTCCACTGCCCATATTCTTCTCGACGAGTGATTTCTCGGCATCACTTTTTACTTTTGCCGAATATTTTTTTTTTTTTTGTTCTTCAAATTACACGCAATCGACAATAATCTTTCGCTAACGTTCGCGATTTGTGTTCTTTTCTTTTTTCTTCCGTGTAAAATTTTCTCTATTCCTGCACTCGCGGGGGAAAAAAAAAGGAGAAATCGGAAAAAGATACCTACTAATAAAATGAAGCGAAGTGAAGCATTTTTCGCTTGATAAAATACACACCGAAAGTATGAAAGGCTAGCTAGTCTAAAAATGATCCGTACATTGATTGGTAGTATAATTATAGATAAGTCGCATCATAATCATCGTGTTTTTTTTTTTTTTTTTTTTTTTGTACCAATACTCCTCGCGTCACCGTCTTCTTCTTTATTTTCATTGTTATTAGTTTCTTTTTTCTTTTTTTCCTTTTACCATCTCTTTTATTTTGTCACTACTTACCGTGCCCGAGTGTTTTTCGATATTGAGCAGCAAGAAAGCTTGCCACGGTTGAGTAACTAACTTGAGGCGATAGGCGTGGTCGGTAAGCGACTCGGGCGGGCGTCCAGGTGTGACGAGGTAATTAAGGCGAGTTCAAGACACGTAGAACCGTCATTAAACGTGCCACACGTATGCCTAAGTATCTACCTATCGGTGGTCGGGGAACCAAGGTACACAATGCCGGTTCTTAATTGAGACGTTCTTGGGGCGCGGCAGAATTTACCCTATTTTTTATTTTTTTTTCCACCCTCTTTTCCTCCAACTTTTAGCTACAAATAGTTTTCGTATTCCTCGTTCGTTATTAATTTTTTTCACGCTCGGACGCTCAGCGTTATACATTTTTTTTTCCGCTGCTTTTTATTCATCAAACTATTTTTCTGGTAGTTTGACGATTTTCGAGTTTTATGGTTCGACACGTGGTCCCTGAAATATCTCCAATACTGATTTTTTCTCATTTTTTTGGTTTGTCCGCAATTTTAGTTCCGTCATTTTCGAGTTTTCGAATTTCGATTTCAGATTTGTAATCATTGATACCAAAAACAGCCTATGTACGAAAAATTTGAAGCGAATCTCGGGTAAGGAAAAATGTATGATAGAAAGGGTTGATTTGTCGGTGAAAAAGAAGATAAAAATCGATCTCGAAACTCGATCGAATTATTTGATGAAAAAATTTCGAAAGTGTTTTTTTTTCTTGTATTTTTGTTTGTTTCTGCTTCAAATTTTTTTTTTTCACGCGCCTCATCGAGAGAAGAACTTGTATAATATGAGGAGGGAAAGTTTGAAATTATATGCGTGTGGGTCACGCGATACGCGAGACGATATGATAATAATAATAATAATGATGATAATAATGCGAGCAACACGCGCGGGCGCATTATGGGAAAAATATGGTAATATACGGTGTGCATCGTTGTATGTTATGCGTATATGGTGTATTCAGGTTATATACAAGGAAAACAGCCACCCTGCTGATATTATATATGAAATATACGAGATCATCCCGCAGACAAGTTTAGTTTCTTCGTGGAGGGTGTCGCTTTGAATACGGATGTCCGTAAAGTTGGCACGCGTGGATATCTTGTGCATTTTCGTATATCACATATTACACAGCAGCCCGTTGCGGATCCGTCCGCGAATATTTTAAAACGCATCTTGCGGTACAAACTATTTATAGACATATACTCAAGCTCTCGTGAACTTTTTTCTACAGCTTGCCGATAGCTCGAAAAATCTTGAACGCAACTTTTCGTTATCTGTGAGATTTCAGTCAGCGTTCGCATTCAAAGTGTGCGATCCCCTTACAGTTTGCCTTACAAATATCGTTATATCTTGAAAAATATTAATCCGGTTGTAACGAAATGTAGCCTAAAATCTGGCCAGACGTTGTGGCTGTGCAGAGAAAAAAATATAATCAAAATCGGTTCGGTAGTTCTAGAGTTATAAGCGAACGTACGAACGGACAGACAGAGATGTTGGGTTTTATGTATCTAAGAGTGAGTTTCTAACGAATGCTGTAATTTAATGCGCAAGCTCTACAATTCGAGATCAGTTGTTTGCCAGGGTGACCAAACGTCATATATTTAGACGTACATAACCTAAAAAATTTTGACAGTTGCCGGCACAAGTTATGCTCGGTGACGGTTGGTCGCCATGAAAAACAAAAGCAGGTCTCGTATCGTGGAGCATGCGCAGTGAATTATGGCTAAAGACGAATCACGCAGTCGTTAGTAATTCACTCTTTGTGTAGAGGTAGAGAATAGAAGAGACGTACAGGCATGTATAAAGACGAATTATTACTTTTCACCGAATTCACGGCTCGTGAATAAATTCGCTGATATTCGAAGCACGAAATTGGAATAAACATAAATATAAAAAGAAACTGAAACTGAAAGAAGGAGGAGAGGTGGAAGGAAACAGTGAAATATAATGTCTGAATACGTGTATAAAGTTTGTTTGAAATTTATCACATGTTTTATATATTCATTGCTGCAGCAGGGAAGAATTTATACATAGAATATCGGAACATCGGCTTTGAATTATTATTTATCTATAACGATCGAGATTTAAATTTTCGTTGTTCATACATTCATTGCCGCCGTGTGAGTAAAATGTTTGTTCAAATTTTTTTCACTCACATTAAAAGTAATTAATCGAGTCTTTACGATGCAATCAACGACTAAACAATGAAAAAAAAATTCTTCCATCGGCAACGGTTTTTTTTTTTTTTTCTTCTTCCACTTAATTCTACCGGGGAAAATCTTTGAGCAATCGAACGTTGCTTTGATTGTCGAATTGAGTTAGTCGAGTATCTTTGAAATTTTAAGCCAAACAACGGTATTAAAATTCGGACGCAATAAAGCAGGCTCAAAACAAAAATAAAATGTATTTAAGACATTGCGTGCGACTCGATTTAAATGAATCTCTGATTGAAAGGAGAGCGGTGAGAGGGTGAAAGAAAAGTTGTCCGCTGAGGGTGAAACAAGGAAAGTAAATTGTGACGGGGAATTGATGAAAATATTCTAGATATTTATAATAAAAAAAAAAAATAATATATAAAAACTAAAATCCATGCGAGTAATATCGTTTTCACCATAAAAATTATCTTCGTAATCGGTTTATTATTTATTTATTTTTCTCGTCAAACGATAAGTTTTTTTTTTTTTAAACGATTTTCACCTCTTCGATAAATACTATTTACAATACTCATTAGATTTATTTACACAGCTTTCTATCGTCAAGTTTACGTTTTTCTATTTTTCTATTGCTCTCTCTTTCTCCAATTTCTCTTCAATTTCTCTCGCTTGCCACCTCAAGTCTTCCTCTCTCTTTCTTTCTTTTTTTCTCTCTGTTTCTCTCGCTCTCTCTGTATCTTTAATGCCAATGGTAATATTCAAGACGTTAAACCATAAATGAATATTAAACACAGTAATCGTTTTAACTTTAGTTCTCTCTACTCGTTCCACTATAATCATCTCTTTTGCGAACCTGCAGCACGTATATACATATGTATATATATATACATTATATATACGTACAGAAATACCGTCGTAACCAGTCGGCAATTTCGTTCCTCCTTTTCAAAGTCTATACTCATGGTATAATTCACTGAACTTTTCCCGTCGTTTTGAAATAAGAGAAGAAATGTTTTTCTAACCTTGAAAAGCTTACCAATTGACCTATAATCTAGCTAATTTAAATCGCAATATACGAATGAGTTACAATTTATCGCTGGAAAAAATTGTCGTTGATGATTGTTGAGTGAAAAAAATTGCTTTGATTATTAAATTCAAAGATTTCGTTCGTAACTCAAGTGTTTTATTATTTTTCGAATATTCAAACGGATATTAGCCGTTTACGAAATTGCAGTAATTTCGGGAATACTCAACATATGACTTAACATATATATATGTATGTGTATATACGGTAATGAAGTCGACAAAAATTATCAAATTTCGGCAAACTTGAATCTCCTGAAATTCCCGTCGTCCTCTCTTTATTTCCTCCTACACGTAACGATTCGAATCGCGACGCTGTATCCGGAATTAAGATCCGGCTTGAAGAATCCAAGATTGGGTCGAGAGTTCCTCGGACGGTAGATTACGGCACGATGTGGAGGGGGGGGTGAGAAAAAGGGGAGGGTTAGAGTCTGTCTCGCGGGTAGCGGGATGAAAAATATCGGATAATTTTCCGAGTCGGAAAAGCGAGTCGAGATGTTGCCGGGTTTTAATTGTATCATCAAGAACCCAAGCTGTGCACAAAATCAGCGCCGTGCTAAAGGGGTTCACGGGGGTTGAGGGGGTGAAACCGGGGAGGATTCTCGGAGTCGAGCAGTTTGAGGCCGGCTTTAAGTAATATCAGGTAATTTTTAACCGCAGTTTCGCCCTCAATTGTTTCTTAGCTGCAGTAAGCTTTCCGAAGGGGTGGCTTCGGGGTGGCTTCGCCATTCCCTTTTCCTTTTCCTTTTCCTTTCCCTTTCCCTTTCCCTTCGCCACCCCCTCCGTGCAACCCCGGAGAATTTTCCAACCCCTCGACCGAGCTGCGATGCCCTGCCGGGGCTCATTCCCTCTCTATTTACTATTTATTATTCTTATTTATGATTCATCTGACGCCCGCCCGCCTTCCCTCCCTTTCACCCCTGCCTTTTTATACCTTCGTTCGTTCGTCATGCTAATTATATTACGTATTAATTATTATTACCTTACCTCACGAGATTGCTAACCCCGCTGCCTCCTCTTCGTCATCCCCTCCCCCCCCCCCCCCCCCTCCGCGCCTCTCCTTTCTTCACCTCTCTTTTTATTATTATTCTTCCGCCCAACCCCTCGTCAAACGTGTACCGCAAACGTTTTTTCGATACGGTTTATCTTGTGCTGCATACAAGTATTTTTCAACTTTTATTGTAACTCGTTGCTGCGCTGTTTTACACTTTGCTCATTTTTTTTTTTTTTTTGGTTATTTTTTTTTATTTTCAAACCATACCTAGACGTACGCATCATGCGAATATCTAATTTACGGATTAGTCGATAATAGAGAGACGAAAATGTTACCACTAAAAATTATGCGCTTTAATTTATGAAACAGTTTCAAAAAAAAAAAAAAAAATTGCGAGAAGCTAATTTTTTCATCATTCTAGCAGAGAAAAATATTTCCAGGTGTAAAAAAAAAAATGTCGGAAGCTTTTTGAAAAGTGTATCAACGTTCGACGACATTATGTTATATAAATCATAATTCTAAATACCGATGAAACAAAAAAAGGAATAATGAAAAGAATAAACGAACGTTTAAAAAAGATTGAGGACAGAAATTGTTTAGTTTTGAAAATTTTTGGTTCAGTTATCATATAATTTTGCTTTTATCTTTGAACCAGTCTTTCAAGGTTCTTCACTGAGCTCTCTAAACTTGTCGAGAAATGAGCGAGCCGCGAGATATTCTCTGACTTTATAAAAGGTGAGACTCGAGAAGAGCCACTTTATAATTCACCCAGGCACTAATTGATACTGAATTATAAATCGGTGACAAAATTCGAGGTTACAAACAGTTGTCGTACATTACTTGTAAATCTCTTGTCGTATTTTTCAATCGAATGCAATATACGTGCAAAAACTGTATTAGTAGATGGATGTAACATGTCTGTGGGAAAATTAAGAACAATGAAAACAATAATCGTGAACAATAATCGCGGAATCTTAAATCTACATTGAAAACGAAAAATTATATAACGGTCTCTTCATTATCTCTCAATATAATCGTGGTAGGGTGTGATAGTAATAATAATCGCACAGCTCAACACAAAAAAAAAGAAAAAAAATTTCTGTTGCCCAAAGTTTTTCCGTGAATTTTGTTTTCCGAGAACATATAATTTACAAATAGAATCATTATTATATTATATTGACTCCAGTTTTTCATGTTATTGTGGTATTTTAAGGAGGGGGATGGTTTCTGATATAATCATAATTTTATTCGTAAATTCTTCGTCGTCAATTTTTTTCTTTTTGCCGAGGCTGTATTTTTTGGCAAGCTTTGAGTATTCCCAAGAAAAAAAAACAAAAAAATATCGGATTTTTCGTCTAAATATTGCTTATTTCAAGTCACGTATAAAAATGTCGATAAAATAAATAACTGGAACAGATTTTGAAAAATCACGCTTAATCCTAGAGTCGTTTGGATAAAATCTTACCGAGATCACTGAAATATCGAGGATAAGAAAACGACAGTTGACCAGTGTTATAGATAAGGTATGATCAACCTGAGAAGAATGAAAAAAAAAAAGAAAAAAAAAAAAAGGAAGGGTTGAATCGAGGAGAAAATTGTAAACGGCCCGAGGGGTGTTTTTCCCTCCTAAGCTGATACAGCTCTCGCGGATCCGGCTAGCGAAGAAAAGGCTGACTAAAGGGAAAAAGCTCGTTACCAACACACTTTTCACTTTCCACTTTTGCCGAGCGAGACGTGCGTGGGTGTAGCCGCGGGTTCGTAAGGAGGGGTGGTTGGTATACCTGGGCACACACCTCCTCGCCTCCTCATCGCCTCACCGCCGCCAATTGTGAAACGTAATTTTTACGTTGTTTGATTTTCATTAACAACTCTTGTATACAGCTTGTCTGGCAACCATACCCGAAACCCGAACCCCGAAGCTCAGGCTCAAGCTCAAGCTCAAGCACAAACTCTCTCTCTCTCTCTTTCTCTCTCTTTTTACTTCAAGGTTCAGCTCTCCCGGCACCGATGGCGAAGCTACGCGAAATTAAACAAACGTCCAGCGATGCATTCTTTATTTCACTTCCACCCCCAAGCTCACCCCCCCCCCCACCCCCTCTCCCTCCATTTTACTTCTTCCTTTATGCAATCAAGTGCCAAAGAAGTCTGAAGGTGAATTCTCATCTTTGAAACACCAAGTTTGTTCCTCGATTTTTCGAAGACTTTACTTTTTGGTGGTTGCAATTTTTTTTTTTTTTTTTGGTCTTTACGATGGTTAAAATACGCTCATCAGTCTGACTTTTTTTTTTCATGTCAAATACAAAACACTCGCATAAAATAGAAAATACATTTTTAAACGTTTGGGTTTATGATTTTTTTTTTTTACATTTTTATTTTTCACGGTCGCAAAATGTCTTCGAAAAAAAGGAAGGTTGTAGCCGTAAACATTATCTGAAACGAAATGTGTAATCATTAATCGGTATGAAAACCGCTATCTTGCCATGGCGGTTTTTGTTCTTTTATAAAAATTGACAGAACCGCGGCGGTTTGAAAAAATGGATCGAATTCAGCCGATTTTTTCGACAGTTTTTCGTTGAAAAAAAATATCGAGATTAAGAAAAAAAAAAAGTGCCTACTATAGCACGCAGATGAAGAACGGCGTGAATAATGTTGTGTCCAAATTTGCGACGGAGAGCTTGAAAATTCTTCCTTTGATACTGAAAACTACGATAATGAAGAAAGAAAAACGCGTTCAAAGTTACGAGGGCGGAATTTCGTGTATAAATTGTCTAATTACGATCAATCTGAAATGCCAAGTCCATACAATACCCCGTCCACACTATCGGATAATGCAAATAAAGAATGTGACGAAAGAAAAAAGAATTTCGAAAATTATACACCAAGACGATCTCTTAAGGGTGCAAAAATGTTTTCGTGAATATTTCCTCTGAATCTTTAATTAGCAATCTTCTCGATCGATATTTTTCCTGCACTCTGAACACGACGAGTTAAAATTCCGAGCATACAATGAATCGTGTCGCTTCGACGCGTGTTGTAAAAACAAAAGAAAAGAAAAAACAAAAAAAAAAAAAAAAACCGAAATTCCGATTTTCAACCCTTTTCGTTCAACCTCTATTTTCCAATCGAGGTTATCGCTTAGGAAAGAATGCGGCGGAGGCGTTGAAGAATCCGCGGTGAAAGGACGGAAGAATTAGCGACGGGATGATACGGGGGGGGGGGGGGGGGGGGAGGGGGATTCGTTGGTTGGTATAAATGGCGCGGGGTTGGCGCGGAGACGAGACGGGGGTGAAATTCCGCGGATGGTGCATCGAAGGGAATAATTCCTCGAGCATTCTGCGGGCTTGCTTGCAAAACGGATGAGCGAATCTACAAACATGAGCCTCGAAGCTGCCTGTGTAGGTAGCTGATGTTAACGCACATGCAAATATGCAACGGGGCCCGCCTTGCTGCGTTCTCTACAGGAACGCGCGATCATTTCCCGCCCTGTTGGTGAAAATTTTGCTACAAGCGGACCCTCTGATTCCAACTTTTCACGCACGCGTGTCTCGGTTTGCAATTCGCCCGTCCGGGCACGATATACTTGGTATGGAAATGAGAAATTCGAAATGTGCTCGCAGACTCGAAAGACGCGGGGGAGAAAAACAACCCCGGAATATATGACGGAGGATGAAGTAAATTAACGGTATTCTGCAATTCCAATTACCTACAAGGAGAAAAAGAGGATAGACATTAATCGTGGAAACTATGTTGCGGGTTAGGTTAGGCGAAATGGTCAGACGACGCCACTGTAATCGATGAATTTTGCTAGTCATATTCTTGAGGGATAAGTCAAGTTAGCTAAATATTTATCAGTAAGGATGACAAAGGGTGAAGAGAAAATATGTATTTTCTTCTGCGTTAAAAGGAAATCATATGACGGTAAAAATGCACTGAAGTTATCACAGAATGGAAATGCACGACGTAAACATAACCTGAAAAAATTTCTTTTCACGAGATCGCGACTTCTCAGCGTAAATGAAGTCTGAGAAAAACGAAATTAACGATATTCTTGTATTGTAATTACAAAAACAAAGAGAAGGTAGACGTTATCGTAGAAACTGTTGACAAGTTAGGTGAACAACTGATCAGGTGGCGCCACTGTAACGGTTGAATTCGGCAATACTTATATTCTTGAGGGATAAATAATTGACAGAAATGATGCCTAGTCACAGTAGAAAAAAAAAAAGAATCTTTTTCCACGTCAAAAGGAACGGTATACAACAGCATAACTGCACGTGTCATAACCTCAAAAAAGTGTTTTTTTTTTTCGCGAGATGTCGCTGAACTCGCGATCTCGATTCACTTATTTTTAGTAAAAACAGTCACATTAGAAATCAGAGATGATTCTGGACTTGCGGACCAGTGTGTAGAGGTATCATCACCAACTACGAGAACGAGGAAAATGGAGGAGATAAATGGGAGGAACGAGTCTGCACGGGAGAACAAGAGACCAACGGAGAATCGTGCTTAATCATTCAACGAAACTGTTCGATGGATGCAATGCCGTTGCATCAACGGCGGTAACAGAAGCCGACGAATAAGAGCGAAACTCCGGATGGACCTCGGGAAATTCGAATCTCAGTTCAAACATGCTAATTGATAGCCGATAGAATGGGTTGCCTGCAGAGATACTTCATTGTCGATCCATTGGCTATTCTATTGAATTATATAGGCGGGAAAATACGATCTAGCCGTATACCGAACCGGGACATTTTTTTCACTTTTTCTTCGCTTCAACTTTTCAATCCTACCGTCGTCGTTTACCCTATTTTCTTTTCTTTTTTTTTCTTCTCTCTATCGTCAATTATTTATCATTTAATTGAAACAATCACGAGCTATAAATTATATAAGCCCGTGTCAGAGCTTCTGAATCAATCAGATATCAAAACCCACGATATTCAAGTCACGAATAAACGAAGTTGTACTTTTTTTTTTTATTATCGAACGACCAACTGAAAATCTATCAGGTTTTCGGTTTTCTTTTAACAAGAATCAAGAAATTAAACATAATTAAAAAACTTGTTTCATTCATGGCTCTTGTTTATCAATTACTTGACAAGTATTTAATTTTTTTCCTTCTCTCCTTCGTTTTTAGGAAAAACTTCTTCAATTGTCTTTAATTCTTTCCCAAGCTTATATAAGTCGTAGAAATAGATGTGTTGTACGGTTAGCATTGATTCAAACGCTGGCAAATCGAGCTGGCGAATGTGAGAAATTTATGAGATTCAGTCTGACGCACGTCATCGGTCGTTCGCGGGATTGAAGGAGCTTGCAGAATATACCGCGTCGACGCGTTACATTTACAGCGCAGGGAATTTCAGCATTATATCTATAAGTCACACTCAGATTACGGAACGAGATAATTGTTACATTACAGCCAGAAATTGGATGCAACGGTTGCGTAGAATAATAAAGTTGGAGGGAAAATCGCGTCGGACATTCGTTGATTCTTCTCGTGATTTTCTCGCATCGGTACGAAGCTTACGGTATAGAAAAAAAATAAATAAAAAAATACATTATTTTTGATATCGGTTCAGAGATGTAAAATAAATTAAAAGCGAAAAACAAGTCATAGAATTTTTATAATCTCAAGTTTTTGCGTTTGTTTCTCGTAAAGAATGAGTGTACAAAAAACCTTGTAACGTTGAAACTTATGTAACCGAAATCTGGAAGTGGGTACCAATATGACCTCACCGTATACAGTATAAACATATTTCGGGTACGGCTGTGTTGTATATGAATATGTGTATGTATAGGTATAATCGCAACGATTCGCGAATATATCAAGTTTAATTCTGAATTATTTGCTGCCTGCAGCGGGATCCTCGCCCGTTCTCTGCATCTTCTTCTTCTTCTACGTGCATATCTTGCTCCGTAATTTGTATTCCATATTCCGTATTCAATTTGAGGGGGGCCAACCGATGTTTTCGAGGATTCTCGCCTCCCCTACCCTTGTTGTCTCATTCTCTCTCTCTCTTTCTATCTATCTATCTATCTGTCTATCTATCTAACTATCTATCTGTCTATCTATCTGTCTCTTTCCGCCTCCTTCCTTCGCGCCTCTTCGAAGAACCGTGAAAGCATCCGGGCTGCGAGACGTCGGGGAAATACACACCAAATATACAAATCTGTGAGACGAACACAGCATGCCGTCTCGCAGTTTGTCGCGCAGAGACGTCGTTGTCTGATTATCGTCAGCGAGGCGAATAGGAAACGCCGCGCGTTGCTCAAGAAACTCCAATTTAATATTAAAATATTATGACAAACGTCAACAAACCCGCGTCGAGTCGCGTCTGATTGCACTGCAGTCACGGGAATACGCAATGAGACGCGAACACCTTCTTCCCTTATACCCACAGCGTTTCTTATTCGGTGGATATAAAAGTCGAGAGAAAATTCGTGGATGGAAAGGGAAAAACTATCCCTCGGTGAAAAAAGCAAAGTCGATTATGCTGACGGAAATTTACAAATTCGTTCAAACAAGATTTGTTTCACCATTCTCGTCACTGTCAGTCAGTCCCATTCATACATAGTTAGACGCTAGATTTGTCCAATTCCATCATCTATAACGTCCATCCAAGTTAGCTCAACTCGACAAAAAGCTTGGAAAATTATCACACTCCGGACAAATCTGAGCCCATTGAGTAAAAAGGTCATATAAGCGGTCAAGTGTCGTATAAATATCCACATAAAATGTCAATCGTCCGTTCTTCAGCCGTGTGTAAATATAGGTATAGCTAAACCGTACCTTTAATAAAGGTTATCCCACTTTGGGGTTAAACGAAACAGCGGGGTGAGCGACCGTCGAAAGGGGGTGAGATAAAAACAATAAGCTCCAACCCCCGCGAACCACCGCCACCATCTTGGATTATGATTGGCAATTGTTTTAAGGCCGGTTTACTTGCGTCCCAGGAACGTGGGCCCGAATTATTTGTTATTTCGGTAAACACCGTCTTGTTATTCGAGTTGGTGTGTAATAAAAATAACAGAAAAAGGATCGCAAGAAGAGAAGAATTTTCGGTTATCCCATTCGCTGCAGGGTGCTTTTTTTAGGCGGCGGGAAGAGAAAGGATTCGAGAGAGAAGCCCAAAAACCTGTTTCAGAAAGAAAAGGAAGAATAAAAAAAAAAAAAATAAAAAGCAGAAACAACAAGGACTAGCAATATGTCGAGCGTGCACATAGCGCGGTAGGAAAATAAGAGACGTGGGCGCATCACAAAGATTTAAAGAGCAGCGGGGAGGGACGGGAAGGTCTTGAGGGTTAGTAGATATAGGAAAATACGGGGAGGGGAAGTCGGGTAGAATAAAGCCAAACAGTAAACACCGGGGAGGGTAGTAGGTGGGTAAGAATTCTAATATATAAAAGATATGAGCGTCTTTGCCGAGGGTTCCTCCTCACTTGGTGTTGGTGTCTGGCATAAGAGAAGAGCAGAGAAGAGAGACGGACCCGGTAAACGCAAGATTCAAATATAAGACGGCAGCGCACTTTTCCTTCTCCTTCTCTCCTCCTTCCAACAGATAAGAGAGAACCCGAGAAATCTCAACTGCCAACAAACCGGGACCCATATAGCTGGCAGCAATGCTCAAGCTTTGCTTAACCTTTTCCCCAAAAGAGTCTTACCTCTCTTATCCGGCACTCGATGGTCCTAGACTTTTCTCTCTCGGCACACAAGACCCGCTCATTGACGTCTGGTACCGCCGACCTCTGCCGTTCCGTGCATCTTCTTCGTGGAGAACGGAAGCTCCTCATCGAGAATCTCAAGTCCTTCTTCTTCTTTTTCATCTTCCACCACTTCCTACGACTATCGCGGCCCGCTGCTGATATTAATTAGTGGATTGAAATATGGATGTCTTCACGAGGCTGAACGAAAAGCATATTTGGGGTGCCTAATGGGATACCTCAATATCTCCGAGTAGCCATGTTCGTTTCGCTTCCACTACCGGAACGGTTTTCACTGTATGCGGACTGCAGCCTGAGGATAACAGTGATCTCAAATATTTGTGGTATAAGCGAAGAAGGCCCAACGAAACATTTTTTCAATCCACTTTCGAGGAGTAAAGGTGGAAATACCCCTTTGCCGTGTTGCTCGTGTACCCTACCTACGTACTACCTATACACTTCTGTTTTTCTTTTCAACAACATTTCGCCAAACCACTCACTCGCTCACTCACTCACTCGTCACACACTCGTTGATTCATTCTCTGTCCCCTTTTCTCTCCGTGCACCCTTTTTATTTTTCTTTCCGTTTCCTTCGTTTTTTTTTCCATTTTTTTTTCTCTTCTTCCCCGTACACATATAGGTATATTCATTTTACTTCAGTCGAGAACCCGCCAACCAAGCACCACCAGCAACGACACACCGTCGTACCTACTCTGGGAGGCCACGCTCCTGACTAAACATTGATAACGTTCCGCCAAGAATTTCTTTGCATGTTATAAACATACGTAATCGTACACAAATAGGATTAGCATAGGACGCAGAGGTGGCAGAATTTCTGGTAGTGGTGGAGAAGAGGTGCGCGAAACATGGGCGACAGACAACGGGAACGGGACGAAAACTGTTTTCGGTAAAATTCACCGCGAAACTCTGACTGCAGGATCAGAATATATCCGGCTTCCACCAAGTCTCGTCACGCCTAATTCTCTCACGCTTCGCGTTTTCACCGCGTCTAACCCTCTTCCTCTCTTTCTCTTACTCTTTCCTGGACCGGGCAGAGCGTCGAGAGTTTTGCTTGAATATACTCCGCGATCTCCTTGATAATAGAACTTGATAAAACAAATCCCACCATGTAAACAGTGGCAGCGTGCAAGCTACTTCGCGGAAGAGAGAAAGAGCCGAGGGTGGGTGGATTGGTGGGAAGGATGGAGAAGCCAGCAGCGTTAGTCAGTCAAACAGTGGCGAAGCTACCTCGGGCTCGATAGCGAATACCATTAGATAAGATCAATATTGTTGAAAATAAAGGAAAACTCTTTACCCTGAACCCATTCAACCGCGCCAAGCGCGCTCGGTCCACGTAGAAATTGTTCGGCAATGAATGGTAGCTAGAGACTGCATAATGCAGACACCACTGTTGCAAATACCCTCAGGACTTCGTCCGATCCTCTACAAGGTTCAAACCTTCAAATCGGCAGAGCTGCAGTTTGTGGAAATATAATAGCAGAAATATTGGAATCGACATTTCGATGTGATCCTTCATGAAGAGATATATGTAACATACCTAGTGATAATCAACGGTTAGTAGACATTTTATTGGAACCGTTGAAGCAATCAATCTCACCGATGTCTCGATTCATGCAACGGCTTCCGGTATCGTTTGGTAATTTTTTCCAATTGCCATTTGTTCGTAGCAAAGGTGTGAATCATAAAAAAAAAAAAAATTGTATTCTCGAAGAGTTCGTTGTTGCAAGACTGTTGGCTTGTGTGACGATAGAACGGTGTAAGCCGCGTGCCCTCTTCTCAACGGTGTGTAGCCGTCCAACTTGGAGTATAACCTTCTCACGAGCCGTGTTTTATTTGTTTAACATTGACAGGCGGCGTCGCTGTTCAGTGCTTTGAAGCAGCAAGAGACGCGTGAAGCATCAGTGGCGAGTAGAGACCGTGACGGTAGGGAACGTGATCGGATTCGTGAAGAGATTGACAGCGAGCAGCAGCGCGAGGGCCACATCGAATACCAAGGCAATGGGAAGCTCAGTCCTCCCGGGCACCATCCACTGACTGTCGCACCGATGACCCAGCAAAAGCAACCCATCGTTTCGCAGCAGTCCCAACAGCCCAGCTCGGGCGCTCCTGGTTCACAGCCCAGCCCCCGACAGAGTCCTCAGGCTCCCCAACAAGGCAGTCCTCCAACCCCTGCTGGTCAGGGACAATCACCTGGAGGGCCGCCGCAACAGTTACCACAAACAACATCGCAGATGATGCTTAGCCCCGCAAGTGGGCTTCATCAGATGCAACAGCTCCTACAGCAACACATTCTCAGCCCGAGCCAGCTACAGTCGTTTATGCAACAGCACACCCTCTATCTCCAGCAGCAGCAGCAGCAACAACAGCAGCAGCATCATCAGGTTCGTCATGTTTTCAATAATAATGGTTCTTCTATCTATAGTCATTCTTGCGTACAAGAATGTCTTTTCACGGGTAGGTTCTTTGGAACCTTTTTCTCCGTTTCTTGAATCCAATTTCAACTTGGTGGGTCAAAATTTGTCATCCAGAGTCTAGCAAGTTCTTGTAATCACTGTTTTAGAATCTCGATTATCGAAATTGCGAAGTTTATCCTACCTGATTTCCCATGCCGGATTCAGGATTTGAACTCTTGGATCATTGACGTCCGATTTGCCATCAGAAAATCCTGAACACTTTGAATATTGTTACGAGCTTCGAGTACATCGTTGGTTTTTCTTATCATGTTTCAGGACTCGACATCCGAGCACGTTGCTAATCATGAGAGATTCGGCTACTTCTCCTCGTTAAAAAACGTAAGTGAAAGACTCTACTGTGTGATTCTTTGTCTTAGTTTGTTGGATGGTTGGTTGATATAATAGGAAGATCGGTCAACGGAACGAGGAAATTGAATTTGAAAATTTTTCATCCCCTTCCTGCCACTTTCTCTCCCCGACTTCGATCTTTCCTTAGCAAATATTTTCTCCGGTGTGTACCTATCATGATATTTTCACAAGAAGTATAACCCTTCATCGGTCCTCCAGCACCGCCGTATGGCTTCGTGGAATAAATTTCTGGTGCAAACATACGCTGGCTCTCTTTCTCTCTTCATTTCTCTTGGCACCTTGTTGAGATGACGTTGTTTAGCACTCCGTCTTCCAACTATCTTAGAAAATTCCGTCACTATCTATCCATCTATCTATCTGTCTATCTATCTATCTAACTATCTATCTATCTATCTATCTCTCGGTCTCGTTTTCTCTCCATAAATTTACCGCGTTACCAATACGAAGCGGAGTACTCAGCCATCGCCAAACACTCATCCTTCCTGCGCCAACATCCAGAACGTCCACCACCCTCGGTGATCGGAGTAATTCTAATTATGAAAAACCTAATCATAATAACGCAGTAAGTGGCGACGGTCTGAAGTTGGCGCCCGGGACATCGACGAATAAAAAACAGAAGAAGCAAAAGAAGACGGGGGAAAGAAAAATAAAACAACAAAGTACCACCACTGCCTTGATGAAAAGTTAATTAAACCGAACATTACTTAAGACCCCGTCAGAATACACAATTCGCGTTGTTTGTCCGAAGTAAGGAGGGGGTGTAAAAATCACTTTAGTAAAAAACCACGTGCCTTCCATCTACCCTAAAACGTTTCGTTCGATCGGGGCACATCTGTCCTACTACGCATGGCGAAAGAACAAAATTTATACATCTACATCACTTTTTGTTTCCACGGTGGATGCACATCGCGTTGTTAATAGCGGTGCGAGACGGCTCTCTCTCTCTCTCTCTTGTTTCGTCGGATCCAGGGTGAAATAAGGGGAGTCCAGTTAGCCGGACAGACGCATCGACACTATTCGACTGAGGAACGAGGCGGTGAGAGGAGAGCAGGGTGTGAGAGGTGCGGAAAGAGGGTTGATTCTGGGCCTGAGCAAACAGGCAGTCCCTTCTGTATTGTTATCATAACGATATTCGCGTATCAACGGAACGAAATGCTTTCCCCGTGTGCTCAACAGCCTTTTCTCTTCATCCCCCGCGCACACCCAATACCCTGACCTCGTGCGAAAGAAGAAAGGTCCGCCACGCCAACCCCGTTTGGCGGCTCCTGGTGAAGGAAAAACAGTGAAGTTTGAATAAAAATAACACGTACGTGGGTTGAGGAAAGGGTGTTTTTGATGCCCTGGAATCCCGAACAGGAGCTTTTACCATATTGTATCACCAATCGTTGAGATGTTATAGCAAACTATTTTTTTTTCTAAATCTATAGACTCCAGTTTTAAAAATCATAGAGTCGGTCTTTGTTGTTACGAATGTTAACGTGTGGTAATCGCCATCTTTGACCAACAGCCATGTTACAGTGTTTTAATTATTATTATTTTTTTTTTTTGTTTTATTTTTCACTAAAAATTTATCCAATCAAATATCCAAACCGCAGGAATATCTTCTACAGTGAATATCAATGGAATTTTCGACCACCCGAGGGCTTGGAAATCAAACTTTGTTCCGTGGAATTTGTCGCCATGCTTTCATTTCTATGTCATTTATACGGCCACAAATGGATCAATTGATGGTCCACACGCGGTGCTAAAGTATCCTAAAATTGTACATATACCCTATAGACGATGTATTTTCTGGAAGCTTTCAATGTTTATTTAACTCACTGCGCCCTGGCCGTGATCCTCAGATATCTAGACACCCCAAGCCGCGATATTATTACACCGAGTAACGGGGATCTGCGGAAAGGTCAGACGGTCACCGAATCGGCGGAAGTGAAACGTCCTTTCCACCAAATTATTACCGAAGCTTGTTACCCCCCGGAGATAATCCTCTTCCACCTACGAAGCTTGGTTAATTCTCTATGCTCTTTAAAAAGCGGATGGCAGAAAAATGAAAGAAAAGGAATAAATTTTTTTTTTTTTAGTACATATACGACCGGCGGAACGAACGTCACGAGGTGTAATATACAATTGCATAAGTACTGAAGAAAAAAAGAATCTGTTGTACGGAAGAACCGTATGGGTTTTACGTACGTGTATTCACGTCTACCGGTAAACAGCTGTTTGCAAAACAGGCACATTTATATAACAACAGCGTGCCGGCGTTGAAAAATACACTGATAAATAAAAAATTGCGTTGGATTAAAAGGGACCGGGGGTTGGGGGCATCTCATTGCCCGGAAGGAAACGGGCAGCAGGGTGGGGACCACGGCATTCGTGACGGCGAACACCAAAGACAAACAAGCGGACAGAGAGAGAGAGTGAGAGGGGGGGGGGGGGGGAGAGGGTGAGTGGCTGATGGCGATAGTTAATTGCCTGGAGACCGAACTCACCCTGCTTTTTCTTCCCTCCCCCGCGACTCAAACCCCCACCCCCCGTTTTTACCCATCGGTTACACGCCCGAGGATATTTTAGCCGAACTTTTCTTATTCTTCATATTATTCCTGCATTCTTGGTATATATGTATATATGTGAATTATAATTCGCGATCCTTAGTAGCAACGGAACGACCGTTTATCACGTCGCCGCATCAGCAAAACAAAAACAAAAATAAAGAGAAACGAAAGTATGCGTAAATTGTACAAGCTGTATATAACAACTGCGATAACAATTAATCCAGTGAAAGAAATTTCATTTATAATGATTACCCAGCCAGATTATAATTGTAGTGGAGATGTTGTTTTGTATAACCACGTTTAAATTAGCGAACAGAGAGGAGGGATGGTGGAGCGCGGGTGGGGTGGGGGAGGGGGGGACTTGTTCGTTTTGCGAGATCGGTTCAAGTAGAGGTATATTGGTAGAAAAAAAAAAAAAAAAAAAAAATTAGAAAACAGGAAAAAGGAATCGCTCTGTGCTGCATCAGGAGTAAAGAACGAACGAACCTCGCAACAATTTATTATCCATGTTTTTTTGAAACGCCACCGTTCGTTATAACGTAGTATCCTGAAATCTGCTGGAATCACCACCACCATCACCATTTTTCTCAAACCGTAGCTAGGGTGAGTGTTACACTATTGATCTGATTTTTAATTATTTGTCGCGCAACCTTCCGCGGAGGGTGAAGGAAGGGTGAACCGGAGGAAAGCTTCGTTCGCCCCGTTTCCATCCCCTATTTTCGTCTCACTCTCTCTCTCTCTCTCTCTTTCTCTCTCTTTCTTTATCCCTCTACGCTGCACCCTTTTCTGAGCACACGCTCAGTTTATTTTCATACCCCCCCCCCCATACCTTGAAATATTAACAACACCCTACGTTTCTGCGTAACTGACACTTTTTAGACGGTAACGCGACGCGTCGTAAGATCAAGATGATCATCGAGATACTAGATCTACGGATAATGATATACGCCGAATTTTATTCTAATCAGCGACTGACAATGAAACCAAGAAACGAGTCCTATTGAGTCTTTTTGTTCAGACACCGGCTCTTATATAATGTATTGAAATAACTTTTGGTCTTAATTTAACGTTTCACAAAGTACATTTATTATTGATTTTGAGAAATCTTGAAAATCTTGTGTCGTAAAGAAAAATGGTTGAAATATAAGTTTTCAATTTTTTTTTTTTTTTTTTTTATTCTGCAGGATCGAAATCTGTAAAACAAAAAAGACACATTTTCGTTTGAAAAAGCAATCCACAGAAAGAATGGTACGATAATGCATGATAAAATTTTTATTTCAAACATTTGTTTTTTTTTGTTTTTTTTCATCTTTCAAAAACGCGCCGTTCACAAGATATTACGCTGTGTGAATTCGAACGTAAGACCATGTACGCATGTATATTAGTCCGATGAACGATTCCCGACGGTAATGATAATCCATTTCCACGTTTCAGCATCAACAGCAGCTAGCCGAATTGGGTAGGAAACAGTTGGAACAAGCTATGCAGCAGCTTCAAGAGCAGCTGCAACTCAATTTAATACAACAAACGCACCTACTGCAGACGGCGGACAAGAAGAAGGCGTCGGCACCTCTTCAGCAGCTCGCGTTACAGCAGCAACAGCTAATACAGCAGCTCCAGATTACCCAGCGACAGTATCTACTGCAGCAGGGTCTTGGTCTTCAGGGTCACAATCACTCGTCGGGTGAGTGACTCCGGCGTTGAGTTGTGAAGAAAATATTACATGATGAATTATCCGATAACCGCGATGCTGCGGTGCCAAGTTTTTGTTTCTTGGATAAATTTTGTTGTTTCTTTTCAATTTTTTTTTTTTTTTCGTTTTTTTTTTTTTTGTTTTTTCTCTCTCTCCCTTTTATTCTCTTCCTCTCTTTTGTTATCACTGTCATCGTCATCATTATTGTTGTTGTTGTTGTTGCTGCTGCTGCCATATCGCGTACATCTACGGTTAACAATAATGTTATTGCACTCGAGTAGAGGTGTATATATGTTGCCGTTGAAGAATATAAATTGTACTTTGAAACGACGCACTAATACGCGACTTACACGTCACGATCCGGTATCGCGATTAGTTTGTTAATTATGCGAGCACGTACAATAACTGATACACCATTATTGCATACGGCTCTGTATCTCTCTCTCTCTCTCTCTCTCTCTCTCTCTCACACACACACACTCTCTCCTTCTTTCTCTGCGGTGTGTTTTTCTTCAATATTTGCAAACCCGTGCAAAGTGCGATATCCATCTGTCTCATGCACAATTCCGCGTATTTGTTTATCTCAAGTGTGGCTGAGCCTTGTTGTCGATCCAGGCAATGTTCAGAGAAGAAGGAGAGAGAGAGAGAGAGAGAGAGAGAGAGAGAGAGAAATAATATGAAAATTGTATGAGCAAACAAAGTTTGGTACAACTTTTTTGTTTTTTTTGTCGCGCATATAATATTTTGTTCGCAACGGCGGTTGTAGGAGCGGGAAAATATTTTCAATTTCGCATTACCGCCTATCTTTCTTTCTCTTTCTCTTTCTTTCCGACTCGGTCCCGTCTTTCACGGCACGATGTCAAATTATACATATCGACGATGCTCCGCGACTGCGTAAGTCGCGGCAGATATCATAGCCAGCCGTCGTAATGAATCCGAGACACGTGACAAATACGTTAAACAATTTTATTTTGTTTATAGTAAGACGTACCGCTAAGAGTAAACTACCGAAGATGATCTCATGTGAAGAACAATGCGCAGTCACGTATCTAAGGTAGGTTGGTGTTGGAGGCATCATTTCCTACCCGATTCCCACCACGTTTCTCACCAGTGAGCAACTTTCGGTTTCAAGATTCGAAGGAACGCGCGATTAATTCCAAACCTTATCCCCCCCACCCCACCCCACCCCACCCCACCCCATCTTTTTCACACAAAGTTTCCCCCTAACCACGGGCAAAATATATTTCACTGTAAAAATCATCCGCAATAAATAAATCAACGAACGATATCTGACAATCGATCAATTTTTCGTATGTACGTTGAAATTACAACGAGCTTGCAATTTTTTTTTTTTTTTTTTCTCTCTCTTCTTTTCTAATCGTTTCGTTCGGGTCATTTTTCTTTTTCTTTTTTTTTTTTTTTCTCCTTGATTTCGTTTCAACGACATTCAATCATTCGCTGTATCACATTATTTCGCACTTTGAAGAGAAATGCAAAATTTCGTCGTGTCGAGCACTGTAGAACAGCAAAAAAAAAAAAATAAAATAGAAACTTGAGACTTGAGAAGTGAAACGAAACTAATCTACCTATAATTTTCCATACGAAGTTCACGTGTGAAGCAAACTTGCCCGTCCCTTTATTATATTCCAACCCCGTCAATTAACCCCGATATCATTGGGGTTTCCCTTGCACTTCCGTTTTCACCCCTGAACGCCTCCTCATCAACTGAAACCTTGAGATTATTATTATTGTTATGCGCAGGTTTGATTCACACGTGATATGTATATATGTGTATATATATATATAATGGACTATACGTATATATATATATATATATATATACACATATATACATATATACAGATAACCAAAGAAGATCTCTTCCAAAGCACATATAATAACATTCACACGTTCGCTTCAGATTAAAATGTGCATAACAAGCAACATACTTTTTTTCTTTCACAATATAATACAAGCTGAATTCACGTGACCTTACAATATGCTTGATGGAGCTTTGTTTAGGTATTATCGATTGCGAGGATCGATCGCTCATGGCATGATGAGTGAAAGAAAGAAAAAAAAAAAAACTATGCGGGTTTTTCGATACAGTTTAAGACCTGCTATTCGCTGTTGAAAATAAGACACTGATTTTAACTAAAAATAAATGTACAGTTCTTAATTTGAACTCGAATAATTGAAAATATCGAAGATACGGGATAGATTGATAGATTTGAAATTATGGTAATTTTTCTGCAATAAATCCTCGTCTCGATCCTACCACGAATTTACGTACATTAGGACGGTTCTTATCTAAGGTGTTGACGAATTTTTTCCACCCCACCCCCCGAATCAACTTCAAATATTTCGAAAACAATTGTCTAATTTTCTCAGATTCTTACTTCAACTCCAACATAGTCCGCATTGTGATCGAAGTTTCTCATCGAAATAAGATGGGAGAAATTTTGACTTGGGTAAAAATTTGAAAAAATTAGTCAATTGTTTTTTTAATTATTTGAAGTTGATCTGAGGTGTGGAACGGAAAAAATTCGTCAACACCCTGAGTAAGGACCACCCTAATTTACACATAAGGAGACGCGATCTTGGCACAAGAGTAGAACGATCAACAATATTTCGCTTAAGCTTTACCTCGAGGTGAATGAGAGAATTTGAAAATTCAGGTCTACAGCCCGGTGACGGTATGACAGTTTGGAAAAATGAGCCGTCCGACGGAACGGAAGTTCACCAGAATTCGAATCCGCACAAATCCGGGGGAGGTCTGAACGGTAAGTCGTGAGACGTGTAACGGAAGAATCGTCGAGGATGGGTCGTAGAACCGTTTCTTCTCTTGACTGCAATGTCGTGTATCTGTCTGTAGGGTTGTTAAATTCAATCGTCTCCGGTCGCCGGTCGGAAATGAACGGCACGTCCTCTCTCGACGAAAAGCCGTTAGACGTGTCAAGCAACGAGAAAGCTCATCCGCTCTACGGTCATGGGGTATGCAAATGGCCAGGCTGTGAAGTGATCTGTGAAGATTATCAGGCATTCCTTAAGTAAGTCTTGCAGAATAATAATTTCACACAATACATAGGTATGCGTACAGAGTTTCCCGGAAATTTTCGTATTTTATGCGGAATTGGGAAGAGATCGGGTTTGGTTGTGATGGAAAATTGGGAAATATTTGATATGGAGAAAGTGAGAAATGAAGAAAAAAAAAAAACGGAAAGTCTCTCCTCGATCGTGTCCCCACGATTTCCTGTATCGGTACAAACCGTTGGTTGAAAATAAAAAAAGGGGGGGCAAGGAATGAGGGAAAACGCTAATTGCCTCCGTCTCATCAATATTCAAGAGATTCGACCACTTCCTCCGTCTTCCTTCAATCTAATCTCGCCATTCGCCTTTCGAAAAACCGTTAGAGATGGCCGCTCCCAGGCGCATTCTTATCGTCTTATGGTCCGGTGTTCCGTCTGTGTTTTCGTAATCGAAACAACCTTGTGCCAATTCCAGACACCTAAACACCGAGCACACATTGGACGACAGATCGACGGCCCAAGCGAGAGTTCAGATGCAGGTTGTTTCCCAGCTTGAAATCCAGCTGCAGAAGGAGCGGGACAGACTTACGGCGATGATGCACCATTTGCATGTGGCCAAGCAGATGGCGTCACCCGAACCCCCCAAGTCCTCGGAATCATCGGTAAGTGAGTGAGAGGGTAATGGTGGAGGTAAATTGGCGTTGTTCGTGATTCCGTAAAAGTTTTTGGCGACCCGAAACGCCGTCGTTTCGTTCGCCGTTTCGGCTGATGCCGAAGCTTTGAGAATCCTGCTAATTTATGCATGGAGTTGATATTAATAATTCATATCGGGCCGGATTTATATCACCTTAATTAAAACCCCTAACAACTTGGGCAGTCCCGGAATATCAATATCGGTTTAACTCTCTTAATACATCCCGGCCTGTGCAGGTAAGATTCCCGACTCGAATATCTTTAGCGTGTAATCCCTCTGCATCTGCAACACCCTTCGAGAAAAATCTTTTCAATCTACTCACTCCCCTCGGTGATCTCTTTCCTTTTTTACATTTTACATTCCTTTTCAGCCAAGACTGCTGCGAGACATTTCAACTCCGTTGGTGCTAATTTACTTATATATAGTCATAGGATTACTACCGCAAAAGAACTTGATTGTAATCCCTTGCAGCTTCTGTCCGACTCTCTGATCCGAATCTCTAAAGCCTCCCGACATCTTACCGCGAAAATCTAAATAGGGAAAAATACTCCAGGCACCGTTTATCGTGGACATGTTTTTTTTCGGACCAGGAAAGACTGGTCGGGAAAAATTTGTGGACCCCGTCTGGGCCCCGGTAAGGAACGCTAGTCAGGATCTAGTCGGGCCTTAGCCGGGAAACCTCAATTTATCCCCCAGTCATTGGATTACTACCGCAAAAAACTTGATTATAATATCCTGCAGCTTCTGTCCGACTTTCTGATCCAAATCTGCAGAGTTCCCCGACATCTTACCGGAAAAATCTAAGTAGAGAAAAATACTCCAGGCACCGTTTATCGTGGACATGTTCTTTTTTCGGACCAGGAAAGACTGGTCGGGAAAAATTTTTGGGCCCCATCTGGGCCCCGGTAAGGAACGCTAGTCAGGATCTAGTCGGGCCTTAGCCGGAAAACGCCAAATAGCTAGATTTCACCAGTACCTGTAACATGTTCGTCGCCTTTTTTCAGACTGGCTCGAGTTTACCGAAACTTAATTTGTCCTCGGCGTTGATGAGCCAACCGCCCCCTAATTTCGGGGTGTCCCAGGTCTCGCCGGTATCGATGTCGGCACTCGTTTCCGCCGTCAGATCGCCGGCCAGCAGTCAACATCCCTCTTCAGGTGGGCCAGCCTCGATGCCGCCCCTGCCGAACATGTCGACAATGCCAGGTATGCCACCGATGCCCAACATGCCAGGGAGCATGCCTAGCATGCCCAGTATGCCGTCGATGGCCGGACCAATCCGCAGGAGGATCAGCGACAAGTCTGCGCTGTCCTTGGCCGGTGGTAAGATTAATTGATTCTCCGTTTAACCGTCTTTGACTTCGCAGTTTTTACCTAGACTACTTCACTTTCTTCCTCGGCAAAATTAATTCGGGTCTTCCTTAGGAACGTTGGTTAACCAAAAACAGATTCTTATTAATATTGTCATCACGGAGTGGTCGCACATTGGGTATTTGTCAAATTACACAGCTTTTATCGAGACGAATAAATTTCGATTCTATGCATCGAATAATAACCACAACCTTTATTTATTACTAGTAACGATTGTTTTTTTTTTCGTCTTTTTTACGTTGATAAATAAGACCCAGACTCAAAATTCGTGTCGACCGGTGTTATTATCGAAATCTAAAGAATCGAACAGATTTTCTACTGTTTCGAAATATTTTAAAACCAGGTATTGACGTCTCAGCTTTTTTTCGTTATTCTAGTATTCTACATTTTTGTACTGTCGAAGAGATACTCGCTGCTTACAAGTATAACAATTTGATAAATACTTGGTGTTCGGCTCTCTGCTAACAAAATTATAGAAAAGGGTGTCGATTTTTAACTCACCAACCTTTGTAATCAATAATAACCTAAGCATAATTAATTAGTCTACAGGTATGCTCACTTCCCAAAGAAATTTGAACGCCACTTTTATTTGTCTGAAACTTATAACTGGAAATTAATTGACCAATTTTGAACATGGATTTTGCAATAAGTGTTCGTTTCGCACATAGTTATTGTTTGTTATTGATTAGTGATAACGTTCATCAATGGTTATGTTATTTCTTTACTACTTGTGCTGCCCGCCCTCCCCATCGTGTAGGGCTGCCCTACATGCTGGAGCGCGCTGGCCTAGACGTTCAACAAGGTACTGTCACCACCACCATCTTCTTTCCAAAAAGAACCCTAGAATAATCCAAATATGACATTGGTCCTCTGTGTACCTTTTACCAGTATACGGAAATCGAAAAATCGTGAAAATCGTTGGTCCCTATACATAACATATACCGGGACAATTTCCTGATACTTAAAAGTCAACCGCGCATGCGCCAAATAATTCAATCTCATTGGTCGGCGAAATCTTCCCGCAGCGATATTTTTGTCTGCGATGCAGGCAGGCCAACGTACGCGAAATGTGTACGTTTGAATTTTAAACGAGCATAAGCATTAAATTCCGACCGTTCTTTGAAGAATAAACTTTCCGACCCAACAACGAACGTTTCCCAAACCCTTTCGAGTCACTGCCTCAATTATTTGAGATTCTAACCTCGAAAATTCGTATCAACTACATCGCCGGCAGAAGCAGTTTGACAGCTGAAACTCGGGTTGGCCAGCCTGCACGAACAGCCGATAAAACTCGCGCATGCGCGGTTGATTTTCAGGTTTCAAAAGATTGTTCCCGTATACGTTGATATAGTCGTATGAATAAACGTGTAATTCTCATCAAGATTCTGATTATTACATTGTTTCCACGTTATTCAAATCGTAGGTTCGATTCCGAGTGTTTGATTTTCTTTCGTTATTTACAATTTCCTCAATCGCGTTATCGTTGATTTTCAGAAATTCAGCGCAACCGGGAGTTTTACAAAAACGCCGACGTCAGGCCACCCTTCACTTACGCTTCTCTCATTCGTCAGGTAAGTGAGTCGACATTGCACGAGCACATTGATTCTAATGCATTTTTCAAAAGTGTCAAATTGTGGCTAAAAATTTTTATTTCTCATTATTTTATTTTGTGTTTCGTTGTCCTCTCTTGTTATAGTCGATAATCGAATCGCCGGACAAGCAGTTGACGCTCAACGAGATCTACAACTGGTTCCAAAATACGTTCTGCTACTTCAGGCGCAACGCGGCAACGTGGAAGGTATACTTTTCATGAATCAAAAAACGAAAATGACAAAAAAATGACAAAAAAAATGACAAAAAAAAAAAAAAAAATCAAAAAGAAAATAATTTGAGAAAATTTCGTACAAGGGTTCAAACAAATAATATTAAAGTATTCGTAGCATCCTTCGATATAGATAAAAATAATAATGACAATCTATGCGTTGAAAATTATTTTTCATCCGATTCAAGCAGGGCAATCAATTCGCTAATCAGTTTTCGTGATAATAATCTAACCTAAAAATCGTGACACATTGAGATTTCAATCATCGAGAAGCCATATTATTCTACGAGTTCTTTGATTTGTGACTTATTACTCAAATATACACAGTCAAATTCGTGAACACCCGATTTTATGGGTTTTTCGAAATCACATTGAACGTTGTCCTCATTCTCATGTTCGAGAAACTTATTTTGGTGAAATTGAATTTCAGCTCCGTGCAATTTGTATGGTTTCTTTTTTTTTTTTTTTTTTGTGTTTTGTGGTTTATAAATTCGCGCTTCCATCTCGTTATACTCGGGTTTTTTTGCTCCCGCTTTCTTTCTCAGTCCATTTCAATGATGGAAAATTACTCATGTTTCTACGATATTTTTGCCACGGCGGGAGGGGGGTTCAGGTCCCGTTGTGCGTGAAAAATTCATTTATACGGTCGCGGTATTCATTTCAAGCATTTTATTTAAACCCTCGAGGATTGCCGCAACCGGCGAGAATGCGAAAATGTTTCTTAAAGTCCCAAATTTACGTATATTAATCAAAATAAAGTGAAAAGCGCAATAAAGGGCAGATTAACTCATTTAGAATGTATAACCGGTGGGAATGAAACTAATATCGATTTAATTGTTTAACGAATGATGATATATAATACATCTATACATGTATGCGCGTGTATGTGGGTGCAGCGTGACGTGTGTGTGCGTGCGTGTGTATGTGATAAACGTATGTATTGCCAAAGCTTTGCCTCGCATGGTTCTATGTTCAAAATGAAAAACAAAACAAAAGACTAAATACGACACAAAAAAAAAAAAAAAATCAATCAACAACTATTCAAGAAGGAAAAAAAGCGTTTAGGTATCAACGATACGAGGTAGAAGAACAAGAAGAAAGAACTACCGAGAAGATTGAGAAGAAGAAGTCCGGTGATTGTCAACTGTTGATCGTTGTTCGGGCTGCAGGAGCGAGCTGAAAATCTGAGACGGAAAACTGTTCGGGAATAACTACGTCGTTTTTCTTTAATACGACGTAATCCGTCGTGGCATGAATGTGTGTTGTTACCCCTAGTTGCCTAGAATTTTAGCTGTGCATATTTATATTTATATTTATATAGATATCATATTCAGAGTCGAGGAATGCAATCAACACGCATATACATATGAATATATGTATGTATATACAAATGCATACACTCCTGTGTTATTTTATATAATATGTATATGCGTGTGTGCTTGTTCGTCATGTGACTGTTTCTGAATACGTTTTTAGGCGTACGTACCTGTCCGTTAATCAATTTCAAATTAAAATTCCGTGAAGCAATCGGTGGTTGAATATTGGAAGACCAGATAATCGTACGCATGCGAGTGAATTATTCAAATATCAAAAGACAGTTTTCTAACTTGCTGCGCAGAAGTCATCTTACCACTTCAATATGGCCGCCGTTGACCCGCTTCGGATTTTATTCAGGCTGTAACAATCTTCGTATTGCTTCCCAGTTTTCGTGCGCTATTTCACGTTAAACTAAATCATGGCTAGAACAGTTTGGGTACAATTTTATCCGTTGTGGGAAATCCAAAAGCTGAGAATTCACTCTTATACCGTGCGCACGTGATGTTTCTCAAATAAACCGTCAAAGTCGCACCTTGTGAAAACTATGCAGTTGTCTCGGATATGTACTCTTTGAAGTATGAAGTTGATCAACGGATATCCTGTATAATATTTACATTATACTTGTATTACATAATTCCGCAGTGTTCCCGACTTATATATATTACGATTGTTGTGTTGAATTATTCACTATCATTTCCCGTACAATTACCCTGATTTAATAGCTGGTTGTTGAATTGATTTTCTGATTTGATTGGTTCTTATGATTTTTATTATTTATCTTTTTCCATTATTATTATTATTATCGACGTTATTGCTCGTACAAAAAAAAAAGATCCAGTCAGCGCAATCGGGCGCGTCAAAAAATGATAGATATCTTACTTACCAACACCAAACCCCCACCATACCTATCCATCGTTGAGTTATGCTTCGTTGGTTTTTGCGTTGCTTATTTAGTATGTGTTTATTATTTTGTATAGAACGCAGTGCGACACAACCTGTCTCTCCACAAATGTTTCATGCGAGTCGAAAACGTGAAAGGGGCTGTTTGGACGGTGGACGAAGTGGAGTTTTACAAGAGACGTCCGCAGCGCGCTTGCAGCACGACTGGGTACGTTCCCCCGAACAACGCGCGTCTCTCATTTTATATATTACATTACATATTTAATAATCTCTCTGTTTACCATTTCTCAATCTGTGTATGCACATGCGTTCATCGGTGTACGTATATCAATTGCACTACGTTATACGTACAGGTATAACGTTATACGTGCTGCAATTACATATATATGGTTACAATTGGACGTCTGTGTATATGAAAATATTTTTATATATATATATAGACACTTTTTTATCCTATTATAATATTTATATACTCTTTTTATACGCTGCTTCTTTACCTCATCTTTAATATTCACCTCTTATATATAGATATAATATACCTAGTATTTTTACATATCTCTCCTCTCATATTTATATGTATATCTACATATATCTATATATGCTGTCATATATATTCATACTCTTTAAATATCCTCGTGTCTTTTTTGAAACTACTATACATACTTTTTATATTCTCTACTTTTTCATATACATATACTTATATTATCATTATCATATATATATACATATATATATTTTTATGAATATATATATATATACTATATATAATATTATTCGTACATATATAATATTTATCGTAATTATCATGTCGCTTGTGTTGTGTTTGTCGGTGTCACGTTTTCAACGACCAATTATCGCGACAAAGTATTTCACTATAATTTTTCGAACCTAACCTCCTATCAGCTCAAAATTTCCACGTCTATGTGTTACTTATAAAAATTGTCGATGATTGGTCGAAAACATGTCACAACGCGTCGCGTCTTATTATATCATATTTCGTGCTGTGTGCGATTGTTGCTTGCGTGGCGTGTCAATGTTATACATATACATAATGTTATGGGTTGCGTTGTCTCTTGAATCATCTTTGATATCGATATATCTATGCAGTATACATGCACCGTATCCGTATACAGAGTCGTGGTGAGATAATCGACCATTTCTAATATTTCATATTTTTCTTTACCACAAGTGAACCATAGAAAACACATGTACACAGCTACGACCGAATTTCGAAAGCTCCGTTTTCGGTTATCGGGCATTTGTCGTCGGTCAAATCACGACTAAAACATTCTTGCCATTATTTTGTTCAGCGTGAAATAAATTCTGACATCAGATGAATGCTGGAAATAATCTTACCGCCGAAACAAAATCGCAAGCGGGTTGACCGCGGCCATATTGACTTCGCGCCAACGCACGAATGAGTCAAGTTTTCGACCCACGACTCGAGCTATATTTCGAATAAACGATTTTTCATATTCAATAATGAAATCCCGAGTAACTAAATCGCACGTGTACCTGTGTTATTCTAAATACGTTGACGAATCGCTCGAAAAATAGCGATCGAATCATCATCTGCATACGGATGTGGCGTGCCGATTTGTACGCGTATCTTTTTTGTTCGTCACCTGATACGAAGATACGTGTACTTCCAGGCGAATATACTATACATATATACATACATAAATACTACTGTGATAATAATACGTGTATTAGAGAGTGCGTGATGTGTGAGGCGTGGGGTAGAGGTGTGCTTAACAAGCATGAGGGCTTTGCAGCAGCAACTAACCGAAGCATCTCGTGAGCAGAGGCCCATGTTACAAATTGCTGGGTAGCGGAGCTGATTCGAGAGTAAGGAGCGAGATTATCCTGCGTCAGGTAGAACGAGAGTGACTACCGTACAGTTTCCCCCCACCCCCCTTTTCTTAATACTGTATACTACATACATACTTGTGACTATACTGCATTATACAAGCCAACATACGCATCGATGAATGTGTTAAATTACCAAATTGTTTTTGGAGTTTTTTCTTACATTTTTCTTCGACGAACGCACTATAGAAAGAAAAAAAACCAACAACAAGAATTCGCCTTTCTTGTATCAATATAATTTGCCATTTTTTCTCTGCAACATATTTTTTATAAAAATATCTCACGGATATACACATATATACACACGTATATTCAGTTTGCCGAGAGTTGCTTCAGCGTAGCTGAGACAAGAATGATAAAAAAAAAAAAAAAAGTCTAAAGAAAAAAAAAAAAAAATTATGAAAAACAGAAAGAAAAACGGCAGAAAACAGAGAAATCCAATCGGAAAACAACGCAAAAAAAAAAAAAAAAAAAAAAAAAACTGTCTTTTTACTCTCTTTTCTCTATTTCTTGGTGGTCTTGTCTGTGTATACAGAACGCGATCCGCACCAATCTATCATTGCACAAGTGTTTTGTGCGGTATGAAGACGACTTTGGGTCATTCTGGATGGTGGACGACGCCGAGTTCGTAAAGCGGCGGCATCTGTCCCGCGGCCGCCCCAGGAAATATGACCCAACCCCATCACCCACTCCACCCCACCTCTCCGCACAGTAAGCACCACCACTTTTTAGAATTCTGCGCGCTGCTGCTGATGGCTGGCATTATCGAAATACGTACCTCCGGTTTGAATCAGGAATTGCAGTTGAGAAAATTTTGGAAAAGAAAAAAAAAATAAAATAAAATAAAATAAAATACAGCAAAACAACAAAAAACGAACAAATTATTGGTCAGAAATGAATTCGTTAATCAATGATAAAGAAATTGATAAGAAATTTTGCTTAACGTATAGATAAAAAAAAAAAAAAAAAAAAAAAAAAAAGTAACATTAAACCGGACCGCGAATCGCTTAGTCGTTGTTCACGCAAAGAGGCCGCACCTTCCCTCGTGTTCACATCGCAACAGCTTTTCACCCCGGTAAAGTTCGGATTCGAATACTTTGGTTCGCTATTCTTCGTACGTCCGTGATCCGCGAATCGCGTCTAACTATCAGTTTAAACTCAAGATTACTAAACGTCTAAAATCGAAGCCTTGGTATCCCGATCCTTTCTCTCTTTCTCTTTCTCACTCACTCGCTGTCACTTCCCTTTTTACGCTATTGCTGGGAAATTTTTGTGACAGAAGTTACCGTAGATAAACTGTTGGAAATGGTACAACGTACGTTACGGAGGTCGCGTTATTCGTGAGCTGAAAAATACACAAGTTTAAAAAAAAAAAAAATATATCACATCACACTTCGGAGGTTGGTTGATTTTTGGAACACGATTAAAGATTCGCTCCAGATTTCTGTGAATTAAAAGAAATATCGGTGCCAACATTTTTTTTTTTTTTTACTTACGCAATGGAAAGTATCGTAGACACTGAACAACGGTTAGCCTTATTTAAATAATCACACCGTCATTTAAAACTGTATTTCAACCGATTATAAAACCACATAGTAATTATCCAAGCTTTTGCACATTCGAATAGTTTATTCGTTGCCTAGTTCCGTTCGTTTCGTCTTGGAGATTATTTCCAACGGTGAATCAGTCCGGTAAACGTGATCACGATGATGATTATGAGTGAAAAAATAAACTAACAAAAAGAAAAAAAATATATATATATAAATATAGGCCACTTAAGAATTGAGTAAAGTCGTTGCAACATCTCCGGGTGAGAGACGAATTGCTGTGAATAGTTGGGAGGTACAAGGTGGCGGCCCTTTTGACAAGTAATTAGTCCCAGTTAGTATACCTGCATCATCGTGCTTGTCGATGCCCTTCTTTTTATACCCACCCCCGAGTTAGCCGTCCATTGTCTACAGTATTGTTCACTTGATCCCGCTTCGTATTATTTCAGTTAGAATAGATGTAACATCAGAACCGCAATCGTTATCCAGTATATTTGGCAGTAGCTTTCCCTCGTTAGTTTCCCATTCCTCGTCTATTCGTCCTCAGTCTCTGCACGCTTGTGTATCTCGAAAAAAAAAAAAAAACTATCCGACCACAACACTGCTCCGCAGTTTTTTCGAAAGCTTTGCTATTCACCCCTCAACCAGTTCCTGCATGGGGAATTATTATTCTACAAACATTAGTTCAATTTATTTCAAACGAAAGTCTGGGCGCTTCGAGCTTTCACAAGTTTGCCGATGTTGCATAGATATTTTTCGTTTTTATTACATCACTAGTCAAATTTCAATTGATGTCTGAAAAATATAAAGAATGATACAAATTTACATCAATTTTCAGATCCATGTTCAGTTCAATTACTTATACATACGATATGAAAATTCTGCGACAATAGTTATTCAAAAATTGTTCCTTAGTTTTTAAAACACTTGGAGGATTATCCTGATTTTCGTGACTTCTGTAGATCCGTCGCCAATTTGGATTATTTTAATTTCTTTTTTTTTTCGTCTAGATCTTGCGTTTCGTTTTAATTTTGTAAAGCTGCGATGCGTTTATTGCGTTTGTATGTGGGACAGGGTATACACACGAGTATTATTTGGCGAATGGATGCTTGAAAAAAGCTGCTTAACTGCGCATGCATGTGATAACGTATATAAGTGTAGTACGCGTGCAGTCCCTAAGTGTGACGGGCGATCCAGAACTCGCGAGAATGCGATTTGATCGATCAGATATCAAGAGACAGGTATATAATCATTACGCATTGACCATTATATACTTATAGTATTAATTATTCATTGATAATTCGTCTAGTTATTTTTTTTATTTTTTTTTTCCATTCTTTCCTCCTTCTTCTCACGCACTATAATTAAAATTATAGATTTAAATAATCATAAGATTATATATATATATATATACATATATTTCGGACATTCTCATCGTCTTTTACTAACTATTTTTCCAACTCTATTTTTCTCTTTCTCCTTAAAATATACATATATATTCATATATTTCTATTTATATATTTACTACGTACTATTGCATGCATTTTTAAATCTCTCTCTCTCTCTCTCACTCTTTCTTCCGTCCTATTTCTCTTTATCAATTTTCTCAACATCTTATCGTTATAATAACAGTAGTTCCGTGGTGTAAAAGTTGTTTCATAAATGGCCAAAGGGAAAATATTTTTATCCTCAATTATTTTCACTAAATGCATGCGCGACGAATCGTACATATCAACGAGATCCACGTTTTTACTCGCAACCTTCATATTATCCAATGTTGCTGGTAATCGCGTTTCTCTCGCACTCTCAGACGATCCTTTCCTGAAGTTTGATACCCACCCAGTGGATGTGAGATCAGTGACAAACGAACGAAAAGCGTTGAACGGTAAGTCGAGGTAACCCACGGCCATTTATAAACAACGAAACCCGTTTCAAATGAAAATTCATCTTCATCGGTTATCTAGGTAAAAAAAAAAATGTGAAAATTGTATTAGGAAGGATTTGTTTTCCCTAAAAAAAAGAACTGAGTCTCTTTACGTTGGGAATTTGAAACGGGTAGCGCTGTATGTTTAAGAATTTTTTCATCTAATCTCGCTCAATTTCCGCCAATTCGTTGATATCCGTCATCTGTTCGTAACTTATACACGCATACACGTGTAAGTGAATATGTCCGACATACCGACTTATACGTATTATACGATGTATGGTGTATAACGTTATAACGGTAGGTAAATACTTTTTGAAAATCTTTTTCAAATTCTCTTTTTCCGTACCATTTTTTAGATGTTTTTATACGTACCTATTTAAATCTTTCTCTCTCTCTTTCATTCTCTCTCTCTCTCTCTCTCTCTCTCTCTCTCTCTCTCTCTCTTTATGTATATATCTATATGTTATTCTATACACATATATTTGTATATCTCTATCTTCTCTTCCACTCTATAATATATTACATATACATATAATTAAACAGCGATAACGCTCTGACAATCAAATCCATTTGTATATATGTACATTTGAGCGATTACTAATCAACTTTCAGGTTTTACCGTTGGCAAAAATTTGTTGCGTGTAAAAAAAAGAAAAAAAAAAAAAAGAAAAGAAAAAAAAAGGCAAAAAGAAACAACTTTCTTCGACCTGTTTTTAACCAATAAATTTTTTATCCAATCTTCAGGGGTGTCCCGTCGAAAAGTCCAACTCTAATTCACAGTCCGACAATGTACGGCGACGCACTCAACGCCAATCTCCAGGTAACTACCTAAAAAACGACGCTGAACGCGCGAAGTATGTATAATACAGGGAGAAAAAATAAAAAAAACAAAAATTAATCGAAAGCAAATCAGACATCCGAAAGATTGGTTCTTTTTATTTTTGGCATCTTATAACTCTGCGAAGATAACGATTGATTTGTACTAGTTTGTTATCGTTACTCACGCGAGTCATCTTCATTCTCCGCGGCTCAAGTCGGAAACTATAATAATTCGCATCGATCGATCTACCAATAATGACTAATAATCTAATGCAATTTGAGTATTTCCAGGCTGCGCTTGGTGAGTCGAACATGGGTTTCTTGAACAACTCCATGTGCACATCGACGGCAACAAGTCCTGACAAGGACCATCTTCTAGCCCACAACGATTTGATGTAAGTCCTCGAGAAAATAAAAACAAAAATAAAAATAAAAAATCAATGCAGTGCTACGAAGTGCTGTGGGATCATTCGATTAATCGTAATCTACGGTTCACTGTTCCCCTGTGATTGATTGGAGAAATGATTTACCGGAAAGATCGATTGATCGAATAAACGGTGCATTGAAAAGATCGATTAATCGAAGAAATGACTGGTTGGAAAGATCGTTTAATCGAAAAAACGTCACTAGTTGGAAAGATCGATTGTTCGAGAAAACAGTTAACTGAAAGGGACGTTTAATCGATTAATCGACCAAACGATGCATTGAAATTTTGAACAATCGATTACTCGAAAAAACTAGGAATCGAAAGGACGATTAATTGAAGTCTTTGATCGATCGAATCATCGAAAGAACGATTAATCGAAGCCTACGATCCTATCGATTGATCGTAAGAACGTTTAATCGAAGTCTACGATCGATCGAATAATCGAAAGAACGATTAATCGAAGCCTACGATTCTATCGATTGATCGTAAGAACGTTTAATCGAAGTCTGCGATCAATCGATCAATCGGCCAGCCACAGTTCAGATCGGTGAATATTGTGGTCGCATCGAATTCGGAATATCCGAATTTAGACGTAGGTTCGTCACAGGTTTAACTTTCTCTTTGACTTTCCGCGTGATAATTAAAATTGCTCCCGACAGGTCGCCGTTGGATGAACCATCGGGCGTGCATATAAAGCAAGAGGGGCAGAGCCCCGAGGGCGGGAAGTTATCGAGACTGATAAAACGGGAGCTCTTAGAGGCACCGACCGAGCAGGAGGAGGACGGCGTAGATGACCGTGAATATTCCGAGAGCCATGGCCACGATTCGGGTCAGGACGAGGACATGGCCGAGGACCTATCTATGGCGCCGGACACGACGCCGAGCACGGAAGATCAGATCGAAGCGTAGTATCCTCTTCGTTGTTGATTCCCTAACCCTTTTACCCCCCCCAACCCCCAAGATATAATATTCATCCCCTACTCGCCATATCCAACCGCCCTACAAAAGCGGTCTAAAGACTAATAAATATTATTACTATTATTATTATATTATAATTATTATTATCATCATTGTAATGTCGTTTTTCTTTTTTTTTTTTTTTTTTTTCTTTCCGTCTCATTTTTATTCCAAAACTATGATGACAAGTACGCACGTATTAGCTGCCAATACGATTGGCAATTGTGTATATATATATATTATATACGCATACACACACACACACATATATATATATACTATATAAATTGAACGTTCTTTGATCCATATCCCTTACGAAGCAATTGTAAGAATAACGATTACATTATATACATATATAAAACATACGTTTCGTGTATTATACATATTACAGATATTGCAATATAAGGTTAATATCATATTATCATTATTGTCATTATTATTATTATTACTATTGTTATTATTATTATCATTAAAATTATTACTTTTGATTATAAGGTTATATATATATACATATATATATATATATGTATATGTATATATTATACATCATAGCGATGGTAGGTAAATTTGTTACGCTGTGACACGAGCGACATACGAGGAATAATAATTTCTGTGCGATGATTGATAAATTGATTGATTGATTGATTGATTAGTTGATACCTGCAAACAAAGGAGGGTGTTTTAGATCTGATTGTTGTTCGCAACGAATTACATCGTTATCGCAGGCAGTAACTGCACGATGCAACAGCGTGAACGGAAATCGGTAACCGCGGAAGTTGACTGCGATGAAGAAAGAAAAAAAAAAAAAAAAAATTCCGAAACATTCTTATCCCATGCGATTTTTTTCCCCGCCGCTCGGTCTTGAGAATTTTACAAAAAAAAAAAAGATTAAAAAAAAAAAGTAACGCACCGCGGTGTTGAATTTTTTGTTTTTCGAACGCCGCGGCTTTACTGTCAATATAACGTGCGAAAACTTTCAAGCCCAATGCACATCGCTTTTGTGGCTGCGTACACGCAACATAGATCAATGAAAGTTATGTTCAAAATGGGCGATAAATTAAATGTCTTGAAGAAAATAGAAAGAAAATATATATGTATACATATACATACACACACACACACACACACACACACACACACACACACACACACACACACACACACACACACACACACACACACACACACACACACATATATGCCCACTGTAAATACTTGTCGGTAAGTAATACACGCACACACACACATACACAGATACATAATAATAATAATAATAATAATAATAATAATAATAATTACGAATCTACGTTCATGAGAAATACAGTTTGTGTGTATATATATATATATGTATACACTGTATTTTCATTACCGTTATTATCATCATTATCATTATTATTGCAACGTTACACCGGGCTTAGAACAAAACTGTGTAGCTTTTTACCAAACTACCGATAATTTCATCGCACAAGGAGAAAGGAGAGGCTCAATTTGACGAATTTTATTTTTCGAGGAACAAATTTTTGGTCTTTTTTTTTTTTTTTTGTTTTATGTTGTTTTTTTTTTGGGGGGGGGGGGGGGGAAGAAACAAAGAAAAAAAAAAAAAAATAGCGCCACTGAATTTTAAATATATTCAGATTCTTGGATTGGGCAAAAATATCAGCCGCGGAACTGCTCAATTTCATTTCATTACTACTCGTTCAAACTCAATCGTGCCGAAAATCTGTTCGGACGAATGATTCGTTCGCTTTTTGATTTTCTCAATGTTACTAGTATGGGATCGATTAAAAATTGAATCGTGTTGTTGGCCAGAACGAATCGTCAAGTCGAATCAACCTCAAATTATTAAACCTGGTTTAACGTTTGTCAAATCACATATTAATAAGTATAATAGCGCCTGTATAGTTTAGAATGGGGATAAAGAAAGAAAATAAAAAAAAAAAAATAAATAAAAAAAAAGAAAGAAAACATAAAAAAAAAAACAACCAAGATAGTTTCGTATTCATTGATATACACAATAATAATAATTAATAATCAATTATAGAATTTGTAAATGATAGATATGTTACGTATATCTATACACGTATAAACATAAATTGTATTTAAAAGTGTATACATACAATATATTCGTATACATGACTCTTGTTATGTAAGTATACACACGGAAAAAGAAAACACAATTACACCACAAACACGTCACATTATCGCATACGAAGATATATATAAAAAAAGCAACAAAATAACGGAATTAAATTCAAATCACATCGCTGATAATAAGTTGAAAAATATCTGTATTATACAATTGACTAGACGTAATTATTACTATCATTATTATTATTATTATTATTATTATTATTATTATTATTATTATTATTACTATTATTAGTAATATTAGTACATCCGTTGTTGGTCATTATTATTATTACTATTATTGATTAATCGCGTCGATCAATCAATCGTCTGATGATTAAAAATGGTACAACCCGTACATCTCAAAATTATAGTTTGAATAATTCTGACCCCATGCTGTGTTGCGTTATTTCATAGTTATATATGAAAATAAATAAATCTGAAAAAAAAGTAAATAAATAAATAAATAAACAAACAATTAGGAAAACAGAAAATAAAACGAAAAACGGGTAAAATGACTGAGACGAGGACGGGAAGTGAAGAAAAAAAAAATAAATCGAGGCAAGAATTACGAAATCGTCGAAATCGTGTTTTCTATTATTCCAACATTTTTAACGTGAATTGTAACACTTGATCAGTAATCACGGATATATCACTTTACCTCATTACAACATATAATCGGTGCGGACCGATGCGGATGTGATATGCGAGCGAATTATGCATCTTTTTGATTTGAGTGTTGAAAAAAGAGAGAAAGAACGAAAAAAAAAAAAAAAAACAACCGATTCATTCTCCGCGCGTAAATAACGTATAAATTTATTACTAATAATTATTATCATCATTTTCACAAACAAACACACACGCGCGCACGCATACAGACACATTTTCCATACGCATACATGTGCGGTACGTTTTTTATTCGGATTCCTGTATATATACGCATACTTGCAAACTTGCAAACACATTAATACACATACTGGGCATTAAAAATTATAAATTATAAATATACATATATATAGGTATTATTAAATATCCTTGTAGATTGAAATGAAAGGATATGTGGTGCATGAAACGAATACCGCAATCGCAGCCCCGCTCGCATTCTCATTCCTCGTCATTTTTTAAATAAATAAATATATATATATATATATATATATATATATGTATATGTTTATACACACTCGTCACACATATATATCTATATTCATGTACTCGTAGGATAATAATAATAATAATACACTAATCGCTAACGGTACGATGGAACGAAAACGAAGGGAGTAAAAATAGAATGAAAATTAAAAAAAAAAGAAAAAAAAAACGATCGGAATAATAAATAAAAATTATAATAACGATGCCATTTTTTTTTTTTTTTTTTTTTTTTTTCTTTTTTTACCCAGAGAGAGATCAAAAAGGAAACAAAGACGCGGTTGTCTGAAAATTTTGAACCAGGTCGCACTGGCAGGAAGGTGGAACTTTCTTTTCAGAATCGAGTAAAAGAAAGAATACGAAAATGAACTCACGACTCGTAAACGTTTTACGAAGAAATAATTTTCTCCCACATCTCTTCGACACGTTCTCTGCAGATTATTTATCTCAGCGTTACGAATTTTTTATTCTTTGCCATTCTGTGTACCCTTAATTTTTTTTTTTTTTTTTTTCTCTCCGCTCTCACTTCAGATCGATATAACGTATACGGTATAATTATTATACAAATTTACACATACCGTATGTATGTATGAATATGAATTTAATGAGAACGTTTGAAATTGAGCATATAGTTTCGAGGTTTGCAAAAAGAGAGGAAAAAAGAGAATAGAAAAAAAAAAAAAAATAATAATAATGATCGTGTAACTGGGTGATTTCAGTCGTTGTAATACTGCTATATAAAATATAAGTCTGTGTACTGTGTATAATGAATTAAGAACTAGATATATATATATATACGATAAATAGACTCTTCTGTACATAGTTAGTTAGTAAGGCGTTAGGAATTTATTAAATATCTTAACTGATTATTATAATTACAATTATCACTACTATTACGAGTAAGATTATTATTATTATTATTATTATTGTTGTTGTTGTTGTTCTTGTTATTATTATTATTATTATCATTATTATTATTACTATTATTATTTCTAATTTTAATTGTATTTTTTTTTTTTTTTATATAAGCTGCTCGCGTCCTATTCGCATTTATTGATTCAGGGCTGGTCCTAATGGATCTGTTAGAGATTCAGGATTTTTTTCCTGCGTACACGAATATCGCAAATTCATGTTGCTAGTTATAATCGATATCGAAGAGAGAAAAAAAAAAAAAAAAAATGACGATGAAAAGAAAGAAAGAAAGAAAAAAAAAAAAAAAACAGTCATCGTGTGGTTATTAAAATTTGATCCTCCTAAATCGGATGTAATCCTATATCAATGTTCATTGTACTTCAGTGTATTGAAGGTTCCGTTCGTAGGGAATTCCATAATAAGACTTGCGTCCAAGTTTTTTCATCTCCTTATACTCGATTCGTTCCTTTGCGTAATTTTACACACGAAACAATCTAGCAACACGGAATTGTGGTCGAATATATTGGCCAAAGCGCGTCCTATATATATACGTTTCTTTTTTTCTTTTTTTTTTTACGCATTTCGTTTATTATTTATAAAGAAAATGGAAAAAGTAAGTAAAACAGAAAAAAAAAAATAATAATAATAAATAAATAAATAAATAATGAAAAAAAAGAACATTAGGTGAAAAATAAAAATTAATAAATAGAAAACAGTAATCCTATACGCGACCATATCATTCAGAGGAGCACGTTGTAGAAAAAGAGATGAGGAGAAAGAGCGAGTAAATAGTGCCAAAGTGATTCAAATTTTGTGTAGATAATTGTATAATTCCTCGAACCCACCACGATAGTTTGATTTGACTGTGTATATTTTTTTTTTTTTTCTATTTATTTTTTTTTCTCTCCTTCTCTCGTCAAAACACCATTTATATTTACGTAGCCGGAAGTTCCATCCTCATTATTCATGTTACGATCGACTTTCCGTCTCTTTTTTTTAATTGCAAACTTCTCGGTAGGTATAGAGAAACATACTTATATCAAAGAACGACGTGAAACTAGCGAAGATGAGAATATTTGTATATCATTCAACGGTGTTGTTTTTGTCGTGAACGACACGAAGGATTAAAAAAAAAAAGATTTCCGAAAGGAATACGGGATACGGAACATTCTCTTCGAAGTTCTTATGGATCTATCATGATAATGTTGCGTTGGATATTGAGTTGATCGGATTGAAAATGTTGTAATTGCCTTGACCAGACGATTCCGCATTATTGCAGTATTATGTAGTATATCGTGATGATTTTTTTAGTAATCGATAAAGAAAAATGCGAGGTTGATGCGTAATAAGGAAGAAAACTGACGGATCCGAATGTACGATATAACACGATTTTTATTTTCCTCAGCTGGCTTGTCGATTGACAATGTGGAATTATTATACACACAATTAACGATGTCGATGTGTAGCCTGATCTTTATTGCCTGAAATATGTTTATTAAGTATTATATGATAAGTTGCCTTGTAAAAATGTACCGATTTTACTAAGAAATTAAATGTGTTACTAAAATAATACGAACCTTCAATCAGGCTTTCTCACTTGCCAACTTCTTTGCAGTTTACTGATTTGACGCGATTTTGATAATGTGATTGATTCCTCAGCTGTTGGTCCTATGATGTTCGGAGTGTCTTCTTTGCATTCAGTTTTATTACTGGGTCAAGGATGCGACAGATGAATTTTCAGACAGAAGATTTCCGGATTCCAAAAATCGCAAAAAAAGCAAGGCGAACACCTTTGGGCTTTTTCAGTCAAAATTTGACCAATTTTAAAGAATAGTATGTTCAATAGATTCAAGCACTATATCGACGTAATTTTGCGAGAGAAATCGATTGGGCGCAGTCCCAATACGCTGCGAACAACGCATCAAAAGTTACAGCCTAAAAACGAGAACCTGTGATTTCGACATTTTTCAGCTGGTGCTTTTTCCTTCGTAACTTTTCTCCTGTTGATCCCACGCTGTTTTCGCTGCGTTTTCCGAGTTCCTGGGGGCCCAATTAGTCAGGAAAGGGTCATACAAATCGAATTTGCGACCCTTTGCATTTTTGGCGAAAATTTTCGCGATTCTGAAAAGTGCTGGAATAAATTCTTTCTGGCACTATCCCGACGTAGTTTTGCGAGAGAAATCGATTGGGCGCAGTCCCAATACGCTGCGAACAACGCATCAAAAGTTACAGCCAAAAAACGAGAACCTGTGATTTCGACATTTTTCAGCTGGTGCTTTTTCCTTCGTAACTTTTCTCCTGTTGATCCCACGCTGTTTTCGCTGCGTTTTCCGAGTTCCTGGGGGCCCAATTAGTCAGGAAAGGGTCATACAAATCGAATTTGCGACCCTTTGCATTTTTGGCGAAAATTTTCGCGATTCTGAAAAGTGCTGGAATAAATTCTTTCTGGCACTATCCCGACGTAGTTTTGCGAGAGAAATCGATTGGGCGCAGTCCCAATACGCTGCGAACAACGCATCAAAAGTTACAGCCAAAAAACGAGAACCTGTGATTTCGACATTTTTCAGCTGGTGCTTTTTCCTTCGTAACTTCTCTCCTGTTGATCCCACGCTGTTTTCGCTGCGTTTTCCGAGTTCCTGGGGGTCCAATTAGTCAGGAAAGAGTCATACAAATCGAATTTGCGACCAAAAATTTTTTGGACGAAAAATGAAAAAAAAGTAAGGCTAACCCCTTTGCATTTTTGGCGAAAATTTTCGCGATTCTGAAAAGTGCTGGAATAAATTCTTTCTGGCACTATTCCGACGTAGTTTTGCGAGAGAAATCGATTGGGCGCAGTCCCAATACGCTGCGAACAACGCATCAAAAGTTACAGCCAAAAAACGAGAACCTGTGATTTCGACATTTTTCAGCTGGTGCTTTTTCCTTCGTAACTTCTCTCCTGTTGATCCCACGCTGTTTTCGCTGCGTTTTCCGAGTTCCTGGGGGTCCAATTAGTCAGGAAAGAGTCATACAAATCGAATTTGCGACCAAAAATTTTTTGGACGAAAAATGAAAAAAAAGTAAGGCTAACCCCTTTGCATTTTTGGCGAAAATTTTCGCGATTCTGAAAAGTGCTGGAATAAATTCTTTCTGGCACTATTCCGACGTAGTTTTGCGAGAGAAATCGATTGGGCGCAGTCCCAATACGCTGCGAACAACGCATCAAAAGTTACAGCCAAAAAACGAGAACCTGTGATTTCGACATTTTTCAGCTGGTGCTTTTTCCTTCGTAACTTTTCTCCTGTTGATCCCACGCTGTTTTCGCTGCGTTTTCCGAGTTTCTGGGGGCCCAATTAGTCAGGAAAGGGTCATACAAATCGAATTTGCGACCAAAAATTTTTTGGTCGAAAAATGAAAAAAAAGTAAGGTTAACCCCTTTGCATTTTTGGCGAAAATTTTCGCGATTCTGAAAAGTGCTGGAATAAATTCTTTCTGGCACTATCCCGACGTAGTTTTGCGAGAGAAATCGATTGGGCGCAGTCCCAATACGCTGCGAACAACGCATCAAAAGTTACAGCCAAAAAACGAGAACCTGTGATTTCGACATTTTTCAGCTGGTGCTTTTTCCTTCGTAACTTTTCTCCTGTTGATCCCACGCTGTTTTCGCTGCGTTTTCCGAGTTCCTGGGGGCCCAATTAGTCAGGAAAGGGTCGTACAAATCGAATTTGCGACCAAAAATTTTTTGGTCGAAAAATGAAAAAAAAGTAAGGTTAACCCCTTTGCCTTTTTCGGCGAAAATTTTCGCGATTCTGAAAAGTGCTGGAATAAATTCTTTCTGGCACTATTCCGACGTAGTTTTGCGAGAGAAATCGATTGGGCGCAGTCCCAATACGCTGCGAACAACGCATCAAAAGTTACAGCCGGAAAACGAGAACCTGTGCTTTCGACGTTTTTTAGCAGGTGCTTTTTCCATCGTAATTCCTCTGCTGTTGATCCCAAACTGTTTTCGCTGCGTTTTCTGAATTCCTGGGGGTCCAATTAGTCAGGAAAGAGTCATTCAAATCGAATCTGAGACCAACAATTTTCGGCTCGAAAAATGAAGAAAAAGTAAGGCTAACCCTAATGTTGTGAGAGAAATCGATTGGGTGCCGTCCCAATACACTACAAGCAAACGAATCAAAACTCACGGCTGGAAAACATTAAATTGGCATCGGGTTTCTGAGGAAGTGGAAGATAAAAATCAAAAACTCAAAGCTTCAAGGTTTCAATTCCAGTTTATTATGCCTCACATCGAGTACAAGTGTTCAGGTGTCATATGTCAGTGTATACTGCTTCACCAAGTTCCTTATTACTATCATTACAATATATTATACTATACTGACACAATATGCTAATAATGGTCATACATCATACCAATACTTATTATAATACCATCCTAATTGATATAATTAGTATAATATTTTGAATAATATTGATTTTTAAGACAATAAAAAATGCAATACAGTGCGCGAACATTAAATAGGAAGTCTGGCTTCCATAATAGAAAAAAAAAAATGCGATATATTGCATTAAGCAGAATATGAATAACGTTGATATGAGATAGTTTTCATTGTAGTTTGGAAGCACAGTTCAAGTTTTGGTCACAGTACAGGCGTAATGCACCTCTGCAACATATTCAATGTATACTGTTGTAATAATACTATTTTACGCAACCTGAAATAATATAAATAATACCTACATAAATGTTTACGTTTTCTGTTCGTATCTTCGCAGATGTTGATTCCACGATGCTACAAATACCGTTTTTGCAATCCTCGGAGTCCATACATGTAGTCTGAAAAGGATTGTTTAAATCGATTCTGAGACGAAGTTTTCCTCTCGAAAAAAAAGGTTAACCCGTCTCAATTTTTCCGGTTGAAGTTTGGCCAAATCTTAAAAATATTTCAATCAATTGTTTGATGCATTATAGTGACGCAATTTTGCCAGAGGATTCGATTACGCGCAGTTCGAATGCGCTGCGAGCAACGGATCAGAAACGACAGTCGTAAAACGAGAAATATTCTCCGTATTTCGCTATCTGTTGATTCCGCGATTTCTTAGATGCGTGCTTTGGCTTCCTCGAAGTTCAATTTTCGTTCAAATTGATTCCGAAATGAAATATTTTTGGGAGAAAAAATCACAAAAAAGTAACGACACCAATCACTTATGTTTTTCCAGTATCCTAGTATCTTCAGTCGGTAAAGCAGCGGCGATGCGTATCATTGAATTCCATCTTTATCTACGTCACCGCCAACGTAGAGAATGTTCGGTGTCACCATCTAGTGTGAAAACTTGAAACGTGGGAACACGAACAAGGCGTCGAGTATTTTATTCTACGTACAGTCTACGCGGGCCACGTCAGGCTGAAGAGTTAGGTGCACTTGAATCAAAATAGTGTCGCCAGACGTGTGGATTCTGGAAATCCCGACATAACCTCACTTACTTACTGCTAGTTTATAGATACACCGAGAGAAACTGGCACGGAGTTTGGTTATTTTTCGTCGTCAAGTTGCCAATGCGTTGTGTTGTCTTATGGTATACTGATCCCTCGCTGGATCAGCTCGAAGATTGTTACCGACCAATCATTTCCATACTGAAAATTATTTTGTGATAAATCACACAGGGTTATGACCGAAGTTCCGATGTACTTTATCACTATGCAATTTATCATGTGAATATGATCTAATACGTGACAAATCACATAATAAACCACAAAATAATTTTCAGTAGGTCTTTATCGTTCGTTCCACATCGCGACATAAAAAATCGCATCAATTTCAAACTTTCAGAATACATGGAATGAGCATCGAGTCTATATAAGCACCACACAAGGAACAAGCCCAAGATAATGAGTACCTTAACCTCGATCTCTAGCAAGACCTTTCTGAAAGCGAGTCAGAAAGGTAATACAACAAAGTTAAAAGAGCTCGCCTCTACAAACGACATTAAAGACTGGACGGTATATCGTCACGAAGCATCAGGAGATACGGCTCTGCACTTGGCGGCACGCGAAGGTCATTTAGAGGTGGTGAAATATCTGTGCGAAACATGGAAGGAGCCACCCTTCAGAACGGAAGTGGCGAACAAAGATATGAAAAGACCGGTGCACGACGCAGCTCAATCCGCGAAACTCGACGTCCTCGAGTATCTTCTTGGTCAAGGTTCGCTCGTTGGTGAAAAATGAACGTGTATACAATGTAGCCCTTATAATTTTTATGTTAACACTGCCTTGTCACGAAAGGAAACCCCTACACTGCGCCGTTCTCATCCATCTTATCTCTACCGCACCCAAGGTGCCGCCGTGGATCCCTTGAAACGTGCAGACTGGACCCCCCTGATGTTAGCCTGCACCAAAGACGGAGAGGAAGCAGCGAGTTGCGTGAAAGCTCTGCTTCGACACGGCGCAGCTTCCGAATTGCAGAACAAAGACGGCTGGACGCCGCTGATGGTCGCTTGTAGGACTGGAAACGTCGACGCGGTTAAATGCCTGATGACACGCTCGTCTCGCAGTGTATACATGAGGAGTAAAAACGGTCGAAGCCCTTTGCACGTGGCTGGTAAAATACCGAGCAGATCAGTTATTTCAATTCGAATATGAGAAATCGTTGGTATTCTCATCTAACGTATCAGGAAATACCATATTGTGATAGAAATCAGGCAACTACAAGGACCTCATTTGTCATTAAAATTTGTTTCTTGTCGAATGTTTTGATCCCCAACACTTTATGGGGGGGGGGGGGGTTTACAGCTTGAATGATTTAAAATGATGCCTACTTTTAGGATTTTTGTTCAAAGAAAATAAAAACACTTGGAGCAATTTGAGTATTAGGGATTTATTATTTATAGTTTCAAGAATATTTTAGAATATTATCGTTGCAAATAATAACAAAATGGCGGCATGGCGTAGCGAACGACCACGTTTTCAATCCGGTGGTACAGATTCTTCGATCGATTTTTATCCGATCGACTTGAAATTTGTACACAGTCTTTGAAAATTTGTATCGATTTGAGCTCGTGGCTAAATTTTCGCATTTTAATCCCAAAATTTTGTTATAACAATGTTTGTAACAATTTTTTGGTCGGTAGATGAAATTTTTTTTCATAATCGTACATATTAGAAATTTTTTTTTTCCTCATCATTTGGGCAACAAGCTCGAAGCAAAAAGGGTGTTTTTAACTCTAAAAATTTTGTTATTAATTTCGATGAAAAAAATTCCAAAATATTTTTGAAACTATAAATAATAAACTCCTCAAATTCAAATTGCTCCAAGTGTTTTCAATTCTTAAAAAAAAAAAAACTACGTATGATTTTAGACCGTCCAAATTGTACTCCACCCCCCCCCCCCCCCCCCCCCCCCCCGTTTAATTTGACAAAATAGGAACCTGATGACTGAAACACAAGCTACCGTATCTTACAATTAATATTTACATAATTTGACAACACGGTGCCATATTGGCCATACATTGGGATCTTTTGTTTTACAGCGTTTCACGGCTGTCGGAATGTCATTGATTTGATTTTATCCGAAGATTCGGATTTGATAAATTGGCAGGATTCGTCCGGATCAACCCCGCTTTTGGAGTCCGTAAAGAGCGGTGATTTACCAACGTTTCAACGTTTGATAGATTCGAAAGCCAACGTGAACGCGGTAGACAATGTGGGGCAAAATGTTTTACACATTGCCGCACAGTGCGGTAACACAGAGATCATTGAATACATATTAAATCGTAAATTGATCGACGTCGAATCTCCAACTCTCCATGGCATAACACCTTTGATGTTCGCTGAGAAGAACAAACAGCTCAAAGCGATCAAAGTCTTATCATCTTTTCAAACTCGATAGATTTTCATCCGTGTGTTGCGTGATAATCTGAAAATCCTTTGATGTAATTCTTAATCTATCCAGTAAAATATATCGTAATATATTATCGTCAATAAATTATATTCGAATATACAGATTTGTCAATTTTTTTGTTTTTTTTGTTTACAGTCACCGGAAAAAGATGAACCCTTTATACATTGAATAAGAATAAACTCCATGTAATAAAATACCTATACAGGAAATCAGTATAGGAAAGAATTGTTCTTAGCAGTGCCATAGTCGAAATTATATTCAGATCGGTACACATTTATTAATTTTTTTTCTGATTTTTCATTTTTTTTTTTTTGTTTTTTTTTTTGGGGGGGGATTTTGTGTTTTTCCCTTTATCATCAGACAGTATTCAGAGAAGCGTACAAAAATTAACAGATTCACGATTTAAAAATATCGGGTTTTACATTATGTATTTCGTGTTACATTTCACGCATTTTTATCGGTCAAAGATTGGAGATTGAAGCGGAACGATTGGAGAAAATATCACATGATCGGAGCAAAAAATTGCCGACGAGTAGCCATCGAAAGTCGAAAACAATCGACTGATGTGATTTGAAGCGAATTAAAAACGCATATTTATTTATTGCGAAATTGACCGTTGAGTGGATGAAAAACAAAGAACCAGATTTGAATTCGTATACGAAAAATGCGTGGTAACGAAAAAAAAAAAAAAAAAAAAATAAAGAAGAACAATGATCAAAGGGTGGAGAAACAAGAGAAAAAAATTCACTCGTCGGGCAACTTTGATGCAAAATGAGCAATTTTTTTTTTCATGTCAACAAAATGAATATGGAATTAAAGAATATAACATAACGTATGTATTCTGATGAACTGGTAGGTACGGTGAACGGCAGGAGGGGACATATACATATTGTTAAGTTTGTTTGTTTGTTTGTTTGTTTTTTTTTTTTTTTCTTGAATAAAACTTGATTTGGAGAAATATATAGTGTATAGGTATATACAATATATATATATACATAAATCTCACTTTCTCGTATAGTATATGACTAACTAACTACAGGTAAAACATGCATGATCGTTTTTTTTCTTTTTTTTTTTATAAATTGTTTTATCCGTCTTGTTGTACGTACGTTGCACATTTAATTGAAGGTTCGTCGAATCTTATCTCTTGTCGACGATTTGATAAAATTCGTTCTCTGTTTTTCCCCTACATACCGTTAGTGAAGAATCATTACAAGTATAAATATCGAATAGTTACTTCAGTGTCGTTATTATTATTATTATTATTATTATTATTATTTTCGTCCAACTTTTCTTTCTTTTCTCTTCTTTTCTTTTCTTTTTTTTTTTGTTTTCGTTTTGTCTGATCTCATTTTCAATGTATATTACCTTTCCACTTAAATATTTACATATATACCGCTATTAAAGACTTAAGATTTAATTTTATTATTACATCGTACTCGTCATCAAATAAACGACCTCTTTAACTTTCGCTCTCTCTGTCTCTCTCTCTCTCTCTCTCTCTCTCTCTCTCTCTCACACACACGCACACACACACAGACACACACTCGCTCTTTCGCTTTCGTTATTATTTTACCATATAGATATACATGTCACGTATGTACCGTATGCATACATATATAATATAATAATAGAATATAATATATCACCTTCGTGATTCATTTAATTTTCACATCATTTTATTCATTTATTGTTTCGAGTTTCCATCTCATATTTTTCATTTACATATTACAAGTATTCAACATGTACAAAGCACTATTTACATTATTTACAACGTTCGAAAAAAGAGTTCCTCAGTCACTTATCATTGTCTCTTATCATTTCTTTACCTCGATCTTTTTTTTTTTTTTCACCCTTCTAATTATAACATCAATGTAACATAATAGATTTAATATTAATCGTTAGAATAACATAATGAACGAGTGAAATGCGATTCTCAAAATTAATAATCAATTCTTATCCGACAAACTATATATATCGTTTGGACAGATATTCGTCACGAGTACAGGTCCAATTAAATAGATGGTATACACATGTCGATTTAACATTATTTAACACAGTTTCAGGTTGGCAGAAAGGAAATTAACAAAATCATTTCAATAGGAGTATTAATGTAGGAAAAAAAAAAAAAAAAAAACACCATACAAACGATATATGAAACGTATGAAATTTTTTGTAAAACGACTTGTTTTCTCAATCAGTAAAATGCTCTTCTCAGTTTTTTTCTTTTTTTTTTTGCCCCCTCGTAGCTATACACGATCCAATTATCAAGTTAGCTAAACGTCAACAGAGTAAAAATAAAATAAAAATTAATAAATAAAAAAAAAAAAATAATAATTTCAAAGGCATTTACAGATCAAAAGTAAAAGCACGTTTCAAAGATTTTCTAACAAGTAGCGTAACTTTGATCTTACTTTTCAATCGTACTAAATGTTTTACAAATAAACGAACCGATACGAATACCAATTGTAATAACAATATTTTATACTTGTGAATATTATTTTCAAGGAATCCGGGAGGATTACATTTATACATTTAATACAGTATTATTAGAGGTTATTTTCATTCTTTTGCAAACGTAGTAATACAATATTCACTACGATAGATCATTAATATAGTTTCCTGTAATATACTTTGCCAGGCATGATAATCAATGAATTTTTATTATCGCTAAGTCGTTTAAAAAAATTTTACTTTCATGTTCGTTTGTTTAATTATCATCATCTCCTGGGTAACGGTATATTCTTTTCTTTTCTTTTTTTTTTTTTTTTTTTTTTTTGCCAACTAACACATTCGATTACGAATTTCAGACGATTCCTTACTTTGAATGGAAACTGAGTGCATTTCAAAATTAGTTTTGCTGCCCGTTAACGATTACGTTCTATTATTAGCTGACACGTTCGATCGTGAAAAATAGAAGATAAAAAAAAAAACAAATAATAATAATAATAAAAACAAAATAAATAGCGGACAAGGATACACCCCGTATGTTTAAATACAGATTACATACGATATTACACATACATATACATATACCATGTATATATATAGTATATATGTATACTTATATGTAGAAAATATCAACAAAAAAAAAATTAAAAAATAAAAAATAGCAAAAAACAGTGACTTAGTTTTCATTCTTACATTTCAATTGGAAACTGCTCTTATTTTTTCTAATCTACTATTACATTCTTTCCTATTCGTTATTTACCGTCAATTATTCACTTTCAGTTATAATAACGAATAACGAAAGACGTACGCGTATGTCTTATCGTATGTGTATATATATATATATACTTGTATATACATACATATACAAGTGAAATCTTATCATTACCGTGCAAATCTCAAACGCAACTACTCGTGTGGATAAGAATAACATCTGACGCGCTCAGCCCGGCTGTAATTGCCGATTGGTATAGTTGTGTAGTTGTGTTTGTTACTTTTAACGATTTAGATCTACAGATGAGTTTTTTTAACCGTGAAAATTTTATTCTTTTTTTTTTTTTTTCGATTCTTCGCATTAAAACTTTCCTGAAAAGCTACCACACGACCGACAAGGGCTGCCGGACAATGGAAAAGAAAGAAAGTGACACGAATGGAAAGTAAAAAAAAAAAAAAAAAAAAAAAGAAAGAAAGAAAAAAAGAAACAAACTGATTGCGAGGATCGATGAAAAGTAAGAGAGAGACAAGAGAAATTTGCACGGTTTGCATTCGACTTTGCGAGTATTTTGAAGAAAGAAAAGAAAACAAAACGTACTTGCTCATACGACGTGTCTTAAAGTAACTACATGACAAGTAGTACAAAGGATTTCGCATGACTTTTGTTTGCAATCTTTTGTAAACTTGTCGTCGGTTTGATTGAAATGGAAATTTATCGATACATCATCGGATTCTCCGTCAAGTTTCGACCGTGATTATATAGGTTATATTATTTACGGTACAAGTGTATTAATTTGTTTAGAAAATAGATCGATTCTGACAGGAAATCAAAACTTAAAATTGAGGTTGATAAATGCTGCGCAATAGCGTTCGAACGCCGAGTTTAATATCGTAAAATTGAAAATAAAAATAAAGAAATGACGACAACAACAACAACAACAACAATAATAATGGGTAATAATTCAAATTTCGTATTTTTGTCGGTTACCTAAAAATTATGGTAATCATTGAATACGACGATGACGACGATGGCGAGAGATTCGGCTATAAGTAAATACAGTGGCTTACAATGTTTTCTTTTCTTCGAACAATTATCATTATTACTATTACTATTATTATTACTATTATTCATTATTTCTTTGATGTTGTTGAGTAGGTAACCTTAACGATAGTAATTTAGTGATATTTTCATTAAAAATTTATGTATGATTTGTCCGCATCGCTGTAGGTATTACTAATATTATTATTATTGTTATTGTTATTATTAATATTATTATTATTATTATTATTATTACTCGTCCAGTCGATATACATACAATATATATATATACATACATATATATAGTTGTTTACTTTAGATATTTATCATTTTATTCAATCGATTGCGTTAACTATACTTAAAAGTTTATCAATAGTATATTATACAAGTTTCGGTGTATTAATCACAGACACACAACGCGATTTTTACGATATAATCGATCAAATTTTACATTTCATTGTCTTCTCATCGTCGCACAGACAGAATTCATTCATATCACGGAACTGCTCTACAGCTCGCTCGCAAAAAGTATTCGTAAATCACAACTGTTGTTATATTAACAGTTCATCCGCCTTTCATTCATTCTTTCAAACTCCTTCATCGTCATCATCGTCATCATGATCATTTGATAATTCTGATTGGTAAAAACAATGTTTCTTAGTGTATTTATTTTACTTTATTTTATCAATTTATTACACGTTATTCTTTCATTCGAAAAATGTTTCAATTAATTGTATACCGGGAAAAAAATAAAATAAAAAGTTATCTTCAGTCGACTGTTTGTTTGCTAGTTTGTTGTTGTTGTTGTTATTGTTATTATTATTATTATTATTATTATTTATTTTTTCCTTTTATTTTTATTTTTTTTTTTTTGTTTGTTTTTACTTTATTTTATTTTGAGCTAGTCTTCAGTCTTGTAGCACTCGTACTTCCACTGTACAAAATGTTAAATAAAATAAATGCAACAACGCGCACCAGGAGCAAAACTACTACACAAAGTTCTCATAATATAATATATATATATATATATATATATATGTATATATGTATAATATACCTATATATAGATATATATATATATACATATATGTAATGCGTACACAGTAAATCACGGTAAGTTTATTTCTTTAGCCCTCGATTCGAGCCGTTTGGGGAGATAAGAGAGGTGTGCCCGTGTGTATCTATAATGAATAATGTGTGATCCGGAGGCGGCATTGCTATTACATAATATATCTACAAACGTTCGGCCACCTCCGTACATTAAAATTAGCGAGACCCAAGCACATCGGTTCACCATCGTCCAGGCCCCCGTTCAAAGCAAAGTGTACATACGCAATAGAGACGATCGGGGAAAATTATCAATCCCTCAACACTCGCTGTAGGAAGGTGGGGGCATGTTGCGACCGGTATACATGTCGGTCTGTGGCTGAAGGTGACAAACTACGGTGTGTCCGTTCAAAACCGCAACCGTTCTACTGTGGTCCTGCTGGAGAGGCGGGAGTCCGTAATTTCCCGGTAGTCTTGACAACTCGCCAAGCTCGTACCTGGCCTGATACCGTCTGAGTTTCTCCCAGCAGTTGTTCGCCGCGTTACGCTCTTGCCCGGGACTGTACTCGGCTGGATTACCGACGGAGTGCTGGGGGGCGCCTCTGTTGTCTATCGTCTGGCCGTAGTGAACGAGGTTCCTGTCGTTCGCCGGCGAGTAAGGAATCAGCGGACGATGATCGCCGTAGCTCCGCGATGACTGTCTGCTCATGTCGCTCTGCCGCCTCCCGTCCTCGTCCGACATGTCGGATACCTGGATTTCACCACCTCCTCGTTCTATCTCCTCGTATACCGGGTCGTCCTCGCCGGCCACCATTCCCCGTGGGAGGTGGACGTGCTGACCGTGATGTCCGTGGACCTGGTGATGCCCTCCCCGTCCGTCCCTTATCTCCGTGTACGTGTGGTTGTAAGGAGACGCCGCCCGTCGCCCTGATCGCGTCGTCGCCTCGCCAAGGTCGCCGACCATTCTTCGATCACGGGTCCTTCCGTGCGACAAGGTCATCGTGCTGTGAGTACGCGGCGAGTCTTCTTGCTCCGATCCTCCGTGACCGGAATCCCGGGAACACGATTTAAAAGAAATGTTCTGCGGGGAGAGAGAGAAAATTAGATACCGTTGTTAGTCGACGTAGTGAAGTTTGGTTGCGGAACGATTCGACACCGTCATTCGTTTGGGATCCTTGAATGCAGGAAGAGGATAGAAAATATGGTAAAACGAGTTTTGACGTGTTTAATCGTAAATGTGATTTTTCGTCGCGCGTTTTTCAACACACCGACTCAATGTCACAAAATAAAACTTCGATATCTTGCAAGATATATTCTGTGCTTAGACGTTTGAGTAATCTTGCCCTAGAGCGATCAGCTGATCGTCCACTCCGGCGCCATATTGTTCTAATCACGACCGCATTAAGAATCCCAATGTGATGAAGAAATATTGAAAGATTTTACTTAGGTACTAGTTTCAGGAAATCTGACCTTATGGTTATGACATGAAAATGTTTGTACTACAGGCATAATTTCTTTTGCCACGTAGTCCGAAAACGCTGAGCATGATCCTAAGAATATTTCAATGAGAGGTTATGTGAATAAGGTGAAATGAACGGTGCAGGTAAGGCTGTGCAGTGGTGCGATTTAAAAAAAAAATATATATATATATATATATCCATGCATATATATAATGTTGCCATGAAGTGAATTTGCGACGACTGAAAGAATGTAAAAGGGTCGCGTAGGAAAATGTTCCATTTATAGGTATCGCGCAGAAAACACACAGAAGGAAACAAAATCGAATAAAAAAAAATTCTCTTCGACAGTTTTTCACTAGGGGTGTTTTCTGCACTGACACTAACTGTAATTAGTAATAAGTAACGGGTATTAAAGCTGTCCCAGCATTAATAAGCATTCGTTGTTGGTTGGTTAGTAATTACCTTCCACATGAGGTTTTTGTTAAGAGGTCCCCAAGTGGCGGTCGCAGATTTAGGGATATTAAGAGCTGAGGGAAAGTTGTTTCGGGCGTGAGGCAGCGTTGCTACGATATGAGCTTCCGACGAAGGAGGTTCGCGTTGAGAATTGGTTGTGCAGGCGGCTGGGGGCAGCACCGCCGATTGTTGTCTGTCAGTCGTAACCCAACCGCGCCCGGACACCAAGTACTGCAAACGACAGTACGACCATTCTCTCTTACATAATTCCCTTTTTATTCTATTCATAATCATGCTTCGTGTCATTCTCACGTTGTGTTAGAAATGTATCAAATTGCGTAGCTCGGGTCGATCTGCCCGCAGCGAATCTTTTCGCACTGTTTCAAACATGTATGTACTTGTTGTTTTATCCCTACTGTTGAATGAAAACTGATTCTCTTTTACATGATTCCTTCTTTATTATATTCATAATCATGCTTCGTGTCGTTCTCACGTTGTGTTATAAATGTATCAGACTGTGTACCTTGAGTGGATCTGCCCGCAGCGAATCTCTTCGTACTGTTTCAAACATGTATGCGTGTGTTGTTTTATCCCTACTATTGAACGAAAACTGATTTTCTCTTGCATTTCCCTCTGTATTCAATTCATACTCATGCTTCGTGTCATTCTCACGTTGTGTTAGAAATGTATCAAACTGTGTACCTTGAGTCGATCTGCACGCAGCGAATCTCTTCGCACTGTTTCAAACATGTACGTATTTGTTGTTTCATACCTGCTATTGAATGAAAACTGATTTGCCCCTTCGTTATCATCCATTCTATGAGGGTGACAACTCGAAACGTGTGCCCCTCCCAGTAAACGAAAATTGAATCGATTTCCTATTAATTTTTTCATTTTACCGTGACATTTTTTGAAGGAATGAAGAATGTGTGGAATGAGATTATACGCCAAAAAGGCGGAAGTGAAGGTGTCCGTGTATTTGATGGTGGTTAGTAATTGGTTAATAAATGAATGAAAATTATTTGATGAAACGGTGCCGAGTGTAAGTGTGTTTGGTGTCTTATAGTCTAGGATCTACTAGGTAAGTACTCAGTAGCGTGAAACATTACGAATCTTTCAAACATCTGATTAATTATTAATTTCAATCGGCACTGCCGCAGCGGCGAATATCGGCAGCCGGATGTTTGTGTTTGTGGAGTTTGCAGAGATTTTTAATAAAAGTAAACTTCGATGTAGGGTGTTGGAATGATACGGAAAACGAAAAGTAACGAATTCCGAGCAGAGTTTCCACCGTGAGAGTGACGAGTGTGGGTGTCTCTGAAATAAACTCGTGTTAAAATCATCATGCAGATAGAATAAGTGGTACATCGTGTACTTTTCCGTTCATCGTACAATAATCAGATAGTATAATAGACAAAGTAGCCAGCAACCGCGTACACCAAACCCCGCAAGAAAAGCAAATTTTGAGTCACCACTATTGTTGTTAGTATTAATAGGAGAAGTGCAAGGCCCTTTTGCTCCAAGATCGTGTCGATACATACGCGAAACACATATGTATTTATCTGCTTTTAGATAATTAGATCGTGTTAGATTGTATAAGAGAAAAATTAACATGCGAATTAAAATGTGTACAGCGATCAACATTTTTTTTTTTTTTTTTTGTATTATTTCAAAGAATTCATTTCATTGTAAGTCAAGTTATTTTATCATAAAGTATAAAGTATTCCTGCAAATAAACTTTTCACGTTCATTTAAACGAGGGAAAGAAATTCATTCGAGTCAACAAATAATAAGACAAGTAATGTATAAATTAAAAATTCAGCCGGTATGCAAATGTCGATAAACATTTCAAACGCGTGATTTTACGCGTTATTTTTTTTTTTTTCTTATGAAAAAAAGGGCCTGTTCCTTCTGTATGAACGAATAATCTATTTATGAGGATTTTCGTATGGTAATTCAATTGTTATTTTTATATCAATAATTTTGAATCAGAGTTTTTTGAAACGGTGGTGTTCAGCGTGGGCTTCTTTTTATAGCTGTGACGTTTCCTAATTTTTTTTTTTTTTTTTTGTTTTTTCACTCTACAAGTTCTCAAAGAAAAATCGACTCTGTATATACAATAACACAAGGATTCTACCGTACAAATTGAAAATTATGATTATAACAATGTCTCATGTTCAATATACAGCGAATTGCGCAAGCTAATTCAAATTCTACGTAAAAGAAAAGCCTTTTTATATAATCTTCACTACCAATTACCAAATACGTATATCAACGAAATCAAACTATAGTATAGCATAACAGAGCGTATCCCATATGGACAAAGTTCGGTTTTACGCAAACTCTTGTGTAATTTATTCCGAGCTTCTACAGTGATCGCGCGTTCCTTCGCATAGTTAGTACGACGTTATATCTACGAATCATTCAATTCAATATTTAAATTATTGTCTTCTCCGTGTTTCCAGTATTGAAAAAAAGTCGACACATATACCCGAATTGTCGACAATACTTATAGCATAAAAATTCAACAATTGTATACGATTTAAATCTTGCGTAAAACGTCACAGTCCACCAAAGACCCTTTTTTTTTTATTTCTGTGCGATAAATATTATGCTGTATGTATATTATATAAAAAGAAACATGACCAAAAAAATTAGTCTAATGTAACAAGCAAGAATTGATAAACGAAAGAAGACTTCAGCGAGGGTTTCGATTAATTATTTTCCTCGTACTTTACGTATATATATATATATATATATATATATATACATGTATATATATGATATATTATTTGTTTATTATTTTTTTCTATATTTGATTTTGTTTTCAGGTTTGGTGTATTTAAGCGGTATTTGGATACCTTGCTGAGTAGCGTGCCTATTGTGGTTGCTCGGGGCCATCAAGTGCATTGGATGTGTCCCGACCGGCGATCGCAGCGACAGATTGTTCAGGTTGACATTTATCGAAAGATTCGTATTGTTACACGGCGCTGTCAGATTGTTGTGGTTATTCGGTGAGGTACCCACGCTAGCTGCTGCGTGAGGAGACAATCCCGAGCTGTCCGTCGTCGGTGCCGACGGATTTGACGACGTGTTGTGGGAGGCGAATTCCTTGCCGCCATTCGTCCCGGCGACGCCTCCGCTTGTCCCCGAAGAGCCGGCTGAGCTGCCCGAGACGGTCTTCGAACATCGGAGACACTTTGGCAGCCATGAATGGCGCCTGATAAACTTACGGTATTCTTTCCGCACCTGAAATATGAGGGCAAAAAAATGGGGGGGAAGGGAATGAATTCGTCCGGTCGATGAATCGATGTTGAGGGATGTCATAATATCGCACGTATTGCCTACTCCGAGAAGACCAGAGACTAGGAGACCGAACTTCTGTCAAAAAAGACTAGCTTCAGGTGGGCCAACATTCCAACAACAAGCCGCTTGGCGGCGCTGCTAAGCGTAGAATACTTGCGCAATCCGATACTGCGCATCTTCACATTCATCTGTTTCGAGGCAAGGGGAGATACTCGAATTATTAGATTGCGCAGTACCGCAGTGCGCAAGTATTCTAGTGACAACTGTAATTCAAGTAACTTTACAAATCTCGACGATAAAACGATTATCTTCTATGCTTTGCGCACAGGAGTCAACTGTTTTATCATCGGGTTCCTTAGAGTTACGTGAATTGTAATCGTGAATCGAGAGTTAGGTCTGTTATAATCGGCCTCTCTGAAGTTGAGTGAATTTTATTAGCAGTCATTGATGGCCAGGCCCACCCTCACCATCCGAGTTCGGCATCCTACTCGCCAGTCTTTTTGGACTACTCTTACCTTCTCGTTTTGCACACAGTGGAACACGAAGATGAACAATCCTTGGAGACTGTTCAGTACTGTGAATATGTAAGCCATCACTACCGATTCTTGATTCAAGTACAACAATCCAAAGGTCCACGTCAGTCCCAGGAGAAAGACTAGAACGATTGCTCCTCGCAGCCAGGCCCTGATAAAATTTCCAAATTCACACATTTATCATATCTTTCAGTATTTTCAGACATAGTTGTCATAGTTTTTTTCATTTGCCGAGTCAACTGTATTCAGATTCGTGTGATTTCAATCACTTTCAACAGTTCGATTACAAAAAAAAACAAAAAATTCTCAAAACAGGCATGCATTTGACTTATATTATAGACTCGCTCGAAGCAAACATTCGTTTTTCAGTATAACGATTTTAAACTGTCTCATTGAATTGTGAAACATTTGAAACGAAATAATTGAATAAGAAAGAGCTCGACATTGTTTTTCAGCAATAATTGAAGGAATATCTATTTCTCATAAGCATTATTCACGTATTTTTTGTTTATCGCTTGCTCCGAGTCTACGTGATAGTCCTTAGCTTATTGTTAGTATATTGTTTATAAAGACGTAAGATGATCGTGTGAGTATTTACGTGTAATATAATATATTAAATACTACAAAAAAATAACAAAAAATAATAATAATAATAATAACGACAACAATAACAGTCAAAAGAAATACGATAGAGTGTAGAGTGGCAGTTATTTAAAATACACTTTTCTTCGTAAAAGGATTACGAGAGAAGAGAGAAGTATACTTATGTATACTGTGAGAAATTAGTAAGGTTAGAAGAATATTAACGATACAGATAGATACTATACTTGTACAATAATACTGTTAAAAAATGAAAGTAGAAAAAGATGAAAATAGAAATAAGGATAAGAAGTAATAATAATAAAAATTGTAAATATCTTACAAGTGCGCTTGCAATTTGTTGGGAAGAGCATTCTCTTCCTTTCCACTACCAACCAACCACGCCATGCAGAAGAATGTGGAGAAGTGTAGACAGAAGTGGGTGAAGGATTTAATAAAAAAATGAAACAAGATTGCGTAGTTAAGTGACTGTATACCGACACCATTAATTATTGTCTAATTTTTAAATATTGACAAAAATTATCCGATTCGTATCACTGTCCGATTGTTATAATAATATTTATTGTTATATTTTTATTTTTTTTTTCCCTAATTGATAAATCACTACGATGCATCTATTGAAAATACTAAAATTTTCATCACAATATTCACATTGCGCGCACAGTAATTCGAATCGCGTTTACTCTCAAATTACAAAACCGACACCGATGCAATTCTTATACATCTATAATATTTGCAGACAAACCAGAAAACTCAATTTGCAACAACTGTTCATTTTAACAATTTTACCGACATGTAGTTGTAATAAATTCGATCTCTGATGCATTCAAAAAATCGCCCCTCATACAAAAAAAAATATATATATATATATATTTTGACATATACGGGGACATTCCAATATTATAACAAGTAAACAAATGCTGGATAACAACAGTGCATCGACGATCTTAGATATCCAATAGAAATACGGATTCGAAAAAATACTGTACGACAAAGGCGCGAATGATAAACAAAATTCATTTTCATAACGAAAGGCAATGGAAACAGTACAAAAAAAAAAAGTAAAACAGAAAACACGGAAAACCTCAAGCGAATCAAACAGCTTGCAAACGAACGAAGGTAGTGAAAAGTTCAAAATAAGACGTCGTATAATGTCTACAAAATAATAAGAACTACTGATAGATGTGATCTTACGGTTTTTTTTTCAATTTTACGTTCTTATTTAGTGGCATATTATACGTAAATTGTATACATTTTAATTGCCTCATGTATATATTTCTCTTAAAAAAAAAAAAAAAAAAAGAAAAAACTTAAGCATTAGATAAATTGTTGAAAAAAATTGATACCGTACCTTGCGCTAGCTAATCTTGAGTGCTCCTTGCTCTTCATGGATATGGCGGTGTTTGAGTGACGACACATCACGTATATTGCCATGGATAGAAAGACGAGATTCGCCTGAAAGAAAAAGAGGGTAATAGTTATTCACAGTTCATTCAATGTTTACATATTAAAATGAAGTGTCATTTTGAAAAATATACTTTAAAACACAATTTAGAGCAAAGACTTACCGAGGCCAAGCTTAAACCGAATTGTTCTAGTAGTTTTTAATGAAACGTTGTGTCAGGACACTTACCAGAATAACGAGTATCACGGGCCCCACAAAACTGAAGATGAAATAGTTGTCGGCTCTCAACCAGCAGTAACGATCAGTTCCATAGCTCAGAGGGTCGATGATGCAGGAAATTGCTACTACGAGTAACGGAGCGCCATAAGCGACCAAGTAGTACCATCGAAGTCTGGATTTCTCCGCCTCGAACACTTCGATCAGCATGACGTAAAGTTGAAACCCTGCAAGAAGTGTCGATAATTGAGAGATAAGCCACACAGAAAACGATTTTTGTAGCGCAATGTGGAGTTTTCTGGGATTATTTCACTGGATTTCATCATCCATGAAGTACAGGTCTCACCTTCGAGGAACATCCACGCGAACGCGCAGAGGAAAAAGAAGTGAAGCAATCCAGCGACGACGCCACAAACGATTCTCTGATCAGTTTGACCGATACCACAAACGAAAAGAACCTCAGCTATCAGCAGGCAGATACAGAGGTTCTTATGTATGATCGTTCGATCGGACTGAAAGAGGAACAAAATGGTATTTAGTGAAAATTAGTTCCCGGTGAATCGGTGCCGCGAATATGCTCTGAACCTGAATGACGGTTACCTTGAGTCCGCGGAAAAGTTGGAACGTAAGTATGGCGAGGACGAGGCAAATTACAGAAATTATGCACCCGATGTACGTAATGATTTGAAGAGCGACTTGATGCGCCGTGTCCAATTTAATTGCGTGGACGTCCATCAGTACAGCGAAATTTGTTAGGTGATTGCACTCGCATACGGTGTGGGTGCTGTTGGTGAGGTGAACGTGACATCCTTCCTCGGACCATGCACTGCGGGAATAAAAACGTGTTTGAATTTTCGGTCATAGGTAGACAGAACTGTCTCAGACTTTGAGAAACAGTGCAAGGACGTTATTCTCACTTTATCGTGTAATCCCAAAAGACGCAGCTTGGATTAGTCACGTTTTCAACGGTCAGATGCTTGAAGTATAATTTAACGGGTTCCGACAACTGGATGTGCTTCCCTTTGCCCAAAGACGCCGATATCACCTTGGTGTTCAGTATTCTGGTTGTGTTCTTCGGCCTGAACTGAGAGTCGTCGTGTCCGACTATAGACGAGGTCTCCGCCTGGGGCTGAAGTATTTCTTCGAGCCTGTCAAAGGCCATGAAGACCAAACGGATGATACCGTTGTCACTGTTGTCCAGAAGCGCCCCTTTCGTAAGCTCTACGTGATCGTTGGAGACGGGCCACTCTCTGAGCACCTTTTGGCTCGGAAATACTTCGAGGTTTTTCTCTATATTGCGAGCCTCGAGAATCCTGATCGACACGACTGTGAAATACTCGAATAATTAGTACCAACACCTCACACGACTCCACAAACAAACTCTGGCTACTCACGTATGTTTTCTCCTTTTTGAACGATCGTGTTCTCCTGCTCGTAGGCATCCGCCAGAAGAAAAGCGTTCTCTTCAAGCCCGTTGAGCAGCGATGTGGCAACTCTCATTTGCTCCTGATGGCTCAAATCCTTCCACGAAGGAAGCTGGGTCTTGTCCAACAAGTTGCTACCTGTTATGATAACGCCCTGAAGTAGTTCCCTCACGGCAACCTCTTGCTGTCTGAGGTCGGAGTAGGTCTTCAGGTTGTCCTTCATCTTCTCGGCCATGTTCCTGATGATCTTCGTAGTGATCATCATGTCCCCGCCGTACAGAACCCGGCTGTTATTCGTCACTTGAGACAGCTCGCTGCTTACGCTTAGAATAACGTCACCGTCCTCCACGCGGTTCTCCAACGCCGTCAGCCAGACGGATCGACACTCGCTGAGATCGGGAGTGCCCCGATACCAAACGGCCGTGTCACCCTGATCGACGCACTTCCATCTTGCGATTCCCGTCGCTCCACCAGGGCAGGTTTGTACGGCTACGTCACCCGCCCGCGTCGTGTTCCAGAACAGATTTCTCGCCTTTACCGGCTTGCAAAGGCGTTTCGTGTAGTCTGACCACTGTCCGTTTGAGCTGGACTCCGGCCAGAGGGTGCTCGGAACTGGAGTAATCGTGGTTTATAAGTTATGGAAATAACGACCAGGTTCATTCAGCAAAGAGTAACTCACCGGTTGTTCGACGACTCGTTCGCCACGGGGACAATGTCGTTGGCGAGACTTGGGTCGTTTCAGACATCAATGGAGGAACTGGTGCACCCAGACCATTACCAGGCGATGATGTGTCCTCGTCGTTGTAACCGTCACCGATAATTGCCTTGGACGGAGTCGTCGTGGGACTGTAAGAAGAATCTCTGTTTCATCTCAATTCGACATCCTCAATGATACTCGAGGCAAGTCCTTTCCCAACGACAACGTCGAGGCAAAGGGTATTTCGCGTATTAGACTAGGTGTATTTTTAGAGGATACAACTGCACGAGTAGACGTCTGGCTTGACTTTCTCAAGTACGCAGTTGGGCTCATTACTCTGTTTTGACGTATCCTCAAGCATTACTCAACAGATCGATGATATGAACCATTGCAGAGTTTATATAAAATACGTATCCCAAACTATGAAATTGTCCGAATAAGATAATTCGTAACTCCGGTACCAGGTTCCTCTGATTTTCATAGCATGGTGTCCAGTAAAAAAAAAAAAACGTAACAAATTCAAGGACATTTCCAGGACATTAAAAACAGAATATTTACAGGACACAAGAAAGATTCAAGGACAGTTTCCAGGACTTTTGAAGGGCAAGTAAAATTCAAGGATATTTCCACGACCACCGGTCATCATGGATTGATTTTTCCAAATCCATTTGAACGTGGTCCCGAGTAACCGCTGATACGGGAATGGCAAAAGTCGAGAAGCAACGCCATAACAGAAACAATCGGACACCCTGTGCTCTGAGAAGTATCTGATCGTCCTTGGATACATACCTCGGTAAAGTGGTAGGGATGACGGCTGGCGTCTGTGGTGTCGGAGGCGGTGGGGGCTGAACCGGTGCAGTATTTCTGGAAAATGGCCTGACGGTCGGTTTAGCGGTGCTCCAGACACTCGGCTGCGAAGTTATGAGCCACGGAGGACTGGGTCGTGAAGTGGTGGTGGTTGTTGCGGCTGGAAACATTTTTTTTTTTCAAAATAAATCCAACCGGCAATCGGTTACCCAAAGGTGGATGTTTGGTACCGGCACAAGTGACGTGGGTAATTTTTGGCCATGCTTGCTGAACTTTTATCCAATCCAAGGTGGCCTCAGTTAAGAACAAACATTACGCATAGTCGCGGTTACAATATTATCTCGACGTTGAAATCAACTTTATTGACGGTTAAGAGATGTAATCCAAGAATGAAACGTTTCAGACATTTCGCGAGCTATCTTCAGGGGGCGGAGGAGAGAGAGCTCTCCGCTTTATTAGCCAGGGTTGAACGGATTCGCGATAAGGCAAATCCCCTAAACACCCGACACTTTATGACCCTACACCGTCTTCTTGACGATCACCAGCTCGTGCAGGTATAAGATAAAAAGAGAAACAAAGAACCCGAGCAGTTATCGATAGCTCCGGTAATGCCCGGCTCTTTCGGAACGAATCGGGATCCCGGTTATATATAATACCCTTTATTAATCCTCCTGGCACAGGAGAGGAGTCGAGCAAGTGTGTCCATCACTATTAGCGCCACATCTGACTGCTCCGTAACTTTGATCATTTGGTCGAACCACAGAGCATCTCTCATTTTGTTGCCGCTCGTCAAGAAGATTGCAGTCATGTCAGATGTCCAAATCATAGCATTCGTGTTTCATTATTTTTTCATCAAAGGCAATTACCCACCTTCGCTATTACAACGCGGGAATTGAATATCTCCCGAAATTGTATAGGTGTAATATTGTTTTGTATCTGTCATCAGGAATCAGACTATAGGCAGAGTATTTTACCGAATCATTGTTTAGACGAAACGAAAGTGTTCAACATTGTTTTTTCTATAAAAATTGGAAGTTCAAGAAATTTAACTTAGCCACCAGAGCCACACTTGTTCAATCGTCTCCTGTCGCCGTTAATCATTCAATATAAATGTCTATAAAAAGTCTTAAGGATAGCTTGTACTTACCAGACATGCACTGATAGTGTGCTTCCAAATACTTAAGCGTATTTGGACAAGGATCGCCGAATTGCGAAGTCGAAGCAACGATACTGCAATTCCGTTTTTGATCACACCTGGTCAAGTTGCGGAAGTGGCAAAAAGAAAAAAATGGTTTTTCCATCATTAGACAAGACCGATACACCTTACCGAGTGCACTGCCATGAATGTGTTACAACTGCTTTGCCCGGACCGGAAAAACGATCGTCGAAAATTCTTTTTTCTTTCTACACATCCTGCGATTGGTTGACAAAAGAAAACAAAAAAAAAAAATATTGGGAAGCGAGACACGTCGAGGTCGTTGCTTTTCTCGCAACCTTTGGGGGGTAGGTAGATACGTATAAGATATAAGGGTGGTATCAACCGGCTTCCGTATAGTGAGAGATGGCTGAATACGGGGGGAGCCGACAGGCCATGTTTTGTCTGATTGTGTTGATTGAATTTCCCCGAATTAAGACGAAAAGCCTTCTTTACTGACGGGGCTTAGCCTTGAGCCATAGGTACAGGGATCACCCGGAAGAACTTTATCTACAGCGTATCTCTCCTCTGCAGAAGGTGGATGAAATTGGAATGCACGAATTCCGATTCACGAACCATTTCTCTCTCTCTCTCTCTCACTCTTTTTCTGCACGTTGTTCCACCAACCGTGAAACGGAAACGAAAACGAAAACGAAAACAAGAAGAAAAAGAAGAACGACCACACAGAGAAAAAAAAAATAAAAAAAAAAAAAAAATGTAAAACAACATAAAAAAAGCATAAATAAAAAACAAAAACTGACCTATACAAGAGTACTGTGCTTCTATGTATTTCGTAGTGCCAGGACACGGGTCTTCGAACACATTGCTGTTCACATCCACCGTACAACTCCTTCTTCCGTCGCACCTGTAACCGTCAGTGAAAAAAATCCCTTTGGAAACATTTGACTTTTGACTGTTCAGTGTTCACTTTTTGTCAGCATCTCCCGATCTTTCCCAAACGACTCGGGAAAAGGGGTACTTTTTTTCACGATCTGTGTTATTTATTTATTTTTTCTTATACTTCACAGCTAGGAATCACCGGAGGCGAGTTGTTTCTCGAAATTTGCACCTTTTTTTTTTTTTTTTTTTGCAAAATCGTCGTATACAGCGCAATTTTAAACCCCGAGTTATAGGTTTGGTAACGATGATGCGATTGTACTATTTGTTATTCAAGCTGTAATGATATTAGTCATTTTTTCAAAAGGAAATATGTGCTCTCTATTTATCTCTCTCTCTCTCTCTCTCTCACGGGTCGAAAAGTTGCAAATAGGACAGATTGTTAGTATGTCAACTTTGAAAGCAATCGAATAGTTTTCTTCTTTACATCATCCCTTAAACTCTCTGTTCTCTGTGAATTTCATCACAATACCAAAGTGTAAACGAAGAAGCTGTTCAGTATCAAAGTTCATCTTGAATAAACTCGAGAAATTAACCAATTCGGGGATTCTAGTGCGATACTTGAAAAGATTTGAAAAAAAATTTTAAACGACTTCGAATTATCTAAAGCGAATTTAAATGACTCGAAGCAACAACGTGATATTAATACAGTAAGATTTACAAATGATATTAAGCAGATTCCGCAAAATTTTTTATCAAGTTTGTTCTAAACTTGCTTTTTAGATCCGATATAATCCCTCGAGTGAAATATAAGTTTGTCGCAACATCGGTTCAGTGCATAAAATTATTATGCGAGTACGAAAAAGTTACGTTTGCAATGATGTATAACGATAAAAGCTTTCGGCAAGTCAGCAGGGACGTCGCACGTATTGTTAGTGACAGTTTTGACAAACGGATTAATGGCACAACACAGCATGATTATTATACACAGGAGATATTAATTGCGTAACACACAAGTTTTAGAGTGGTGCCGTCATGGACAGGATAGGGTATCATCATTTTGTCCAGATGTTCAAGTTCTGCAACTGACTCGAGATGATTATTCGACACGTCGAGCAATTTTCATCATTTGAGAATTCAATTCTAAAGGTTTAACTATTGCAAGTAAAAAAAAAGAAAGCGAAGAATATTGTAGGCAGTAGATAAAAATGTTTTTTTTCTTTTTTTTTTTTCATTTTCCCTTATATAAAATTTCCCCGCCGGACGTTTTAGAGTGTAATTAAATCGACGAAATTATTCGTTTGTTTGATTTTCCAAGGGATATTTTTCACACGGATTTACTATATATTTATATGTGGATGCGGCTGCAGGTGAGTTATTCGATCTTGAGTAGTTTTCTTCAGATTCAATGACTCGTTGAAAGGAAGAACAAGGAAAAAAAAAAAAAAAAAAACAAGAAATGTAGAAGATCGCGAAAATTGTTTATCATTGTTTTTCTTTGACTTTTTTTTTCGTTTTTTGAAGGCAGTTATGTTTAGCAGCAGGATAATTCATGGCAGTACAATTGGTAACTTTCAAGTTTAAGATTAAACATTGACAAAAATATGTATTATATATATTTACACAGAAATGTATAAATAAATAAAGTATTATTACGTAAATTATACCGACAAGTGAAAAACTTATTTGCGCAGTTACGATCACGATGAATATGTGATATTTGAAATTAGAAAATGTGGAAAAAAAAAATTCTGAAAATTGAAGCAACACAGTACAATGGGTACAACTGAAAATGGAATTACAACGAATTCGTTGACTGGCCAACGAAAACGATGTAATAACCATTGTTTGCATAGTCAAAGAAATTAAATAACACATTTTGATCGCAACGGTATAAAAACTATAGTTACATATGCTGCTGCCGTGTTTGAGAAAAAAAATTAAAATAAAAAAAAAAAAAAATAATTTTTCCACAGGGAAATCATGCGATATTGGGAGGATTTTGAATGTTGGGAAAAGAGGGGGGGGGACAAATCTGGCAAACTCGCGTCACGGTATTAAAAAGAAAAAAAAAAAAAAAAGTAAAGAAACTTTTCATTTGGTATAACGATTTAATCCCCCAACATAAATATTCAACCTGGCTCAAATCCTTTTCTGTTTGTTTATCAATTTACGTATTGGCTGCAGGTGATTTATACGAAACGCGTTTTATTGATTTATTTATTTAACCATTTCAATTTCTCCCTTCATTTTTTATTAGATATAACAAAGGCAGGTAGGGATCAACGAAATAAAAACTAGTAAAAAAAAAAAAAAAAGCAAAGATGCGTCTTTGCCCACGAGTTCAAAGGCTCTTCTAGCTTCATGGAAAGCAAAACCTCAGGCTTCCACAGAAATTCATTGAGCTTTTACGCGTAACCGATCAAGCGAATCGCCGAAGATCAAGAAAGTTTTTGAGTAGAAACAATTTTTGTCAGCGTTTATACGTTATTTTCGGAAATGAGAAAGGAAATTTTTTATTTTTTTTTCTTATGGCAGACTACATTCGATTTATATACAAGATGTACGTGGAGAAAGAAAAATGGATGATCGAGTAAAAAGAAAAGAAAAAAATAAATAACGACCGGAGTACCGCAACCCTTGACGAGAGTAAATTTATCATTGTAAGTAATCACGTAGAGGAGAAACAAAGAAAGTAAATAAATAAATAATCAAATAAACAAACAAACAAATAAGCAACAAACAAAACGACAGACATTGAAAGACAATACAACAACAAGAGATAGATATCAAATCGTATCGAACAGAAAGCACATAAATATACCAGTATAAACAAACAGTATTTAGCAACAAAAATTGTGAATTAGGACTTCAATTTGTTTAGGGTAAAATTAAAGTGAAAATCAAAAAATAATGAGTGAACATGTCAAACCGCATAGCACAAAAGTCAACCGTCACGTATCGTAACTCGAGTATTATACGAGTTTCGAAATGATCGTGTTGTAACGAAAATAGTGAACCATCACGTATGGTATCTAAGCAGCGGTAAATACAATATGAATCAAATGATGACAACAAAGAAATCAAATCGCCTCACGCTGTAATTTTTTTTTTTTAATTAATCTCTTACTTATATGCAGATTATTGTAATTGAATGAACAATTTTTCCGTTCCTCAAAGTCCAGATTTCTCACGAACTTTGAAACATTGTTCAAGCCCTTCAAGATGAGGGTAAAAGAGATATTAAAAAATTGGAAAAATAAAAACGAGAGAAAAGGGGGGAGCATAATTCGAAGGGAAAGTTATCGGGAGGTGTCTCGTATCTTAAAAAAGAGGTCGATTACAGCAGCATGCACGGGTGACTCGTAGTACATCGTATACGACATAGGGACACAAGGATTCTTTGAATAAATGAATGAAATTAAAAGTGATGAAACGACTCTTTTGCTACAAAGACACTGATAAAATGTCTAAATAAACATCGGTACAACTATATTGAAATTCTGAAAACTTATGATTTTTTGAATAGTTTGAGAAAAAAAAAACTCTTTTCATTTATTTTTTAAAAAGCGTCACCCGATGCATTGAACATGATATCAACTACCGCGGCAGAAACGGTGAATCGATTTGGATTTTTAGAACGGATTAGATCAACAGAATAAGTCACGGTGACAGAGCTCTCTTTGTCTTATATACTCTTGAATCCGCACCGTTCCAGAGGTAAAACGTGCTTCGACGGTTAAACAATTGGCCAGTTTGTAGAACCGTACGAAACTCGTACATCTCTGAGATCCCTCCTCTCTATTTCACCTCTCACTAAAATCTCTCTCTATCTCTCTCAACAATACGCGTAAATTCTATTTCTCCATTCCGACACAATTTCACATCAGATCTGACTTGAAATGATTTTCTTACTTGTCGAAGAGCACTCTGAACGACTTAGTCGACATGCAGTTGACACTCCAGTCCGTGTTCCCGTGCTCGTTGCATATCGTTATCGAATACCGGCCGTAGTTGGCTCTTATAAGGTGAATAAGTTCACCCTCGCCGCACTCGATCGTCAGGGTTTTTCCCTCGCACTCGTAGGCGGCATCGTACCTCTCTGAAACAAAGAAATGAAAATGAAATTAGTTAGGATCAATCATTGGTTTCCACGTTTGGCATATCGCGTGGCGAAAAGCGGTGTGCGAGTGGTAAATGGATCCGGTGAATAACCGAGAAAGTACCGATCGAATCGATCACCTTTTCGAAAAGGCGGCTAACCTACCAAGCGCCAAAGGTGCCTCCTCTAACCAATGGCCCTGAGGCGCAAGGCGAGGAGCCGTCGATAGTCTTCAGGAGTGGGAAAACCGTGGAGGATAGGCAGCAGGAGTAGCAGCAATGGGGGAACCCCAGCTGGATTGCAGTTTACCATTAATGACCGAAAGTAATAATATATCAGAAGGCTCATGGTCTGCCTCCCGCTGGTCTCGGCGGTAAAGTTAAAAGGATCAGCGTATCAACGGGACGTCCCAAATTCCCGGACCTGCTAGGCTTCGAGGCGGCTAGGATATATGCCTCCCCCCCCCCCCCCCCCCCCCCTTACTTATTCACATTCACCGCCGAACTCGGTGTGTGCTGCAGCTTTCACTCGACCGAAGACCCGAGTCTAGACTCCAGACTCCGGACTCCGGAGTGCGGAGTCGAAAGGATCCCACATCCAGAATCTCTTCGACCAGTCGGCGAAACAATCATCCTACTATCCCGACAGCCAGCTTCACCGCATGGTTTCCATCAGGCAAACTTACGCCAGTTTAAGGGACCCGGGTCATCGTGAGATGCAACTATCAGGATAGTCGGACCAGGTTCGGTCACCTTGGTACCAGTTGTGGCGACCATGGTTTGTGATCCAATTGTAGCCATATTCATTAATCGTAATCCGAGTTCGCGGTCGCATGTCGTGAAAATGTGTTTTCATTATCAAGGTAGACTTGTGTCATTTTCAAACAATTTTCGAAGTGTACCGAGTACCAACAACTGGTGTTCCAGGACTTGACCAAAGTCGGATTTCAGTCGTGAATCGGATATGAATCCAACAGATTGACAACAAGTTGAGAAATACGAAACGTTTTCAAAGCTTGGCCACAAATGATGCATCTACCTTAATACCGAAGGTCAAATTATGTCGACGTGCCAACAAGGCTAACGGAATTGTGGCGTCGAAAAGAAATCTATCACGGTTCGAACCGGACTTCGTAACAGGTATAGTATGTGCCTGTAAAACCACAGACAATGATTGTGTGCAATTTAAACGTTGGTAACAATGACCTCGCGATAAAAAGACGATTGTTCGAGGGTCAAACGTGGAGGTACACGTCGATCTGTCTTCTCGAGTAGAGCATGATCGGTTTTCCCCTGTCTTGGCAAACATGAATGATGACATTGGAGACACTGGACCTCCGTTCTCTCGACGATGTCACATCGTCAGGTCGCGTTACTTTCTCGAAGAGACATGTCTAATTTCTTGCAGGACCAACTGCTCTGATCCATCTCTGAAAATCCCCCAACAGCAGACAGTGGCTTTAAAACTTTTCGATCTCCGTAATGATCCGATTCGACAGTGTTTCGAACCGATCGAGAGAGAGAGAGAGAGAATGAAGAAAACGAATATAACGTGGATTCTTCGAAGATTCCTGCGTACGAAAAACTGTCCAAGAGACGAACGGTGGAACAAGGAGTTTGGTAAAATGGTTTTTTCACATTGCTGGTAGATGAGACGAGGTACGCAGATCACTCTTGACGAAGATGAGGCTGACTGGGTGAATGCGTGGTTAAAGAGGTGGCAGGTGTGAGTGTAACGTTTCTATACATGTAACACAGGTACATGCGAGACTTTGATATTTATGAAGATGATGCTTCAACGCCGAGACATACGTCAGGCTTAATAAACTGAGTATAAAAAATGTTTACCATTATGCTCACCGACACAGTAGCGTCAAGGTGTTTTTATAACGCACACCTACACGTTTTAACAAAAGAAAATAACAAGCGAGTCGCATGGTAGCTGCAGGCGCAGCTTATAAGCGCGTTTAGTGACGGGGGTAAAAAAGAAAAAATATTTATTGTTACCTGTGGCCACGAAGAATGTAAATAACAAAAATAAAAAAATGAAATTAAACGAAAAAAAAAAAATCATTGTCGCGTGACGCACATTTTTAAAACCCGCACATTTCTCACCCTCTTGCGGTATTAGTTTATACTCCAACGCGTTGTGGCGATGCGACCGTTGAAAATTACTACCGGCTCGCATTCCGAGCTGTGCAATGTTAGAATTTGAAATAAAAGCAGGGAAAATGTATAGACAGAAACGGAAACGGGGTCGTTTTGCGGTATCCTGAACGATGAAGACATTGTTAACAATTTTTTTTACATTATAAATTACTGCAACGTTTGTACGCAGTAATATTTAGCTGACAATTTCTAGCGGGAAATTGATACACGGATTAATTAACCACTTTAATTGCATCAACGAAACATTTCGCTCACATTATAGGTCAAAGACAATATTATACATGAAAACATGTGTGTAATACTACGTGTAATATGAAATTCATTTCACGATGCGTGTTTATAACAGTTGGTGGATAAATTTTCCCTTCAGGTTCAATTTTAGCCAAATCCTGCACCCACGAGCTTCGCTGGTGATGCAAACTTGCATAGCATTATCGGAAATGCGGAATCTTGCAGAGACGCCATTACGACATAGCTTTTAGATGCGTGATCTGAAGAATGTGTTCTTGAAATAGTAAAACTTTGTCATTTCATTCAGTGAGGAAAATCACGTCAGTAGTAAAATCGGCTATTTGATGACGACTAAATGGTTCGTTCTTTGCTACAATTAAGTGCGCACGCGCAAAATTCAAGAGCATCCGTTTGCCAGGGCTACCAACCATCACGAAGGTAACCTCAAAAATTTTACGAGACTGAAGTTAAGAACTTCATTGTAATGATCCGTGTTTTGGAAAACATATTATTTCGTAATTTTAGGAATCTCTGAAATGCAGTAAACTATAATAAGTCAAAAGTAACGCATATTTTCAAAACTTAGTCACTACAAAATTGCGAAATAGTGATTCCCCCCCCCCCAATGTTTCGTTACGCTAACGTCACTAACTTCAGCCTCATAAAATTTTTACAGCTGTCGTTAGCAGTTGAGTTCAACACCGACAGCTGTCAAAATTTTTGAGGTTAAATATATCGCGACGAACTATCGTCTAAATTTATGACGGTTGGTCGCCCTGAGAAACAATTGCTCTCGGATTGTAGCGCATGCGCACTAAGTCTTAGCAGACTTATCAGACCATTCGTAGGTTAGAAATTCATCCTGTACAAACCGTTGTTCATGGTATTATATGAGGAAATTGTCGACAATCTAGTTTATTCGTCATCGGTAATAACGACAGTAATAATTCTTCTTACTCGCAGTAGTAGCGCGAATCAAACCTTTCAAGAATTCCACCGTCATTTAATTCCGTTTTCCTTCAGTTCCGCATGTACGCAGGAAACATGCGCAAATATACGTGCATATAAAAAATTTCGATTACACGCGAGAGTCGTAAAACGCGCTTCCTGAGGTTTGCACAACACGAAATCCCCGTCCCATGGAATAAAATAGTCGTTCCGAAATCGAAATCCCTTCACTTGTGTTGGAAGTTGTGTATCTGTGTACACGAACCGTAAGTAGGTACACATGTGTACACACATAAGAAGCTATACGCACTGAATCACCACTAGGGTAGGGGACCCTTTTAAAATTTATTCTCGTTTTCTGGGCAGCGCAGATAAGCTAGGATTTTCTGTTTTCTTATTATATTTTATTTTCCTTGGTTATTTTCGTTTTTCATTTTTTTCTTCGATCTTATCCATCCCTACAACTATACACGTTCAATAAGGGTAAATATGGATATCATCTATACTTATACACGCGTATCCCTGTCTTCTTGATTTTTTTATTTTTTTTCTTTCTTACTTTTACTATTTTTCCCGAAAGCTCGAAGGACGGTGGGGGAATCAAATTTTCTCTATCAATGCGACGGCAGCCCCCTCTCAAGCTTTTTCCCGTTTCTCCCTACCACCCCAAAGTTATGCATATAAATATAAGGTTAGCGACCGTGAGATCGATACGCAACGATACGTTTATTATTCCGTGTTTTTTTTTTTTTTTTATTTATGATTTTTTTTTTATCGGTACATCTACGATTATCTTTCGTTTTTTACTACCGTGTAATTGATCCAGTGAAATGAGGAATTGAAATTATCAAGCTGTCTTGTAATCTTTGAGGTTTCTTTTTTTGTTTAATCCATCATCGGATCAGCGAATATTCGGCCAGATTTTATTTATTTTTTTTTCTTCTTTGTCACGTATCTTTCGTTTCTCCCGATAAGTTTACGTTTATCGCATCCGACGCTTCACCTCCCCCCCACCCCCCCAGAGCATGGGATCCAGATCGCGAAGGCTGGCGCATACGGGAATGGCATATACCTAAGTCTGCATAACACTGATTCCGGAGGTGGCAGCAGCCATGGTATGAAAGGGGGATTGAAGGGGGCGGCGGCGGCGGCGGCGGCAAGGGAACGCCGGCAATTCCATATCGGAGGCGAAGATCGCATTGTCACTTCCTCGCTTTTTTGGCGTCGCCACACTAAATCGTACCTCTCGCAACACACAATGGCGACGCGTTTCGCGGTTCCCCTTCTCCTTCTTCTTCTTCTCCTCCTCCTCCTCATCCTCCTCCTTCATCCTTATTTCTTCCACGTCCTCGTCCTCGCGTCCTGCCGCGACTTTCCTCTTTCAGAGTTTCACGGCATGAACGCGAGGTGAACATGAGGGTGGAGAGGAGAGGAGAGGATAAAGGGAGAGGAGGTGAGGATAGAATCCTGGGCAAAGTCAGCGATTTCCGGGTCGTCTGTGTAACAGTTTTGCTTCGGTTACAATGTTATACCTATAACTCTCTCATGCATACATACCGCAAGCGTTACATGCCGACGAGTGACGTAGCTGCATTAAATTCCTCAAACCCGATGCGGATACGCCACCAGGGGGTATAAAATAAATTTCATGAATATTAATCGCGATAGAATTTTATCCACCATACGTGCATATCCTATCTGTACGAAAAGTCTTTAATAAAAAAAATATAAAACGATAAAAAAAATCGGAAGGAACGTCAACGTTCAAATCCATTATACTCAATGCGCACGATGAGAAAAGTGTTCTTTTTTTATTTTTTCTCTCTTTTTTTTTCTAATTCTCCCTTGCCGTAGAATGGTAATTGTCTTGAGCTTTCCCAAAACGGCACCAAATCCTTATCAAAACTTTGACGGAACACTTGATACGGATATTAAAATTATTCTTCAATTTGACAATAATTTTAAAAGAGGGGATGAAGACATGTGATATCAATTTGCAAATCCACGAATGCATATTCTGTTTGATTAACTAATTTTGTGCAATGTTTTGATACCGAGGTGAGAAACACATGGAACAAATGTCAACAATGTTATGGTTAAAGAAAGAAACAAAAGTGTAATAAAAAATATGAAACCAATCTTGACAGATTGAATATTTCGCACCAGTTTTTTCACGCCTCAAGCCTCAGCATGTAAGCATCGCTTTTACCTATATTGTACTTGTTTTTATTCATGCTTGTGTGTTCCTTTTTTTTTTTTGTTTTGTTTTTGTTACTTTGTTGTTTTTTTGTTTTTTGTTCATTGTTCTCCACAAGCTCCTTCCCCCGTTTTTCCCACCCTCGTGTGCCGTTTCTCTTTCCTCTTTTCATCCCATTCTCCGCTCTTCCTTTAGTTATTTTTTTTATTATTATTATTTTTTTTTTTTTTTGTTACACCACCTCGGTATAATGGAACTCGAGTGATAGATTGGCGCGCGGGGGTGATGTCGGGGCGTTTCACTAGCTGCCTGGTATATATCCTACAGCGTGAAGAAATGAAGAGAAGAAAGGAGGGAGGGAGGGAGGAAGAGGATTGCTCGTTGCAACGCGGCACAACGGCCTCTCCGCAAAAGAGGGTGAGGAAGAGAAGAAGAAGAAGAAGAAGAAGGAGAAGAAGAAGAGGAAGAAGAGGAGGAGGAGGAAGAGGAGGAAGAGCGAGTACCCAGCCAATGCCCTCATCGCGGTCGGCCTGAAAACCGCTAGTCGATATTTCACCGAAGCTGCTTACTTGGTACATATATACGAGGAAGAAGATAAGAGGGGCTTTCTGTGTGCAGTCTCAAGTGCAGTTCGCCTCCTTTGGTCCCCCCCCCCCGCCCCTCTCCCCCTTCCGCGACACCACCGCCTTATTTCGTTTACATTTCATGCCTCTGCTAAACGTTTCCAGCTCTCGTCGTTCTCGAACAAGAGAAACCCCAATTTATAACGAAGCTGATGTTGGTAAAACGCTAACGTGACGAAATGTTGGGGGGAAAGAAAAATTATTATTTTGCAATTTTGCGGTGATTTTTTTTTTTTTTTTTTTGTGGCAGCAAAGTTTACAAGATTCACTACGTTTCAGATGTATATCCTACAATTGCGACGAGATGTTCAATTACCTTACCAACTTCAGCCGCGTAATTTATACCCCACGATGTCATGATTCACACGCGATTTAGAAAAAAAAAAAGTAATCTAATTTTCGCGTTCCAAATCGTTTGAAGAAAAGATTTCGAGTGTCATGGAATTCGAATTAAACGGGTCTTGGTCGCAATGGGATTGTAGAATCAGGATCCATCAGATCAGATCTCTGAATCTTCGTGTGATTGACCTCAGGCTGATGGTTCCAAAACAAAAAACCACCCCCCCCCTCCAAAAAAAAAAAAAAACCCTGAAGAGCTTGTCAGAATTTAGGATGTAAAGTAAATTGACACTGATTTTTTGAGCCTAGAGACTAAAAGCATGCTTCGCGTTCCTCTTTCTCTTCTTCTTCTTCTTCTTTTTCGTCTTCATCTTTCGATTCTCGATAACGATGATGAAACGCGCATCGCGAAAAGAGCTTATAATATCGATGGATAAAAGCGGGGATCGATTAGATAAACGATTCGTCCCGTTTCCCCCTGTACATTCATAGTTTCCGTAGTGATTTGCATATGGTGATTAGGTTCGATTATCAGGGCGAGGATAAGGTGCCGCGATTTTCGTAGCTTAAAGCTTCCGGGAATCACCGCGGCTGATCCAAAGTTAGGCATTCTCCGCTCGACTCGTTCGCTTCCCTTCCCATCTTCCACCACCCCTTCCTACGTCTCTCGAAATACGTTTCGCAACTGCAAAATTGACCTGGTGGGCATTGAACCGTTGCCGTTTTCGTCGCGAATCACCCTGCAGAGAATATAGAGTTTTTTTGGATGGGGAGCAACCTTTGCCATTGAAAGCACAGTTCACCCGCCCGACCGGCCGAAGCTTCGATCCAATTTTTCACGCCTATCCTTCGTTCCGATATATCTCTTGAAACTAATCGTCCTTCCGCGGAAGGACGACTGCACCGCGTACACGGATGAGTTTCAAAACGTTTCACAATCATTTTTTACAACCCTGTTGACGAGTCGTTACGGATGATGGTTCTTTCTCATTTCGTTCTAATTGCCTAACATTCACCGAATTACAAGTGTCTCGGGATCATTGTTATCACCGTAGCAAATGAACGAACGTTATCGGACTCGATCGACGTTTCGATTCGGTAGCGTTCATTCAGGGGTCGTTCGATAACAACCAACGAGTCAACTAACGACCGCTGCCAAAATTTTCCACGTCATCTTCTCACTTTTGACGGTATTTCTGTCCTTGCGGCAGTTAGGTGCTCGTTATAATTTTACAACGTTGAAATCGTCGCTGCAGGTTTTCGGGTGACATTTGCTTGATATTCTTCATCCTACCGGCTAGACGACACGCTCGTTTTCATCTAGCTGCGCGAACCAGGCAACTCCGGAAGTTACGTTCTCAGTGACGGAGGGTTAGGAAATGAGCCACATTAAAGGGCGTCGTTTCATTTACCCCCAACGATCCCAGTGGGCAGTCGAATACGCGAGTTATTCAAGTGGTACCGTCCATCTTCCGGCAGTTCGTAAAGGCGTCTTTTCTCTCCTTCCTTTTCCGCTCTCGGTTTTCCCATCCACCAAGAGCTACATATATGTATGAGGATTTTCCCAGCGTTCCCCGTGCTTCTCTTTTTGTTATTCTACTTATTCTTTTCGTTTTTTTTTTCTTCTTCTTCTTCTTCTTCGCAACCGTGAAACGGGAAGGAAGATGGACGACGACGACGACGGCGATGACGATAAGAGGGAAGAAAATTTCATCGCAACGGGAAACAATCGAACGTCACTTAGCTACGCCACCGTCTCGCGACCGTTAAAAGTTTAGTAAAAAGACTAGGATGAAAATATTCTCGCGGAACTGGAATTTAATGACAGTTACAGGTACCGTTTCACATTTATTTACATAACATTACACGTATCTACACTGCGGTAAGAATTTAGATTTTAAAAATTCCCGCTGCGGACTTTTGCGGAACAATTTTTCAAGGTTGATTCGGAAATTTTTTGAAAGATAGTGTCTAACTATCGGATAGTTAGACACTGCCACTGAACCGTAGCGAAAATTTAATGCTTGTGCAATGATAAATTGACGTTAAAGCCTTGTTTAACTAAAAAAGTACAGTAAACCGAATAAACTGATTTTGCATTGCAATTGCCAAAAAAGGATCGACGATAGCGCAAAATGGTTACGCGTACCTCGTTTTTCATAATTCCAACAATATTCGAACAGTTTTTTTAACGATACTTGTTTTACTGAATTTTTCTAGTTACTGTAACAAATGAAATTTTTCCCAGTGTACGGAAACATTTTTTACAGTGTACAAAAGTACGGTGTGAGAAGAAGATGACGAGCAGTGTTGATTAAAGTGTACCTCAGTTTCATCGTGACTCTTATTGTTAAGAGTTTGACAAACAGGTATACAATTTCATTCTACACTTGGTCCGAGATTCCTATATTGATCGGCAACGACAGTACGAGATGAAGAAAAATTGAAAGAACATCATCTTGAAGAACGTTTGATCCTGAAGCAGAAGGATAATGCGGAAAAGTGACAAGGAAGAAGGTATCCCAGGTCGATATCTCCGATTAGATTTCTTTTGTAACATGTTACAGTAGACTAAAAACTAAGCGACATGTATTTTTTTTTTTTTTTTAATCTGCCACCAAAAACTTTAAGGGGGCTTAAACCACTCTCCAAACTAAGGAATGTCAAGGGACGAATTGGCAGTTTCACCCGCAAAAAAAATTATAATTTTTAACCAATCCAACCGGAAAAGTTTTCTCATAACGTGAAATGAAAAATGTAATTTTCTCAATCTATAAAAAAAAAAAAAAAACCTTCCTTCCTTGAAATGTCTTACTTCGGAGGTCGGTTTCACCCCTTTCAAGTGTTTAATTGCAGATAAAAAGAAAAAAAATAACTACGTGTAGCTTAGTTTCTAGTCTATCAAAACATGTTACAGAAGAAATCAAATCGCAGATATCGACCCGGGATACCTTCCTTGTAAGACAACCGGCCGAACTTGTTTCCGAACTGCGAGTGAACAAGTAAGTAAGTATAAACTGGTCGTGTTGAATGTATAAGTTTAACCTACTTCTAGGAAGATGTATAATAAGTACGAAGAGGAGAAGGGTCGGTAAACTATCTCAAAGTGTCGTTAAGAAGTCATTCGTTATTCGAAGGTTCCGCACGGGGTGGTCGGTCCTACAGAAGGTGATATAACAGCTAGCTATGCCGAGAGAGAGAGAGGGAGAGAGAGAGAGAGAGAGAAAGAGAAAAAGGATAGGGTGTGCAGGGTGTACCTTCGACATCCTTCGTCACGACGTCGTCCGAAGTAGATAAGCGTTAAAAATCCCTCCCATCCTCCTCATCCCCCCCCTCCTCTCTTTGCTCCCAGCCCCCACCGCCCTTCACCCCAAAGTCAGACGGAGGCACCCCCAATTATTTCCACGTCAATTGTCAAGAGAATCGTGTCGCCTCGGCTCGGTTGGCCCGTGCAGATCTCAACTCGACTCTCGACGTCGAGTCAAGTCGAGTCAAGTCAGCAAGTTCTCAAGCTCTCCCTTCTCTCCCTTCCCCGCCCCTCTAACTCCCCCCTCCCCACGTTGCCAGCCGCGACGTTCCGTATACCTCTCCTTTGTCTTTTCTTACCCTGACAACAAAACGCGGGGACTGGAAGGAAGCAAGGAAGGAAGGGCGGGAGGGAGGGAGGAACGGTGGGAGGGTGGATGAAATTCGGGTGATGGAACTCAAATTGCCCTCATTCTTACCCCCTCCCCCAGCGTTGCCAGCGTTGCTCGAATCTCTTAGCTCATTTCCTACCCTTACCCTCATTCACCCCCACCCCCCGCCCCTCTTACCCCATAACGGTGATAAATTTTTTAAAAAACAAGTTGTAGCGAGAAGAAAAGGAATTCAAAATTTTATGAAAAAACAATTACAGTGTGATAAGTTTAGACTTGAACGAAAAACTATAGCTTTGGATGCAAAAATTAAAACAGGGTTTTTTCAGCTATACACTGAGAGATATTTTTAGTTCCGTTTACCGCTCGGTTCTTTAACTATTTTCATTTTTTACCACAATCGAAAAATATAGTTTCAGGTATAAAATGAAAATTAGTTTTCTACCTGTTACCGAAAAGTCTAGTATCCGTTACTATTCTTTCTCATTGCGATCACTGTTGCTATATTTTTTTGCAACTGTTGCGACAATTTGATGCTCGTGAAACCGAAAATTCGTATCAAAGTCTTGTTCAGTTGTATAAAAACAAATTTGTTTCAAACTCGATTATTTTCATTCCAATGTATGTATTTCGTCCGTTACTGTAGCGTATAAACTTACGTATACGACGATTGTGACGATGATAATAATAGCGTGGTAATCCGACATGCGTTATAACAATAAATAATAATGATAGTAATAATAACAACAACAAAACCCTGGATACAGAATGGAGGCATAGGTGTCTCTAATTATTAGTTCGTGCAAAGGTGTGGCGCCAGATCGAATCAAGAGTTCGCATGTGAAAACTCCATAAGCAGTTTGTTCCCGTGGCTTTACTATTTTCTATGTTTATTTTTATTACTAGTTTCACAATTTTTGTTCGAATTTCAATTTTTTCTCTTTTTTTTATTCAGCTCTTGCTATTTTTTTTATTTTTTTTTTACTCTTCTCCGCGGTAAACCGGACGTACGATAAAATTGCATGTATAATACAACTGCACGCGGTTGTTAATAGTACAATTTTTTTAAATGTCAATCCAACAAAGTGAAACGAAAAAAAAATAAAAGTCAGGATAACGATGATAGCAATAATTTCACCTCGCACGAGAGAAGATAGGCAGATAATTTTCATCGTGTGACAGAAGCTGCGGTTATTTGATAAATATTACAGGTACGTAGGTTTGCTTGATAATGATAAACTACAAATATAAATTGAACAAATTCAAATAACGTGTCTATAGGTGTACATATTTCGATTTTTCGCAAATCGAGAAAAGAGAGAGAGAGAGAGAGAGAAAACAACAAACGCGGACAATGAATAAATTGTAGTATTGGTCGTTAGTTTAACACGAATCGAAAGTTTGGAAAGGATACGCGCTTTTTCAAGCTCTTGTATTGACGTCGATTAGTAAAATTATTTGATAATTATTAAAGATAAAAAAAAAAAAAAACGCGGGTGGGGAGAAGAGACAAGACAAAGGAAAGACGAGCGAACGAAGTTTCCTTTTGGTAATACAATACTGTTAAATTGACAAAGTTGTGTCAGGTTATGATAGGCTGTCTGAGAATGCCATCTCGTCTCAACTCTTCTCCGCTCTGGCGTAACTCAATGTGTATGTATATACAGATATACACTTGTACATTCACTCTAAAGAGGAGGAGGAGGGGAAGAAGAAGAAAAAGAAGAAGACCCGGTAAGGGGGAGGGATAAAGTTAACGTCGTCGTCGAAACTTGTAAATTAGCGGAAATTGAGGCTCGCCCGAGAACCTTTCGAAACGAATATCACTTTGTTCGACAACAACGGGGCACAACAACGACGAATTTTACGAGGTGGGATGAGAGATAATGAGAGACAGAGAGAGAGAGAGAGAGAGAGAGAGAGAGAAAAGAGGGAGAGTGAATTGTTCGTTATCAGCTGTAAGATGTATATATACACCGGTTGTCTCCCCACGCAGTTCGAGCGGACCAAGAAGCGAAAAGGAAAGAAGAAGAAGAGTAAAGAAGAAAACAACAAAAATGCAAAAAAAAAAAAAAAAAATAACATGCGTTTTATAAAGCGAGATGACAATCTTACTGTCGTGATCGTTTGCATCGTGTCGAAATTCATAATTTTTTTTTCTCCGTTTGTACACACAATATAAAAAAAAAAAAAAAAAAATAGAGACACTTCGAATGAAAAATCAACAACGAAAGTATTTATTGTACGGTTAGCGTTCTAAAATCTCTATTTTCAAATATGTATTCCGACATATGTTTCCGGCCACCCGGTACGTGCGGAGGATATGAGGGAAAACACCCGTCTCATACTAGTTGGAAATCCAAATTCTATATTTAGGAATATTTACATGTTAGGGAGGTTCTCGTTTTACCTTGGTGAGAGCATAAGCAGGAGAGAGAGAGAGAGAGAGAGACAGAAATAGAGGCAGAGTCCGGAGGGAAACCGTACCACCATGCTATCTGCATACATACATGGGTAATGGTATAAGGCGTGTAAGGGTACACACCCCTGTATAATGTGTCTTTGGACCGATGCATAATGCATAGTTTGCACCCTTTTTTGGTTTACCTTCCGTCTACTTTCGTTTTTTTCGTCTTCTTTTTCGCTTTTTTTTTTTTTTTTGCCACTTATTCACACTTTTTTCGTCTATTTCGATAATATAACGACGATGCGATGGACGCCAGACTCCCCGCATCCTGTCTCTCGGACCACTAACGACGATACGATACTGAAATTTTTCTCTTCTCCGGAGGATAAAGAAAATGGAAAAATAACCACCCTCAGATATTGTACAGAAGGGAGGAATTTTTTCCGAATGTTGCAGAATAGTTGCGTATAAGATATCGAAGAATACGAATCCGAAGGTTGTAACTAAAAAAAAAAAATTAAAAAAGATTGTATTACGTAAGCATATGCGAGGATAATCTAAGAAATAAAAAAAAAAAAAAAAAAGAGCAAGTAACATCGAAGGAATGAAATAAAATCTCCCGGCAGATAACGAAGGCAAATCAAGATTATGCATGTACCTAACGTTGATACAAATATATACAGTATATACATGCACCTTACGTGCATGCATTCGAACCACACTTGTTCACCCGTATAAGTAGACGGTAAAAGAGATTGTAAAAAGTGTCACGCATCCAGTCGAGGATTATCTCAGCTAATTAATTATACCTATTGCAATTACCGGTCTTCTTACCTACAAGCAAAAGCGAAGTGGTTCTACCGACCGTCCGCCTTAGCCTGTATAAGCAGAGTCTAGTCTCTAGACTGTCCATCCAGATGCAGAAAGCTGCAGCCACCAGCAGTCTGGTTAGTCGCTGCCATACGTACAATAGGAGCAAAAGTGCGAGTCGGGTTCTTTTTTTGTCTTTTTTTTTTTAGTGTGTTTATTCTTTTGCAAGATAACAGTAGCAAGACCAACCAGGATCGGCTGCTGCACCGGCAGCTATAATGCTGCCCAACTGCTGCTACAGCAGCAGCAGAAGCCAAGGAATGGAGCTTATCTCTTTCTAATTAATCGAAACCCTCTGAACCTCTGTGCGCAGTTTCTTCTTCTTCTTCTTCTTCTTCTTCTTCTCGTCCTTCCCTCTCTCGAGTACCAGAACTTGACAATTAACGTGGGTATACTTGATTAAAAAATCGCGTGCGCGTTCATCGTTCGATGGTTCCAAACTCTAGTCGTTTATACAGCTGCAACTACCAATGAGACCGAGAAAATTCATGAAGAATGATCATGCCGTAAGTATGCGTTCGAAGTTTGATCGTAGGTTAGGACTCATCAACGGATATACACTGCACTTGGAACGGCTAATTACCAAGCTCCGTGTGACTCTTCAAGACCTGATCATCGGAGCTTTCGACCTTTCCGTTAAGTTTTATGGATGGAAATTTCACACCATGATCACTGTGCCGAGTTCTCTGGTAGTATAAACATGTTAGAATCGAGCCCTGTAAGATCGGGAGCCGTTTTTCCTATACCGCATATAAACCAAGTCGTATAACGTTGGGGTCCCATTTTCCTTGGAATTAGATTACGGCCTTCTATTGATCAGCACTGAGCCAGGGATGTTGAGGGGAGGAGAAGGATGAAGAGAGAGAGAAAGAGAGAGAGGGAGGACATCGAGGTACACAAGGTAAATGCGGTGAAACTGGTATCAGTGATCGGTGCAGTACTGACAACAGCAGTTAACGTTTCAAAGCCCGACTATATACAAGGCGAGGTGAGGCGAGGCTTCTCCTCTCCTCTCCTCTCGCCTCGGTCCTGTTTCAGACTCCAGGGAACGGTGGGTAGGTGCAGGGATTCCGACGGGCTGCACTTGGTTGCCCAATGAACGCGTATAGATACAATCGACAAATGGATTGACCGACCGTGCTGCGCCGATCCGGCGCGTTATCTAAATTCTAGAAAGCAGAATGTATCTATTTAACTCAGCGGCGAAGAAATGGAGGATGAGGAGGATGAGCACGATGCGGAGGAGGAGGAGAGGAGGAGGAGACATGGGTAAGTGACCCACGAGCATGAGCAAAGTGCTTTTTATCCGATCATTTATTATACCTACCTACCTGCCTACTACCAGCCTTCTTCTTTTCAACACACCCAGGCACAGGTATATAATGTACATTATATGTATACATACTCCAAGTTCCAAGATCTCGCGTGATGGCGCAACAGCGGGCGGCTTAAAGTGTATTCCGACATCATACGTGCACACAATCCAGTTTCACTCCTCATTTTCCACGCTATTCTTTTGGGTCACTCACTGTGCCCAGAAAGGGTTGAAGTCAATTCATACGCATTTGAAAAGGGGACGGTTTTCGGGAAGGGGTTGTTTACGCAAGGTTAATGCCTTCTTTTTTCAATCGCTCTCTATCTCTCTGTGGCGTCTCATAGTCTCGAGTAACAGCTGCAATTTAATAACGTTTTCAAGTGCGTCGAGGAGATACAACGGCAACGATCTTTAAGAGGCATTCGAAGTAAAAACTGTTGTCGTTGGCAGAAGTATTTAAGTTGAAAAGTTTCGGAAAGGGGGAAAAAGAACTTGAAGAGAGCACCAGGAATACAATTAGTCCAAACACTTTTCACGCCAGAAGACATCCAACGAGTGATAGACACTTGACTTTGAAGACAAAGGAAACCAAGTGGTTTGAAAATCGAATTCATCCTTGTTCATTACTTCTCTCCTTGTTCTCTATATTTCCATGAACCTTTACCAGCCGTGAAACACAATAATTATTTTTTTTTACACATTCCCCGCTTTTACTGTCCCAGAGTGTATTCGTCCTACTGCAACAGAGATTGACTTCAAATACCCAGAGACTCCGCCAGAGTTAATTACACTCAAAAAATGAGACATGTGGATTATGTTGAAAGAGGAACTTTGTTCGAGAGCTACCGGTCCATTAAAAGTTGTAATCCAGCTGTACAAACTCTCCACAAGTTCCTTACTGTAGGTTGGCCGTTTTCCATGCTCATGGTACTCGGAAGGAGACCGAAAGTGGGTGGCTGGTGTAGACGGTAGTTGAATATATGGCGAAAAATGCTTCGTCCAGTTGGAAACGGGTTTGATCATTGATACCGGGGAGTCGTGTGGAGTTGCATCGAAGGATGCGAAGAAGGCAACGGCAGCAGCACCAACAGCAGCACCAGCAGCAAGGAAGGAGTAACGGAGGGTTGGAAGAGACGGTGACAGGTGAAATATATCTCCTCGAGTGCATAAGCGATAACCAAACGATCCACTCAGCCCGCAACGAATGAACGTAACGGATGTCTGGTATTTTAAATTTTCGTTAGACGCATCCTCTCCTCGCCTTATCTCGGAGAGCCATTAGAGGATAGGACGCGGTGGGCATTCCTCGAAACTCTGGGAGCCCCTCTAATCATCCGGTTGGACGAGTTCCATCTTGGGTTGTCCGTCGTTCGTGCGACTTTCTTCGCACGCGGACATAGAAGGCCACTCCACCGTTTTTGAATTGCCTTATTCGAGGAGCGGTTTGAGACGGAAACTCGAAAGAGGGTCATCAGTGCTCTCCATACCGAGAGAGGAACCAGTAGTCCTAATGGATTCCAAGATTCCCCAAATTCTCTGACGAATAGATGACTGCGGAAGAGCATTAATGAAATTACAATTTGCACCAGGCACTTGTTGTTTAAGAGAATGACGAGCATCGGATAAGAGCCCTGTTGTTCGGTTTGTGTCAAGGGAATATCGCTTTACGGTTTAGGAGGAACGGGACTTCTTCTTCTTCGCCTTCTTTCATGCCGCCGTATTTCCCTTTATCGTTTCCGTTTCATTTTACGAGCTGCTGGTTGCCACTACTGCAGCACCAGCTCAGCCAAAGAAGGAAGGAAGGAACTTTTGCTATTCTGGGCTGCCATCCAATCCCTCTTCCTCGAAAACGACCACAAAAGCAGCAACCGCAGTCCAACGATTTCGCTCGTGTGTAAAAGAACAAGGTATTTAGGATTTCAATGGATACGGTACTAAAAGAACTTGCAACTTCTAAAAGATCGAATATGCGTAATTCTTCCCATCACACAATGAACATGTTAAAGCCCTTTGATCGAACGATTCCTTCTACCTCTAGAATGTCAGAGAAAAGGCGTTTCCGATGGCATCAATATTTCGACGACAAGAGTAATTGATCATGCTGAAGTCACTTCTGGCATGTCAACGATGAGGTGAACCCTTCCAGTCATACATTTTTCAACTCAATATTTTGGCATCAATTTTGTTACTCGGGGGTTTTTCGGCTCGTTGATCACGAATCTGACGTCAGACTTTGATGATTTCTAAATCCAAAATGGCGGATGTAAAATAGGAAGAAAAAAAAAAACTATTAAAATTCGACGATTCTGGCCGAGATTTGTTACTCAGAGGTTTTTGAGGTTATACGAAGTAACAAAGATCATTTGAAGTTGTGAATAAACTGTGACAAGGCTAGGATATGGTAATTTTTCAGGCTTTTTCTCGCTTCGCTCAATTTTCTGTGAGATCCATCTATTCATGAATTAAGCTAACCAGAGCGAGCAGAGACGTATGTATGGTCGAAAAACGAAAATGATATTCGATAAACTCTCAGTCTGTTCTCTTTTTCTCTCTCTTTCTCTCTTTTTTTTCCACAGCCGAAGAAAGAACAACGATCTCTTTAAGAGTGTGGGGGGCAGCAGCCCAGCTCACCTCAGCCTTACAGTCAGCCAGCCGGCGCCCTTGTCACCTATACGTTGATAAAAGCTCATTTTTCTGCCATTTATATTCAGTCCCCGCAAACCTCCCACAAAAGATTATGAAATCATCTTTTCTCGCTTTAGAGAAATTCATCCACCTGCTCCCGTCTCTCCCTTCTTCCTCCCTTCCACCCTTCCTTTCTTTCCGCATCTCGCGTGTCGCGGTCGGCAGAAATATAATCCCCGTGAATTCGGTGTCGTCGTTTTTGAATTTTCGCAATTCGACGACTTTGTGTTTCTCTTATTTTCCGTTCAAATATCAATCCGAGCTTTTCAGCGTAGGAACAACAACTCCTGCAGTTTTCCCATCCCCAACGTCCGTCTACATTTTTGCCTTTAATCCCTACTTTCCGCGAACGAAATAAGACTTTTTTTTTTTTTTTTTTTTATCCTCCCCCCTCCAAACTCTGCAGCAGAAACGGTAGGACCTGAATAATCGCGTCAAAGGTCGCGCTCTCGGAACGCCTGGGGAAAAGTTTATTCGAATCACAATGCATAACCAGGAGTTCCCTCGCTTCCTGCCTGGGCGAGAGGTGTCGCCCTATGCTTAAAACGGTGGCTGTACGCGGCAAAATCTCAACCCGCTTTGCCAGCCAGCCCCAGCGACTGCCTGCTACCAACTTTACGTTCTACCGAAATGATGACGGAATTGTGCTAATGCCTTCTGGAACACACCTCGAATGTTCAAAGTTTATACTTTATCGCCCATTTCAAGGGAAATTTACTCCGACTTCAAAGTTTTATGTACCCCGCCAACCTACCCGGTATCCGTTATATGCATAGCTAACCGTTTCCTATGTCGATGTCTGCATGTATGTACACTTGGGGACAATGAATCTTAGGCGACTAATTTTTTACACCAGACAGTTATGTTGGCAACACAGAGAAACCTGCAGCGCTAAAGCGGGCCGAGCGCGAAACGAATTCAATCTCAATAAACATAACATAACCTATGACCGTCGAATCTAACCTTAAAATACACGTCAATCCAACAAGTCATTATCCCCGCGGTATTCTAAGGTTAGATTCTACGGTCATGGGTTATGTTATGTTTATTGAGATTGAATTTCTTTCGCGTTAGGCCGATTATGGCGCTGCAGGTTTCTCCGTGTTGCCAACATAACTTTCTAGTGTAAAAAATTAGCCATCTCAGATTCATTGTCCCCAATTGTACATAGTCCAAGCCATGCACTACACGCATAGACAATCTTTGGCCGAAGTAAATCAAAAACTAAAACAAAAAGGTACTGAAGGACTTGGTATTGACTTTGGAAAAGAAAAGAATGAAAAAAAAAAATAAAATAAAAAATGTCTCATCTTTCGGCATACGTGTCACACCGTGTGTACGTTTGTCAATGTATACTCATCGACAAGTTTCCTCCGAGCCGGTGATTTTATGTTTGGTATCCTCATAGTCAGGGCTTACCTGAAACAAAGAAAAGTAAAACAAACAATTAGACAAAGGAGAACAAAGAGGGGGTGGTAGAAGGGAGGGGGGAGGCAGTTTAAACCGTACCGAAATTTTCAGCTGTGGGAACCTATGGTGACTTTCTCATGGTGCACGTTTATATGTGCATACATATATGCACCAAAGGGTATACAGGGTAAACATATCTATGACGTTATAGTATATACGGATAAATATTTATCCAGATGATAGTTTTCGTCGTCCTTATCTGTATTCGTTTCTACGAAACGCTGCGGTACCGAATGATTATTATTGTTCCTTTTACCGCGTTTCATTTTTATTTTCTTCAAGTTTTTAGGTATACGCATATCCACGCCCTTCAAAAACTTCCCAAGGAGATGTGCCTCCCTTCGTATTTCGCTTCTCCTTGGCGTTTGATCAAAGTTTTTTACTCAGTAAGAAAACGCTCATTTTATCTTCAGATATATACATTAATATTATCGGTGAAATTTTAATTACTTAATTAAGTTTTCAACTAGCTTATATAATGTGTGTGTGTGTATGTCTATATATATGTATATATATATATATCGTACTATGTATCTTCAGAATCGTTAAGCTTGATACACATCTTCCACGGGCGGAATTCGCTCCGTAAAAGGAAACCATTTCTTTGTTTTTTTTATCAACACAGGGTAAAACATTTTAAACAACGTACACTACGAGATTTCCACCCCTACCCCACCCCTCCATTTTTCTCTTTTATTCTACTGATTGTCGTTTCTCGTTTATGAGAATTTCGTATTTCACGCTTTATACTTTTCACCTGGTCTACGTCACCGCAGAATGCTCGAAAAATAATGCAATATGGAACTGAGAACAAAACCCCTGGACAAAAGTTTTCTAAATTGTTAATTAATCAATTTATATCAAATTCATCGGTTGCACGCGTTAGATTCCGACAACGAAACTCAATTTCTGGCAATTATTATATGTACAGGTGTATCTCGGATAAGAATTTTTCAACGTTTATTTTTTTCTACTCTTCTGTCTCCCCCCCCCCCCCCCCCCCCCGCCCCTCCCTTGGTTCATTAACAATCTCTAAATTATGAGCCAAACATGAGGTTGTCGCGCCGAGTTGTTGTTACTATTTATTATTATTATTATTATTACTCTTTTTCGTTTTCTCGTTCATTTCCCTCCTCGGTATTCTTGTTCTTCCGTTTCCCTGATCATTTTTTCTTTCTTTTTTCTTTTTCTTCGTCGCGGTAACAGCGAGAAGACACGCAACGCGAAAACAGGGTCACGATATATATTAAATGGAAGCATTTTCCGCCGGAATGAAAAAATGGCGGGAAATGGTCGAGGGGGGTAGGAAGAGGGATGATAAATCGTCGTATTTTCAGTTTATTTTATTCACATCATTTATTGTACCACTCGTCCCTCCGTACGCAACGTATTTATATTTTTCCATATAATCTCCTGATCACTATTCGCACAAAGTCTCAAACCATCGTCTAATTACCTGCATTCGAAACAATACGATCACCGAGTGTTTTGCAAAAATTACGGAACGAGTGATTTTGATTGAAATTAAATTTTCCTCTTACGTTTCGTCGGAAAGAAAATCTGTGAACGTTTCAGTGAGGCATACATTATTATTATTATTGTTGTTGTTGTTGTTGTTGAAATTACATTGTTATACCAATCTCGGTTACATTTATGCCTTAAGTTGAACGAGATAATATTATCCTCTGGTTTAAGAAGGCGGAGGTCTTTGCGTTTTTTAATATTAAAATATTGATAAAAGAACGACGTTCCGTGCACGGACAAGATGAAAAGGAATTGATGAAAAACACATCTCGACTCGTAAATTTATTACATACACCAAGGCATTTCTGAGTTTCATAGATGCGGATACGTACTGCGCACCGTATGTCCCTCGTCTTTCACCCCCTCATTTATCGTTTTGGATTTTCTCCACCAGCGAAACGCGTGCCGCCGTTGATTTATCAAACGTGACATGGAAGCGCGTCGCATTCGATATACACGCGGCGTGTGTTCCTTCTCTCGAAAACGTGTCACGGTAGACGTGTAAAAATCGACATCCGGAATGGAGAATAAAGAAAGAAGAAAAAAGAAAGAGAGAGAAAAAGATTGGTGAATTTGTAACTCGATTTTTTTTTTTTTTTACGGATATGTACAGCCGAGTGAGTGAATCGTACGCGACTGAAAATCCGAGTGGTAAGATCTCATCTTGGCTTCGAAACGAGATGAAACATCGACGTGTCGAATCCACATTAAAGAAACAGGTACGTTAAACAGTTCGTCCCATTTCAAAAATATATGCTGAAGTGTATACCGCAAAACGAAGCATTAAATTGTAAAATGTTTTGGACAAAATTTGCTGTGCATAAAGGACGATATCAGATGAGAGTCCCAGTCTTTGGGACCGGCGTCTCTGCCGGGCCCATTGAGGCCCGAATTTTGTTTTTGAAATAGAACCTCATATTTTTTATTGCATTTTCTTTTTTGTCATTGAAAAATAAATAAGTATTATACATGTCATTTTTTTGGTTTTCGTCTTCGAACAGGTCCAAAATGTTATTCAAACTTTTCTCGTCACAAATAGTGGCGATGCGTCAATCTTTGCGAATAATCAAAAAATGAGAACGATTTCTAGAATTCTTCGACATTGAAAACTGTTCAGGCGTTTGTTTGCATTATTTTCCAAGCATTGCTAAAAATACAGTACCTAATTATAATATGTTACGAATAGCAACGCTTAAAAACAATGCAAACAAGCGCTCAACACTTTTCATTGTTCTAGAAATTGTTCTAGATGTTTTCAACTATTCGCAGAGATTGACGTATCGCCACGAGAAGACTTCATATAACATTGTGGGCCTCGATTCGAATACGAATACCAAAAAAACCTACCAGTAATAAAACTTACTCACATTGTATTCAGAAACAAGAAAATGGAATGAAAAATATGAGGTTCTATTTGAAAGAAAAAACCAAAGTTGTGCCTCGATGTGCCCATCAGATACCCCGGGACCAAAAACTGGAGTATATACTCATCTGAAATCCCCTTCCATAACTTTTGTTCAAAAAATTTTTCTATCCAATGTTTAGTTCTCGACACATTTGAGTATATTCTTTCAAATCGGACATCCTGTACCCTTATACCAGAATGCACAAGTTTTGTAAATGTCCCCGCAATCGCTGCTTCTCGGCTAATCATCACGTATAGTCAATATCTCCCCCCCCCCCCCTTCGCCTTCGGTATCCGGTGGTACAAGTCGATCATCCACGGGCTGACGTGTTCTCATTAAAATGATACCGGTAACGTTTTTGATGAATTGAGGCGACCACGGGTCGACCGTTTCTCAAGGGTGACTTTCTAACGGTATCTCATCTCGGGTCTAATCCCCTGGACGTCCGCGTCATTCGAGAAACGGTTGCAGAGAGAGGGCAACAGAGAGAGAGAGAGAGAGAGAGAGAGAGAGAGAGAGAGGAAGAGAGGAAGAGAGGAAGAGAGCTTTCGATCGTTAGCGTCAAGTCGTAGCGGCGCACCGTCGCGGTGGCCGAGTTTAACCGTGTACCAAGGCACACCACCCTGCATACCATACCTACTCCCAAAGCTCTCCGACCGTCATCCAGAGCTCAGATTTAAATCCCATTAGCAATTCCATTTGGGACAAGAGAGTGATATGCCCCGAGAACAGTACAGGGGACAGTCGGCCAACCGGATGTTATACATACACAATGTATATGTATGCACTGTGGTACAAGATTGAGCTTTCGGGAGCTTTCGGACATTGCGTTTTTCGTTTTCGGTTAACTCCGGTAAAAAAAAAACAAAGTTCAGAGGTTGGTATCCTTTTTTCCCGAAAGGGTTCAAAGCCGAGGAGAGGAGATCTCTTTTCGATACAAGAATTATACGATATGGATCGAGTATTGGATAAGGGCATAGTTTACAAAATTCTACTGTTATATCCTCTGTCCGGATTTCCCGCGGGACAAAGTTTTTTTTCTTCTTCGTCTTCTTCTTATTCTACTTCTTGTCTTCTTTTAAACCGTAAGAACGAGTAGGTATGTAATACGGGTATTTGTACGGCACGGAAACAAATGAAGCATGAAATGTCGAAGCCTTGTAAGATATTTGAAGATGTGTATCTTGTGCGCGACGTATTCCCTCGTCCATTATTTCAGCTCAATTTTGAAGCTTTTCTATTCACAAGATGATCGACATTATTCTGTTCTTCGCAAATATTAATACGGTTCCTCCCTTTATCAAAAAATCTGATTAGTAGAATATTTCAATAGATAACTTTGATTTTTGAGAAAGAATTTGACGTCCAAAGTTTACCAACTGTTATTAAAAAAAAAAAAATTCAGAAAAGTTTTATTTTGATTTCTTTGTAATTAAAAATAAGTAGATCCGCACACTCGAATTTTCGCGTAACGACGTAGAGGAAACGTAAAATACTTGAGAGGCAATTAAAGAGGAATAAATAATCGAGGGCACATATTGAGCTTGAGTTAAATTATCGATAAAAGCAGCTTGTCCGGCGTCGAAATTAAACAGAATATAATTGAAGCAAATTGTATACGAGAGGAAATCTCGTGTGTTTCCCTGTAAAGGCGATCGTGATACGTGATTATACTTGGTCGTTAATTCAAACTAATTAATCGGATATACTCAATCAGAACGTGCGTTGAATACCCGTCTCCGTTTCATCCTTCGTATATCTCAATTTCGTTTCGTTTCTTTTTTATTTCATTTTTGTTTTTTCTTTTTTTTTTTCCACTTCATTATTTTCTGTCAGCCATGGTAAACGTGTAGATTCTCGGAAAACATCAAACGATAAGCGCGAAGGGAACTCTGCAGGATACCCTGTACGCTTGTACTCAAAGAATCGGATCATACGCGCCTATTAGGGCTCGAAAATGATTGAAATTTCGTGAGATGCGAGCGTCAAAGGGCTCCCGCCGCCTGCGCTTGGGGGTACAAAGTTGTTCCTATACGAAACCAGCCTCCGCTACTCTCGGACAACCCACGCGTGTAGGAAGTTACCCACGCAGAGGAGGAAAGAGAGAGAGAGAGGGGGAGATAGAGAGGTGCGGAGGCGGGGAAACGAGAGGGAAAATAACCGGAGAAAGCGAAAGAAGGAAAAGGTGTGTGCGCGCGCTCGTTCGATCGATCAACGCGTTCCTCCGTCACTGTCAAATCTCGAAGTTGATGACGAAGCGTAAGAAAACCCGTGGGATTTTGCCGAATTTATCCTCACGCTCCGAGCACGGCTGCCAGTTAACCGGCCAATTTCAGGCTAATGGGGTGTTTGGACCACGCCTAACGCACACTGTTTTTTCTGACCAAAACAAGTTTTCTACTTACTCCCGCGGTGAGGTGAAAGAAAAAGGAAGAAAAGAAAAAAAAAAAAATCGAATCAATATTGCACAACGACCGGTAGACTGCTTTTCAAGATACCGTGTCGACGTCTCCTACTTCCGGTTCACGTGACATATCGATACGAAACTCCGTGAAAGGATTGATTTGACTGGTAGAAGAATTATTCCGAAATTTCAAAGCGATCGGTTTAACGGTACCTGAGATATCTCGATTCTAAAAAACGATCTTCGTTTTTCACCGGTTTTTTATCACGTGAAAATTTCGGATCTAACATTTCACCATTCGAGTAGGTACTCAAAATACTAGGAATACCCTATCTGAATATTCCTAGATGAACGACGTGAACCTAATCTCGGTGTAAGATGAGCTCCGACGATAATTTCACGGAGTTCTGGCTTCCTTAAGCAGCCGTAAACTAGTGGAAACATATCGACAATAACGTATTGACATCACCTCGAAAGATAGTGGTTTTACATGGTATTACTGAGTCGTGTGGAAAAATCTGATTCCGGTATATGGCAATTGGGTAATCAGAGAAGGCTAGAAGTGGGGAGTTTAAATAGTCTCGAAGGCAGAGACTTGAACCGCGGTATCTCGCTCAAGAGGTTGGAACGACAATTGCAAATAGGTTGGGTAGGCAGTTTAAATTCAACGGTAACTAAACAGAGTTAACAATCAGGGTAGTCTGACTCACCCTCGTCGGATCGTTGGAAGTAGGTGGGTACCTAAATATACCGTGGATCGTCGTCGTGTTGCCGGGTTTTGCGGAAGGGGGAGGCGGGCAGGGAGGAGGATAACGTGATTATAAACCTAGCTTTACGGTTTCGCGTCGGCACCAGGTCACCCCGGGATTCTATCCAAAGCTGCGAGGGTAAACTAGAACCGCGGAAGAGAGAGAACGAGCGAATCCCCAGCATCTCATGGACGAGAAAGACGACCGGGTCTTGGAGGAGGTCCCGTGGGAGAGAACGAAGGCGAGAGGATGCGACGCGGCTCGCGGTGCCGTCAAACAAGCAGTACGGAGATCGTAAACAGGGACAGTTACACCGAGAGGAACACATTTTTGCTTCCACTTTTTATAAGACTTCTTACATCACGCGATGCCCGTGCATTGCAAACTCCCGGATACTCTCTTCTTTCCCGTTCTTTCTCTCTCTCTCTTCTAGATGCCGATGATGAACCTGAAGCTGGCAACCAAACGTGACAAACTTATTGGAAATGGAAAAACGAAGTTCAGTTTTACCCTCATAATTCTATAAATGTATTGGGGGTTCAAGGTATGTTACAAAATCTTCGTTTTCGGACTTCACTAACTTACTCGAACGGACGTTAAAACGTTTGGCTGCTAATTCTGGATGTTTGCTTCAACCTCGTCTATGTACTGTTCGATTGGTGAGACGATCACCGGGACGCGAGATTGAGAACCGAAACGGTTATCGTAGCTCATCGGATTCCTCTCGATCGGACTATCGCAACAGGCAGATTGACCCCTGTGTGTCAGGTTGAGTGAGATAAGTATAAGAAGTAACAAAGGGCAGGAAAGACTAGAAAGATACAAGCACATACACACACTCACGGACAGAGAGATCACGGTTGCCCCGACAAAACTGTTAGGTGATAAACGCGAGTCGTTTCGCGGGTTAGGATCACTTTAGATTTCCCCGGCGAAGCCAAAAATTGAATGACATCTATCTTTCGACGCCGTTTGTCCCCCTCCTTCTCCTCCTCCTCCACCTCCTGATTCTCATCCTCAGCCACCACCGGAGAGTTCTTCCATTAACCGTTGTTCTGGGTTCCGGGTTCTTTGTCTCCAGGAATCTCTCTCCAGCTCCTCCCGCAGAAGCGTGAAAGCTTTCGTCGTAAAGGTAAGGCAAAAGGCTTAGCTTCGCAATTTATTGATTTAGGGTATGGCCCACCACCGCCAACGCCAACGCCAACCCCGCGCCAGCCAGTGTCTGCACGGGCTTTCGGGGTGTGGGGGTGTGGGGGGATGGCAACGAAGGCCAGGGCGTCGCTCTTACGCGATGAAAAACTCCGCTGGCGGGATTTCGACCCGCAAAGAGATGAACTCTCGCCTCGTCTCTGCCCGGAATTCCTCCTTCCATATATCTAAAGGTTGTGTCCGGAGGCCTGCTTTGATATTCCGGGGAAAAAAACGAAAAAAAAAAAAAATTCTATACTCAAAGAGCTTTTTTTCCCGATGAGAATAAAATGTGACAGAGGTAAGAAAAAAAAAAAGAAAAAAAAAATTTGTTCATCCCTCAAAAAATTCCGTACTTCTCTCGTATTCCCCGAGCTTTTTGAAAGGCTGACGTGTGTAATACCTGAACGAATATTTTACTTCTTTGAAAAAGATTTTCACGAAATCGTTTTCAGATTCTTTAACGGCTTGTATACGATAATGAAAAATAAATAAATAGACGGTAAGAACTAAAAAAATTTAAAAAAAAATAAATAAAAATAACGGAGAGCCAAAACCATGAGGACGGCGGAACCGGGAAACACTGTTTATCTTCGCACTTTTGAACTCCGCGTGGATGCCGACATATATACGTGTGTATAACACACGTAGACGACGAGATTGTAGGCAGCGGTTGAACTTTGACCGTGTTCACAAAAATGCAAGAACGGCGGTGTGGGGATGGGAAGTGGTGGGTGTATATCCATCCTTGAAGTGTGGTAATAACCGGGTATACGTACCGAGATCCCTTCGGATTCAGTGGTGCGCCGCCGTTATGGTTTTTGCGCCTACACATGGGGGGTAGGCCTGCGGCGGGTACCATGCACGGAGAACACATTTGCACGCGCCGTTGTGCCGTGCACTAAACTGCAAACGCGCCGCGATTTTCCGCAAAATTGTATGAAAAGCGGCGAAAATGCCTACGTACCTGAATGAAAAATGAAGTAGGGTAAACCGGAAAGGTTTATTTGAAAATGTGAGAAAAAAAGATGAAAAAAAAACACATGAATATAATAAACGGCGACAAAAAAGAACCAAATATTCTACCTTCGTGGTTTGCATTGAAACGTTGAAAAGATTTTACTCGCTCGTGAGATTCTCCGCGTTTAAAATTAACGTTATCAGAAACGAGGAAAGAAGAGCAGAAATAAGAAGTTATGAGTCGATACAAGTATAATAATGCACCAAAGTGAGAAGGGCAAAGAATGCAGCGAAGAAAATAAAAAAAACTGTCTATAGTTGAAAGAGATAAAAAAGAAAAAAAAAGAACAGAAAGAAACGCGCATAAAGAGTACAATGTATCGATGAGGTGGCTGAATAGCTAGACCATGGATACGTTGAGGTTAGGTTTTACACCTGTGTATATTACACGCGGTGAAAAATTGTGTATTTTCAATTTTCTTATAACCGCCATCTTCGTGAGAGAAGAAACAAGTTTCGTAACCTGCCCGGTATAATATCTCGGGCTAAGAGGTACTCCGGCTCGACGTAGTCGTCGTCGTCGTCGGCGTTGTCTTGTGTCTTCGGTTGTCGGTAGGATAGCGGGCAGCACGCGTATATGCGTTTGCGCATGTGTGTGCCCAGGTAGGAATGCGAGACGCCATTTTGAATCGGGACTTCCCCCACCACCGTCTAACCCGCGGGGCCCCTGACCGTTTCTATAGATCCCTTCGCGTCGCGTACGGCCGAGTGCCGCTGCCTGCAGGCCTGCATGGGCATGCACACACACACACAGACAGAGAGAAACAGATTCACTCGCACCCGAGTATATAAGAGCCACTCAGGCTCCTCTTGCAAGAATAATTATCGACAGAGAGGTAACCGGCCTCCTAGCCGAGCTCTACGTAGGTACTCCAAGGCTGGTACGAGCAAGACGTACGTACCTACAGAGAAAAATCATATGCCGGGTAAAATTGTTCATCTGGTGATTCGAATGATTGTACAGAATCGAACTATCAACGATCGGGAAACGGTTTTTACACCGGTATTCAGTCATTTCCTCCGGTTTATGGATACATTTTCATGATCCCGTGCTGTCCAGTCGTCGACTTCGGAAACACGTCAGGCACGGTTTAGTTACCGTCGTCTTATGCCCAGATTTACACACGAAAAAACTATTTTCGGTACAGCCTCATGAAATTTTTATCGGTATTAAACGGAACATAACTGTATTGCGTAGTAGATGATGGGGTTTTTTTGTTGATGAAGCTATGAATATCGTTAGGTTGCAGCAAATTTCTTAATCTCCTTGTCGGTATTTTCTGTATACGGTAGATTTTTTATTTCTTTCGTTTTTCTATCAAATCAATTTGAATACAAGCTTAGATATTTAACCGCAGACGAGAGTTTTGACATTGAATTCCAGTGAAATTTTCATCAGGCTACTCCCAACTTGGACAAGAAATATTATAACTGTGTACACGGGTATGAGAGATAAAGATTGACCATAGACCGAATCTGATAATACAGAGAAGAATGCAAACCTCAAATATCGAGTGAAAGGTGTGAAATTTTGATCTCGCCAAGCGTTCGAAATGAATGAGCATCGAATGTCGGTCCAATAATAGTCAAGGAGTGTCTCAGTGTATCTACAGACCAGGGAATGGTACAGCCAGATAGAGAGAAAGAGAAAGAGAGAGAGAGTAGCCGTGAGTGGAGAAGATGGATATACGGCTGTATTGATGTTGATAAATGTGTCGAGCAAGAGTGACAGTGGGTGGCTATCCGTTCATTTCATTCATTTGATTCAAGCTCTCCCGAAGTGTATTTCCGGATTCGATTTGGGTCCGACGTTGTAAAGTTGAGTGGAGTCTACCGGAGGCTCTGAGTGGCTTTTGGCGTATCCCGGATTGAATTTGGCAATGAAAACCAAATCTCCAATTTGCATCAGAATCGCTGCAAAACAATTGAAAGAAGATTTAGGCGGCTTCGGCTCGGTCGCAGTTTCCTCGAATGATCAAAAAAGATGTACAGTCTCGACGTTGTCCTCGTGGAGCCGAACTCCGGGAGACTGCCTAAGCTTTCGGGATTACCCAGCCGGTTCTGGAGGGTGAAAAAGGGGGTGGAACGATTGAATATATATGCAGCCACGGGGGGTCCAGCGACCCCTAGTTATGCCGAGGGACCATTTTAAACGCCGGTACAGCTCTGGCTAGGCACTAGATCCACCGCCGCCTGGCACCCTCGCCCTCTTCTCTGGGGATTATCGTTTATTGGTGTACTCTGGAGCTTCCGTCACACGTGCCGGCATTCGTCGTCCCCCCGCCCATCCACAGTCGGCCACCATACGAGGGTATGGTATAAACGGTTAGCGAGGCAAAATTGCTTTTCAAAAATATTCATCAAACAACAACTGAGCGCGTTCGCGGATAAAAGTTTGAGGATGTATAAAATGAATCAGACGAAAGTGAAGGGGCTCAACGCAGGCACGGAGCATAGATATGGCATGTTAGGATACTCCGAACGGCGATAACGGTACTTGGAAACGTCGAAGTTAGAGGGGTTGTTATTTCAGGGCACGGTGGATGAGTGTTGCTGGAACTAGGTGTACGATTAATAATTAATAGATAGTGAACGAGCGAACGGGGCAGGGGATACCTTGGGGAAGGAGAGACGGCGAACCACCTTGGGTTAGCTTTGGACTTTAGGTGATGGCCTGTAGTAACCTCTGGCTGTTGGCTCCGCCGAGTTTGAATCCAAGCTTGCCTCTCTGGCTGCTGCTGCCTCCTCTCTCTACCAGCCTGCGTAGTTACCCATAAAACCGGTTTGTCCCATCTCTTGCAGCAGGGCCCTCTCTGGTACACTAACGGACTTCTAAGAGTCTCTCTTTCTCCACCTCTCTCCTTCTCCTTCTCTCCTTACAGTGACGTCGAGACATAGTCTGGTTTATGAACTACGTCGAACCACCACGATCTCGAAGAAACAGAAACAGACTTTTCCAAATGCCGTTTCAGCATACCGTCCCTTTCCGTCATTGTTTCACTCACATTCATTTTACTGTTTCACAAAAGACTTGTCTAGATGTCAAAGATGAAACACGCTGACCGCGAATCAACCGCCCCGAATCGAATCGAAGCAATTAGAGTGCAGCTGTTGAGGATGGGGGGCAAACCGTTCTTCCAAGATTTCTGTGGTTGCGATACCGTTTTGTCAGAGCGACAATGGCGTGAATCGGAGTAGGCATGTCTACCCGGCGGAAAATGGCAAGTGATGAAAGCGCTCATGTAGCCAGCTCGTTACGCGTCTGGTTACTGACCCAAAAAACTACAACGCCGCGAGATGTATAATGCTGGAGCCGTGGCGCGAGGTTTTGGTCGAGGTGCGAGGTGGGATGTAACAAAGGTACGAGCCTGGGGCTTGATGGCTCGAGAGTCGCGGAGAGTTGGAGAACTGGAGAGAGACTTGTAGAGGAGAAGGCTGTGGAAGGCTGAGAGCTTCGAGCTTCAACCGGAGCAAATTTCTCTCTATAGACAACCGCAGCAACAGCAGAAGCAGCAGCAGCAGCAGAAGTACCAGCAGAATCAGGGATCAGTTTGTTCCCGTCTATAACACATTGCAGGATCAAGGCACATTCTATGCAGACTCTCTGCAGCACGCACCGTTCGAGGAGAGAAATATAATTTCAAATTACTACACCATGGCGGCTGATCGTCGTTCCTCGTCGTCCACGACCGTCAACGTGCGAACATCTTCCACCTTGGTCTGCGCTCCTCTTGATTTTTTTTTTCATTCCCACCGCGAGTAAATTCCACTTTACTGCTGACCAAGGCCTTCGACTGTTATAACCTTCACATAGCACGGAATGTATATTACCTACTGGCATGCGGCCCCTTTCCTTTATAACTCCATCCACTGCACGATGATCATGATCAGGGTCAAGGTACAACTACATGGTGTATAATGCTCCAGAAAACGCGTACAGTGAAAAAGGGACGTGATTCCAGGCAGTTGGGGTCTTTTGGATTTCCTGGATTTCTTCACATCAATGTCTCCATGCGAGCTACTACGTTTCGTGGTGAATCTCGTCTTCTGTTTATATAACACACATTGAGCGATGCAGATGGCGGGAATACGGGATCCGGTTAAAATCACGACAGCGGGTAATTTGAATCGCAGAAAATACACACTACCGTGACTTTGTACATATAATAGAAACGAGGGCAAGCGAAGCGGTAGCAGCAGTAGTAGCAGTAGCAACAGAAGCAGCAGCACCGCTGGGACAACGAAGCTGAGGTATGTGCTAATAAATTAGAAGGACGTTTTCGAGGACCGGGATTTCGGGCGGTCTATCTATTTGTTGGTTCCAGGGGCGGATGGGTGGTTGGTGGCTGGCTTCATGCCTGTCGTCGGGGAGGCCACGACGCGCAGTAATCCCTGGCAACTTTAATGCAATTAATTATAACCCCCTGAAGGGAGAGAGAGGAGGAGCCGGAGGGCTACTGGTGGAAGTATAAATTACGCAATTTCAACCATACAACCGAGTAAATTTATTCGGCCTCGTACCGACATGGTGAGTAATAACACTTCCTGCGGCTCGGATAGTTCACCACGATTTTGAAAAACCCGCAACTCTCGAGTCTTTAAATGGCCAGTAGGGCACATTTTGAGCCTGCATTGGTCCAACGAATGTCAAAAAAAGTGAGAACAATACCGGCGTCCATCCGAGTTCAGCGTTCTGGGGATGTGTCAAAATGATTACAAAGACTATATGGCATGGCACGGGAGGATAAGGGTCTTACAAGTTGGCCTGCCGGGTTCGTAGGCTGGGGAGACAAGGGATCGGGAACCCAGAGGCACGTAAAGCTCGACTGACAGTTATGACCATCAAGGAGCTGACATGCGTATTAAGCAAAGCGTTCCCCAGCGCATTTCGAATCCCCTGCAACCCCTCCTCCTCGACTCGCCCCGTCAACCACCCCGCGAAAACTACGACGCTAATCGATCCTCCAGGAGAGTAGAGAATGTTCCTCGATCATTAACAGGAAGAAGATGATTGTGAAAACGGAGAAGCGAAGAGGCACGACCAAATGAGGAAGCGTTTACGACTTCTAACAACACCATGAACACCAATCAGTATCCTCGCAATTATGGTAAATAAAAAAAAAAAAAAAATTATGATCAGCGTACCGTAACCGTCTGAATTTTCTTTTGACAGTACCAATCGTGGTACAGTCGTCTCGAGGGTTCGGCCACTCCACCGGCAAGAGGGTTTCGGGTGCACCTGGCTTCAATACCTATCCACCATGTGGGACTTCAAAGGAGCTCGTGAGCTCAACGGAGTTGAAATAATTTCACACGAGTTGAAGTACTTTCGAGTGATTTCGCGTGGCTATGACGAAAGTTACTTTATACGTGACTCTAATCTGCAGTCGTCTCGCGTAATTTCATCACGTGAGTTTCAAGTGATTTCACCCGAGGAATTAAGGAGACCAAGTATTGGCTTCGTATAACTCGACTAATGGGTTTGAACCTTCCAATTAATTCGATATTTGTTACACGGATGAACGGGGACGGAGGTCATTCAGTCATGTACCGGTCGCCTTGGCGAGTTTAAAAGTAAAAGAACAGATAAGAGCGGTACTGAAAAGAAGAAGATTAAGAGGTGGTGGGGATGAAAAAAAGAAAGAAACGAAATGAAATAAAACCTGTAACATCACTAAAGTCAAGGCCGTTCATTAGCAGTTGTTTGACGTCGAAAGAAAGTCTCGTTTTAATATCTCGTCATATCTTATTTACATAGGTATATGGACGAGGGAGAGAAGAAGCGGAGAACGAGAATAAGAATGAGAAGAAAAAGTACAGGCGAGAGACAGAGAAGAATGAGAATAAGGTCTCGCGCTGCGGTCGGACCGCGAGAAGGGCCTTAAACTCGCATTATTTATTTAGTATACCGGCTTGTAAAATACAGGTGTCACCGTTAGAAGTCATTCAGACTTCACGCAGCAGCAGATACATGCAAAACTCTAAACGAGCTTGAATTTATACATCTCACGCTCGAGTGTACAATATGTATATATCTGCTTGTACATGTGAATATTTTTACAGCATCAACATCGCCGTGATAAAACTCCTCGAAATTCTCTGCAATAGATTCAAATTTCAACCACTTTCAAAGAAGAATAAATTTCAACCAAAATGTTCGTTCTTTGTACTGCTGGATTATTTTTTTGCTACTCTTTAATTCTTGACTTACTTTTTCCCCCAACAATCTTTACTCCTTCCTTCGTCTCTCTAATCACGTAACAATAAATTTTCCAGCTTGCAGCTTAGGGGGGAAAAATTTTTTTACACCAGGGACTCATTACAGGACGATAACTCTTTTTCGCGAAAAAAAGTCCACTGCATTTCTTCTCGAAGTTTCTTCAGATTCGTGAAACCTTTCGTGCTTTCTCACCTTTTCTCGGGGTCCGTTCTAGGGGAAATTTTTCGCTTCAAAATGCTATGGTTCTGGAAGAATTTTATTTGTCGGTACTTAGCGATTTTAAAGAAAATGGAATCAGAAAAAAAAAAACAGCCGGGTGAAATGTAATCGGCAAAATTCCAGCTCTCTTCTCCGCGATTTATGCAACACAATCAAACTCTCCGTACCTCGGTTGAGTGGGTTAACGGAGTTTCTTCTTTCTCTTTTCACTCGTTCCCCTCTTTTTTCTGTAGTTTTTCCTCCAGCGCTGCAATAGGCGAAACGAAGCTCAAATTAAAACCAGTAAATCAGTTGAAAAGGTCGTCTTCTCTCTGGAGAGCGAAACAGAAAGAAGAAAAAGAGAAAAAAAGAATGTGCTGAAAAAAAAAAGAAAGAGAGGAGAGGAGAGGAGGATCTACGGCGGAAGAACTTGTCTGCGAGTTTAAAAACGGGGGGAAAAATAGCTCGTGAAGAAAAATTAGAAATATTTCAGAATTATCGAAAAATTTCTCAAGGTATTCAAAATTATTAAATTAATCTTAGCGATGAAATATTGCCAACTGTAACAGTTAGAGCGGAACGACGGAAAAGAAGAAGACCGTTCGTTCTATACAGGGCCAGAAAATTATTTGAAAAAAATTTCTCATGTAAATAGAAATGGAGAAAAAAAAATGGCAGCGATCAGAGGGAAAAATTTTTTTCGTGTCAAGCGGCGAGTAATATTACAGAAAACTGTGAGTATGCAGAGATGCAAAGGGACCGTAAAGTGATTGATAACCACCAAAGATAATTATATGCCATGTTGTAATTAGAATATGGTACACGGAAGACGGTACAGATCAAGTTTTGCTCTTATTTTACTTTTCTTCTTCCGAAATCATCAACGACAAGAGTTCTTTTTATTGTGGATATTTTGACATTTGCGACCACCCTGTAGAACGCGTATTGGGTAACATCCACGTGATATTACACATTTATACGTGAAACATAAAAATGACGGGAGGTTACGAATATGTAATGAGAAACCGTGTCATCCATTTCCGGGCTTAGGAGAGAAAAAAGAAAAAGGCAAGCAGGCAGCTATATATAACGTCACGTGTTGCACATATATACAAGGCACAAGTGAGGAGTGTGTGTATAAATGCATATGAACGGTATGATGTATATATGTGTAATACACACGTGATAATAATTCATTATTCCGATCGCGTAGGAAACGCGTGAGACGTGTGGATTGTGTTTGCGGTTGGAGGACATGGACGGTCGATGGTCTGCCGGCACAGGTGGTGTGGAAAAGAAGAAGAAGAAAGAAGGAAAAGGAAAATAATAGACTCGATGTGAAGAGGAGGGGTAAAAAAAGTTGAAAAAAAGAATACGAGGAAAGCGGAAACGGCGGAATTGCACGTCTTATCCGTATTTTTGATTTTCTCCAAGATGAAGCAGCAGCAGCCTGGGCAGGGAAACGCGCATCCCTAAGGTGATCGGAACACGTTGAGGATTCCGGGATTCGGCGCGGCGTTGGTGTAAGGTACTGGAGAAAAAAAAATTGCTATCATCTTTCAACTCGAGCGTATCTTCCATCTGATACGAGAAACGATACGTCAGAGACGCGGGGTGGTTTGGTTCGAGGTATACATATATGCTTCTACACTCTGCAGCAAGAGAGCGGAGAAGTAGTTCCAGATCCAGTGTAGAGACGTCCTTCTTCTTCCTCTTCTTCCTCTTCTTCCTCTTCTTCTTCTTTTTCTTCTTTTTCTTAAGTTTCTCTTTCGCCTCCAAAGTGACTCTTTGCGATCTATGCCGAAGAAAAGGAGAGACGGAGAAAGAGACCAACACAGGACCTTCTTCCATCTGGATCAGTCTCCCCACCGACCGCGACGACCTCCAGCTACTCAAAGATAAACAAAGAGGTTGGTGTTCATACGCTGTGGACCGTTTTGCTGTCCACATGGCGCTCAAACAGCCACAAAGAACACCGCCTCGCCTCATCGTCGCGGTGCGGGTGGTGGAAGATACGAATAATAGCCGCTCTTGCTACTCGACAGTTTAGATAGAACAGATTTAAAGTCGGTAGTCACGTGTCGTCGTCTGTTCTTAGTCAGACTTTTATTTCGTTGCAATTTTTTTCTCGACAAGCTCAGTTTCAGCCCCCCTGTGACATAGAACTTGGAAATTGGTTAAGACTCTTTTGTAACTGACTTGGACAGGTTTGTAGATGTTTCTATTCCATTGTTATTGAGGTGTGAAAAACCAATTTCACAATCCCCAAGTGATTGGTCCTCAAATGATGTTAAATTTGATATCTGGAGCATTCCAATACACTTCAACCAAACTGTGGCTCAATTTGGATGAGAAGCCACAAATGAAAGAGGAATAGCTATAGGTCAGCGAATAAGTGGCGAAAGGACGAGGAACGAGCCACGATATGAAACCAACGCAGTAAACTAAGCAAGACGAGAAAGCCGCGAGAGAGTTTGGATCTGCAGGGGTTTGTTTAGGATGATAAACTCCACGCTGCGAGGTGAGGCCAGGCGTGTTTTCGCCAAATAAAAAATGGCAGAGGCAAAAGAAGATGGAGGAGGATGAGGAAGGGAAAGAGGTGACCGCGTTTTTCCCGGCTCAAAGTCCTTCCGGCGTAACGTTTCCAAAGTCAAGTGAGAAAAAGTTGTCTCATCTTCATCTTCTTCATGTTCATCTTCTATTTCTTTTTCTTCTTCACTTTCCTGGTCTAGAGGGGGTTGAAAAGAGGCCAAGTAAAATTGAGACGTCTACGAGTCTCGAGTCCCGTGTGATTGAATGGGGCCCCACGACTTATTGTACCGACGGCCACATAGGACGGCAAGAAGGTAGGACAGGGTACAGGAGTAAATAATGGGATATACCGAAAGCCAGGAGCCTGACCCGGGCCAACTTTTGGAAACGCACAAATCCATTCCGTGGGGTAAAAGAGAGGAGGAGGAGGAGAAGAAGAAGGCTCTGTTCTCTCTTCGTTTTCATGTATACCTACGTTTTATACAACACAGTCGAGACTGTAAACGGCTGCATCCATTCAACACTCGAAACAGCTGCTCCGCTACTCTGCTATGTTTGTTGACCCAAAGGCATTTTCCGAGGGTGAAGAAGAAGAAGAAGAAGAAGAAGAAGAAGAAGAAGAAGGAAAAGAGGGACGACCCGATTCTGGACCGGTATAAAGGTCCTCTGCCGCTATAAGAAACCTCGATCCCCTGGACCTTCCGTTTTTCATCCCCATAAGCGAGGTCGGATTCCGAACTTCTCACTATTCTTTTCTCGCTCTCTACATACCCTGACGCCATTTCTGTATTACCACCAGGTGGAAAGGACTGGTAAAGTATCTTTCGATAGTGAAATGGAATCAGCATGAACGTCAGACGTTCGTAATAAGAGACCGTCTAACCACCGCAGTATGACTTAACGCTACATCGAAGCACCGTTTAAAAGGTCAGATCAACCAGCAGACAAATTATTTTTGTCAGTGATTCATGCGAGGATTGAAACACAAAAATCGCAACGGGTGTTCCGTGTTTCTTCTTCTTTTTGCCCGTTCCAAGGCCTTTTTTGAACGTCACAGTCATATGATCGCGGAACTTCGGATTGGACTGCAGATGAAGGGTAGAAAAAGCTCATGGACAGAGGAAGGTCGTGTGCCATGCTCGAAGGAAAAGAGCTCGGGTGATTAAGTTTCCTGAACAACCCACTTTCCGGGTTTAGGTACTTCTCTTCCTTCCTCTCTCTCTCTCTCTCTCTCTCTCTTTCTCTGGTCGACGCGAAGGACGGGATTTAACCCTGCGTCGCATACACGCTTCTAGCCAATCACCGACGATCCGCGAATAATTGCGTACATGTGCAGCGAGTCTCGAATCGCAGATTGCAGCAATCGCTGTTTCTTTCTTTTCCCGTCTCTTCCTCTATCATTATTTCTCGTTGTTTCCTCACGCGAACAGCTCACTCCACAGTTTACGTCCAAAAGCTTTCCCTTTCTTTCGTTCGTTCTTTCTCTCGTCCTTCCTCCCTTTCGCTCTTCCGTCCCCCCCCCCCCCCCCCGCCTGATGTACGGTTGCCGTGTTTCTGCGTTAGCGGTAAAGACAAGTGAAAATGAAATGAAAGGATAGGAGAGGAGAGAAAAAGGATGAGTAAAGCGAGGATGAGGGAGCGAGACGGAACGAGAAGGGGAAGGAGGTCTGTCAAGCGAAACCACCGGAATTAACGTAGTAATTAAAATGCACATGGTAAGCTGCGCCTCCGACGAAGACGAGAGAAAAGAGTGAGAGGGGGAGGAGGAACTGTGTGGATAAAAAATATGGCGGATGCATACGTATACAAACGCGTATATTTATGTATACATACTGCATTCTGTGCTATGCCACCGCGGGGGTATAATATTTGTTTCTTCAACGTTGTGAATATTCTTTTTCGACTCATCCCTCTCACTCCGTCTCCCTCTTTACTTTTCCCTTTCTTTGTTTATACCTACCCCTCATACAAGAGGTAGAGTAAAGTTGTAACATAACAGAAGCAACCAAACACATTCAAAGCTTTACTCTAAGACCTGCAGTCTGCTCCTAAACTTTTGTACAAACAAAGAAGAGGAAAAAAAAAAGACACAGAAGAAGAAACCCTCCATTTAGAGATAAGCTCCTTGAAATCGTGAATTATACAGACAGTAATGAGCCTTGTGCAAGAAAAAAAAAAAAAAAAGCTTAAACTTTTTCCCCAACCACTTCACTCCACCTCCATGAAAAATTATTCACTTGCCTTTTGTTTGGTCGTATTCAGCCATGTTCGAATATTTCTAGTTAGTCTTCAAGTTGTGATTACGTCGTCAAACCGACGAACGGTGAAAATTCAAGGTAGCATTGCAATGTTTGTTTTGTCAGTCCACTTCGCCATGACAAATCATTTTCTAGATAATTCCACGAATACCAAGTTTGCACCAATATAAGTGTTCTACAAGGATTGGGTACCGAATTTGATGGTGGTAGGGAAAGGCATGATAAAACCAACCGTGGTAGGTGAAGATAACATCAAGTAAACAGAACGCGAAGAAGAAGAAGAAGAAGAAGTCGAAGAGAAGGAGATGAAGGGAAAAAAAATGAATTGACAGATTTTGTAATTAATTGGAGAGGTTTTTTCTCCACCGCATTAACATATCGAGAACCGCGCCTGTAACTCCGTCTCGCCGAGAAGAGGATTAAATGCGAATATGCGAGTATACGTCGAGTGTGCGTGGGCCCGTCTCATACGCATTCGCGTTTTTAAATAAACGATAAATTAAGCCCGTGATCCTCTTGCGCGTATCGATCTCGTTGCGCTCCGCAGGTACTAAAAAGCAGAGAGAAGGTACAGCTCCGCGCCGAGTTGCACGTTCTGCTTCTCCTCCGTTCCACGACTGTGCCTGTCTGGCTGACTGTAACGCGTTTTAAAACCCTTCAAGATCAGCAAACGACAATGAAAAACCCGTAACGCCCGGGCGAGCTGCTGAACCGCGGTGATGCATGAGGAAGAGAAGAAGAAGAAGAAGAAGATACGATACTGTGTAGGTACTGCTAAAGAGAGACGTACTCTACACACGACGTCGATCAGTCGCGACTCGCTGATGCGGATTAAGATACACTCTGTATCACATGTCACTTTCCAAATACAGTAGCGACGTTTTTCCTTGGCCCAACCCTTTCTGTTTTACCTCGTTTTCATCCTCTTCATCAACGCGAGGATAGTACCTTATATACTACTTCATCATCGTCAAAGTGGTCAGAGAAAGTTCAACCAGCCCAAATTCTCATGATTGAACCACAACTGTTCACATGATCAAGTGATAGTTGGTACGAAGGTTGCGGTGTGGATAGAATATGGAACCAGTATTGGACCTCAGACGTTGGATTCGATCGACGACGATGTTGGAAAAAACAGGTGATCCAGATATTAGATTCCAAGGATAAAATAGTTCTGGAAACTGATAAGACTGCGATGTCTCTTGGGATTCATCACTGACAAAATGCACCGACCGCTGAGGTATATTTTCATCATCCAGTTTCCAACGAAACTAAAGGATCCTTGACCTTTGAATTGTTCCCCAAGAACAATGATAATCCGTAACGATATTCCGAGACGTAACGAGAGTTCGTTTTAAAAACCCACGCTAGGGGGAAATTAACCGGGACAAAGGTAGGAGGACTGTCCTGAAGCAATTTCGCGTTGGGTTATAGAAAGCTACACCTACACGTATAAGCTTTTAGCATTCAGTGCATATGCAGCAGAGATAGAACCGTACCGTAGACCTCGAAATGTTATTAGTCCAATAACAACTCTATGGGACTAACAACACACAATGGAATCTCTCTACCGTTTCGCCTTCGAAGTTCTGGGTGAGAATCCACGACACCAACACCATCGTCTGCCTGCTGCATTTGTCCATTGGAATCGCAGACGCGTCGTCGTAACGTTGGCTAGTCAAATGGTGAAACACAACGTATAACTCGGTGGTTCTAACCGACTCTATATATTCCTTCCTCGCTTGCTGCTCGCTCTCGCATCGCGCATAGTAGGTGTAATTTATACGTTGTAATCTGGTACTGACGGACAATGGCTGGTAATTAATAACAAAGTACCTACCGAGGGTCCGCGTTACTATATAATAGATCATTGCGGTCTCATGGATTTGACGTGTGTGCTTGTAGGTATGGGTACAGGTATTATATCAATACGTTCGCGTCCCGCGTCTGGAGTTTCGAGGACGAAAAAATCGTCGAGGTTCTCCTGCCTTTGCGGGAACTCAAACCAAACACGATATTCGAGATGAAATCCTCTTCTGAACTTACAATTCGACGTATTACGCTTTTATCGACGGAATTATAATAAGTAATTGATAAACTATGATGACTTTGTTGATTTATTCACGCGAATGAATCATCATCGAATTCCAATTAAAATTAAAATTCCACTTTGGGAGTGACTCATTAATCAAAGAATCACAGTGATTATCGTGATTATGTTATGTTGCTGTGAACCTATCGTTTTTTACATGAAAAATAATTGAAAAAAAAAGTAAAAAAAAAAAAAACAGGATACCTTTACAGATATTTCAACGTAAATCATTCTGCGCGTGGTTTATAAATCTTGCAACGATTAATTAACATTGATAATTCAACATATTTTACGGGCATCCGAATTCGCTTAATCCTGTCAAATCACAGGGAATGAAAATGCTAAGGTAAAAAATTGTCATTTTTCTCTACCGCTGTCATTACCCCATATTTTTTTGTTCCAAGTTTGTTTTTTTTTTTTTTTTTTTCTCAAATGAGGGAAACTCGGAGAAAGGATGGGAGGGGGGGGGGGGGGATATTCATATTTCGTCAGGGTTCGAAACCACAAGGATGATGAGCCTGCGCGTTGTTTCAGGGGTTGGATGGGAGGTAAAAAGAGAGTGAGAGAGAGAGGGAAGGGGGGGGGGATGCGTTTATTTAAGAGAGACCGAGAGAGATAATAGACTTCGGGCAGACTGAAATCAATAAATAACTCGCGACGAGCCATCGAGATGCGGCCACGTCGATAGTAGAGAGGAACCGAGAAACGTTGGAATTCTAACGAGGAGACCTAATTTATTACGCTGACATTAATTAAGTTGTATATAGGCATGGCTATGCACGTTGCATACATCTATATGGCAGACACGTATAAGCGTCTTTATATGTATAATGGATATACATAGTGCATGCATATTCAAATATGACGCGCCGACGTCAACTGCGTGGAAATATATTTAAAAAAAATAAAAAAAAGAAAAAAAATAACAGATATTGTTTCCGCGATATTTTCAAAATCCGACACGATGATCGTAGAACTGTCTTTTTTTTTTCTTCTACTCCTTGTCTTGTACTGACTTTTGTATCTGATTCTTTTGTCCAATTGTCAACAAGGGATGATTAAAGGAAGAAAAAGAGTTTGGGACTTTCGAAATAGTCTCAGGGTGACCAGAAATATGGGCATATGAAACCCTTAGTTTTCCCTGACATATTTCATTTTCTGGTGAGTTGCTATAACCTAAATCGTTCAACTTGTCAACTCTATGTTCGGTTGAAATTCAATTCGAATTGAAAAAAAAAAAATATATAATGCGCAGAAGATTTAGTTTGTTTTATCGACGGAGAAAAAAAGTAAACTTGTTACCTCAACAAATCATTTCCAATTCGTATGACAGAAAAGTGATATTTTCGATATTTTCCATGACCAAATTGAAAATCCCCTGACATTTTCAGATTTTACCAGATTTTTCCAGGCTCGTGGCAACCCCGAGTCCGCGTCTCGTTATTCGCATAATCACAACCGCGTTTTGAATTATTCCTACATGCGATTGCAAATGATACGATAATTTTGTCATACGAACCGCGTACGAACTGCACAGTAATAACGTTATGCGAAATGTGGGAAATATTGCTGCATCATTGAATGACAGAGAGTGCCTCTGATCACCTAAATATCGATATTTGCAGACGAATGACGATAATCGAGGATTATTAGTTATCAGGCATCACCTAAACAAGTTTCCAACAGCAGCATGACGAGCTTTCCAGTGTTCATGAAATCACCGATTTCCTATTTACGTATATCGAACCATATTCACCTGCGCAAATTGCAGACGCATGATTTGTTCCCTATCAAAATTCGCCAGATCGGTTAGGCAGCTAGGTACGTACAGTTGTAATTTATTAAAACATTCCGCATCGTCGCACGAATTTACGAATTTCACGATTCTGCGTCATATTGCCTCCCTGTCTGCCAACCCAAATGACACACACACATATACATATATACACATATGTGTATACATATATACATACATATACACGTATACCCAACACCGCAGCAGGCACACGTTGAACGCAGCAAGCCGTCTGTCAAAAGCTTTGAAAATTTATTAGCCTCTGGGTGAATTTATTCCCCACATGTATGCGTCTATGTGTAAATATTTATAAGCCTGTGTCTGTGTGACGCACGCTTTGCCAGCGTCTGTAAGCTCGTGTGGCTTGGTGCAAATAGGGTGACAGTCACAGCTGAGAATTCTATCAAATCCTACTCCAATCACCGCGGCTTACAGGCGTACATATACTTGTCTGAGTATATTGTAATCGGAAAAGAAGAATTTTTGAAAAAATCAGTCAATGAACGAGAAATCAATAAAAAAAAAAAAAAAAAAAACACCGAACAACTTCGAAACGAATAAAAAATATTCTTTCTTCGCAAGAAAAAAAAAAAAAAACAACAAAAAAACAAACAAATTTATGCTACTTAATTAATAGTCGTTATTGTCACACAGTTTTCGAAATCACTGTCAGATCACCGGAAAGAAACAAATGAACGAATGAATAAAGCGATAATGAAATTTTGCTTCTCCCTAATTTTTTGATTGTTAATAATACTGGTATTAAATTATATTATATACACGAAGCCTGAAGGAAGATTAAAGTAAAATATAAATCGCACGGTGTGGAGGAAAGTTTAGAGGCGTATATAATAAACTGTGTGTGTATGTATGTATGTACGTAAGAAGAGGCAGCATTTTCCAGCAAGTGGCTATATTTTCCTCCTTCACAAATCACTCGGCGGCACGAGGACGGAGGGGAAATGTAATGTATGCTCGTGAGAAGTAAGAAGGCGATCTACCTACTTCTCTAGCTAACATACAATTTTCGTTGAAACATTTTCCAGAGCTATTAACAGATTTAAAACGAGCAGCGGCCGTTATAGGTTAACGAAATTGGGTATTTATAGACGCCTTTTTGGAATTCTTTTTTCTCTTTTTTTTTCCCTCCATTCCACGTTGCCGGATATAGAATATCTATGAGATATATTCGAATATTCAGGCAAGAGGCAAGATTTGCAAACACACGCTTGAAATCGGGTGAAATTGGAAAAGATCGGTCGCGAAGAAAAATTATGAAGCCATTTGAGGATGTGGAAAAATCGTTTCGAAATTCAAAACAATATATGTTTCCTCTTATGTGGTATAAATAAATCTGAACGCATACTTTAAACAGTACGAGCAGTGATAATAAAATATCAATGTTTTGAGAGAAGATTTTGCAATTGAAACGTTGGAAGTGATGTAACTTTGGTCATTTCGATCCGATTCTAATTTTGTTTTTTTTTTCTCATAAATCATCTTGCTCGCTGAGCAGATCAAATACAGATCAATTTTCATTCATTCCAGAAATAATTATACTGTACTTGTGAAAAATTTTCAGGTGATCTCTGAATATTTACCATACGATGATCAAAACGAGACGAAAAACATTGGAATCAAATAAAAGAAACTACGAAGATTTAATCATTTTCAACGTTCCGATTATGAAGCTTCTTCCCAAATCGTGAATATTTTTATAGTTTGTGATCTTTCGTCCTTAAAATTCATCAATGATATTTTAAGGACATGTCGATGAATTACCTAACCCAATCACTGTTATTTTTTTTCCGAAAATTAACTTTATAGTGCCAACGAGGATTCCATTCGTCCTTAAAATTCATCAAGGATATTTTAAGGACATGTGGACGACTTACCTAACCTAACCTAACTTACCCTAACCTAACTTAACCACCGTTATCTTTTTTCTGAAAATTAGCTTCACAGTGCCAAAAAGGATTCCATTCGTCCTCAAGGATCATCATATGACATTTCGAGGACATGTGGATGAATTCCCGAACTCTAATTCGAAGAGAAGTTGAGAAAGGCCTGGAGGATTTTTGGAGTTAAAAGGGGAAAGAAATCTGGAAGACTAAGAAGAAGGGGAGAAGATGAGAAATAGGAGGATGAGCTGATTGCGAGAATCAGTTAATGCCTTGATTACGCCCAGGGTTTTGATGCGGTGAAGCAGGTGGAGGTGGGCAGGATAAAGAGAGTCTCGGGATCCGGGATCCGGGAAGAAGGAAGAGGGATACCGAGAGACGAGTTAGAGACAAAGGAGTTTTCGTAGAGTGTAAAGGATGTGCGGGGAGGAGATCGCGTGGGGTCCATTAGGAAGCTGAGAAAGGTTTGCAGGCAGCTGGTACCGCGATAAGAAGACCTCGGCGAAGTACCAAAATATCTCTCTCTCTCTCTCTCTCCCTTGAAAACCGCGTTTCGCTATTGTGCTCCATGATACCGAACAAAGTTATCGAAACGTAGACATCTTACGCGATGCGCTACACTATGCACGTCATTCCCGCGTATATAATCCAAGCGCTAAGGCAGCCTTCCGATCTTCTTCTTACCACCCACCGCGAGTGATAGAAGAAGATAACGCGCCTTATCGTTCTCCAGCTAGGCTGGAACGAATCGCGTGGATCGTCAAATTTAGATCCACCGATAAGCGTAGGAGAAATCGCGATCGACTCACCCCTGTGATGTTCGTAAACAGGGTTGAGAAAAAAAAGGATGTGACTCACTGCGCGGAGGGTGGAAATTTTCAGCTCACCCAAATCGCGCTTCGTTTCACCAATTGCAAGCTGAATTTATCGCTCGAATATAAATTACCAAGCCGCAAAAAAAAAAAAAGAGAAAACAAAAATAAAGTAACCAAAAAACGCGACGACAGATTTTCCAAAGAGTTTTTTTTATTTCACAAAATTAGAAAAGTAAACTTTTCGCTTCGCGTTTGAATATTTGGAAAATCTACATTCTTTGCTGAGATACGTGTATTCTTGAACAAAGAGGTTTTGAAAAAGTCGCTGGAAGGATGTGAAAAGATTAATAAAAAAGAATGTAATGCCAGAATGAAACTTCTAATCTCAATTTAAGATTTAAATTAACTTGAACATTCTTTAATATTAATTTTGCTGTACAAAAAAGTTTTTGAAAATCGTTCGTCGCGTTCGAATTTTATTCGATACTTTGATTGGTCTGGGTTTTTTTTTTCGATCCACCCTGTGTAAAGGAACGCAAGTGTTTGGTAATTTTCAAGCGAAATGAAGGGAGGATAATTCAGATTCTCCGAAGTGGCGAAAGGGATGAGAAAATCACTTTGTTACCGAGAACTTCCCCAAGTCACCCTTTTTTAATTTGGCTAATTTTGACATTCTGATTTTCTTCAACTTGATTGAGATCGGTTCCTTTCAAAAAAAAAAAAGTCAATTTCAAACCCTCGAGGCATACAAAGAGTGGCTACATAGAGTTTTCGGGCAGCAATCGACCCTGAGAACAGTTCCCGTATCCTTCTGGATCTGCGACAGATTCCAGGTTTGAATTTCGAATCCCCCTAACCTCAACCCCATTCCGCAATCCCCAATCCCAATCCCATATCTTCTCTAGGAGGGATTCAAGATCTTTCGGATTGCTGCTGACCCTCGCGATTTTCGAAATAGTCCGCAAGAGTTTGACAATTTTAGCGGGGGGGGAGGGGGGGGGGGGGGTGGTGGTGGTGGTGGTATAAATGTGCTCACGGGGAGTTCAGAGCCGACTGAAATTACTTCTCGACTCTGACAATCTTGAACCTGACGTAAGTCGTCTTGTTCCTCGGTATTTTCTTCCACCTTCTAAAAAAAGGCGTACAAAAATGAGAAAGAAAAAAGATCGACGTTCATATTTTTCATCGTTTTTCAAACATTCTACACATTTTCGATTCATCAAAATCGTAACGCTACCATTTTCAGTCGCATAAAATTTTTGTACCCGTGTAGATTTGAGATCGTTATTACCCTACGAAGTGTAACGATAAACCGAGCGGAGTGAAGAAAAAAACCTACGATCGGAAGAAGGGTGTTTGGAGGTGAGGGGTGGGAGGTAGCGGAGAGAAAAAAAGTCGTAGACGCGGAATGAAAAGACGAAAAGAAGCGGGAAGAAGAAGGAGGAGGGAAATAAAGGAAGAAAATGGCAAGTCGGTGATCCGACACTTATACCTTATACCCCTTATAAGACGGGGCACGCCTTCCAAGTGACCCCAAGAGCAAGTCTATCGGAAACTTGGGGAATGCAACTCAGCAGATCTTTACGTCCCGACAATAAACTCACCCCCTCCATCCCTTTTCCCATATACGTCTCCCCCCCTCCCCGTTCGACGGACTCTTTCTACCCTTGTCTCGTTCCATTCTGCACCCTTCGACGACGCGAACTTCATCCCTGCAGGACATAGCACCTCAAATCCCCATGTCGATATGCTTATCGGAGCGTCCCTGAGGCAGTAAAATATCGAAAATAGATTCCCAGATATGTTTAGAGGGATATCGGAGACCTGAAGGGATGAAAGAATCAGTTTCAGCTTCTCATGATCGACCGAAGGGATGATTTTGATAATTATTTGAGAACGATTACTTGAGGATTGTGAATTTCAAGGCGGTGGTGAGACTATCGTCGAAAGTGGAACACTTGGATTACAAGAAGGTTAGGAAGGCGATCGAATTGTTTTCAAAAGCAATTTTATATACGTTACCCTCACCCTTTTTTGGTACTCAACCCTTTCAGTCACACATTTTTCAACTCAATATTTTGGCCTGAATTTTGTTACGCGGGGGTTTTTGGGGTCGCTGATCACGAATCTGAAGTCAGAATTTGATAATTTCTAGATCCAAGATGGCGGATCCGATATGGCGTATGTAAAATCGAAAAAAGCTATCAATATTCGATGATTCCGGCCAAAACTTGTTACTCGTTGGTTTTGGGATCGCTGATCACAAATCTGAAGTCAAACTCAACAATAAACTGTGATAAAGCTTGGACACGGAAATTTTTGAGGTTCATTGGACACCGAGCATCCGTCCCATTGCGACTGAAAGCGTCAAAATGTGGTAACCTGAACAAAATTTACAGGCTCACAATCAGTTCTGCTTTGGTGAAACTACCTTTTGTACAATGACCCGATAAGAGAGAGAGATATCTACGTACGGCCAGGTTGGCTGGTATAATATACGCCGGTAAAAGGGAAAGCTATTAGCACTGCAGTGGTGGCAGGGTAGAGTTGAGGGGAGGCGGATTTTCCTGTGGGCAACTTTTAATTAAACGTCAATCGAGGTAAAAAATATCCTTGCCTGCAGGACCGAATATGAGTGATGAACGACCCCTTGCAGGGGTTGAGGATGGAGGATGGAGGTTGGTGGATGGTGGAAAAGAGGGAGGAAAGGCGCTACTGCTGAGGGTTTCGCCGTGGCTATTATACGTGTGCTTTACATCGCGCACTGTGTGGAAAATACCGAGGTGTGAGTTTCGACAGCGACCTCGTCACATTTGTTACACCAGTCACCGTTTAATGTGCATGCAACAATGGCAACAATGGCAACGACGTCAACAACAAGAAAATAAAAAAAATTAAATTAAAAAAAAAAAAGGGGGGGGGAAGGATTTGGGAGGAATTGGAAAAAAAAAAAAAAAAATTAAACTTTATACAATATCAGGCGAGGAATTTGATCGGCATTCAACTCACTCAAAGAGATCGATAGGTTTGTATGTCGACAAAGAGAAGTGAGAGGGGACGAAGAAAATGAAATACGACCAAAAAAAAAGGTGAAACAAAATAAAAATAAAACTGGTTAAAAAATTAGGAATGTTATTACGGACACGTGTTTTTGGGGCGAAAAGAAGAATGAAAACGAGAAAATCATCGGATGATGAGAGAATTTTTTCAAAACCCGCAAAATCGACAGAAAAAAAAGAATGAAAAGAATTTATAAAATAAAGGAATACTAAGAAGCGTATTGTTTACAAATTAACAATGAATAATGTCATATGTATTTTATAGAATATTCTTTGTACCGATGTATATGCTTCGACTCGACAAGGTCAAACCGCACATATTGTAATAAAGTTTGCCAGCTTGAGAATCGTCCCAGACTCTTGTAATAACGTTAAGAGTTTTTTATTGACGTTCAGCGCAACTTGGATGTTAATGGACGTAAGACGGTACTTGAGGAAAAGCAAAATAAAAAAAAAAAAAAAAACAGAATCCACAAAAGCAAATTTGAGACGGCGAATAAAAACGGTATCATTAGAATTTCGTGACAAATATGATTGGATATAAGCTGGAGTAAAAATCGTGACAGATGAAAGGAAGCTAATTAATTGATCGGTTAAAAAAATAGACATGAAAATCCGTAAGTCGGTGAATCGATGCCCGAAAGCGGAATGCAATAAGTGAGTGTGAAGGGAGGTGAGTGAGAAAATTGGAAGAAAAGGTAAGAATGTAGAAGGTAGAAAGAAAAAAAAAAAAAAAGAAAAAAATTAGAGAATAAAATGGCGTAGCTCGAGCGAGTAAACGTAAAGCGATATGTAAATCTATGTAAATACGAGAAGCGAGGATCTGTAGGGTAAAGAGGATGAAGCGGATGTGAGGAGGTGGAGGGGTAAAAAGACGACGACGGTTCTCCTGCGCCCCGGGTTTTGGCATGATATACATGGTCTGACCTAACCTACAGAAGCGTTAAAATTAATCGCGACGAGGGTTGGTATACGTATTATATGTCATGTACAATATAACACGTCGTAATGACGATAAAGTTAATTTTTGTAGTATTGCAAGATATACACAGCTCGTAAATCGGCGTTGGGCAGCGAGCATGCCAATTACAATTTCTAACAAGCTTCAACATAATTACAAAATACAAAATTTATTTGTAACTGAATGGAAGGAAGGAAGCGAGGTTGTGAATTAAAAAAGTTGAAGGAGACGAGAGTAAAAAAAAAAAATTACAAATTACAAAATTTGGAGAGGAAAGACACAATCGCAAATTACAAAGCTTGGAAAAGAAAAAAAAAAAAAAAAAACAATTACGAATTACAAAAATAGAAGAAGAAAAAAACAATTGTAAATTACAAAATTTGAGAAAAAATTAATTGTAAGTTACAAAAGTGGGAAAAAAAGTCAACTACAAGTTGCGATTAGGAATAGATTCAATTACAATTTTCAAAAATAATTCACATCTTTGTTCGAATAAATCTTTGTTTCATGGAATTACCAATTTCTTTTTTGATATTTTAATCACTTTTGCATACAATTAGAAATACAAATTGTAATTCGTCCATGGCTGTCTATGGTACGTCCTACGTATGCTATAGAATGAATGTGTTGTTCAATTAATCCATTCGCTTTTTTTCTAGCTTTTTTGTGGTAATATTGATTTTTATTTAGCGATTATCTAGAGATATACTTGATGTTAAATGATTGTCAAGTATATGAAACAGAGGTGAAATTTTCTGACAAATCGATTACCGCGATTTATTTTGCAAAATTATTCTCACATTGCGAGATAAACGCAAATTTTGATTGAATAAAAAAAACTCATCCTTTGAAACATGTCCAAACCATCTCAAAATCGTCCAAAAACTGTTTCTTTACTCAAATAAGGACATTTTGGGACAATATTTTCATTTCAAAGTGATTAGATTAGAACAAAATAAGACGCGTGAAATTCAATGTTGTTCCGTTTTAATGAAACTATTTGGGATAGATTTTTGATAAATCGCAAAATAACAAAATGACTTGAATTTGAAACAAGGCGAATCCGTCGTGAAGAAAATAAAAATCTGAAAAATATTTTCGAGCGTTGAATTCAGTATATTCTTTCTTACAAGTGTCTAACATAAAGTAGACAAGGAGAGCAATGTAAAACACGAAATACTGAATAAATTACTACATATTGATCTCTATAAATAAAGCACCGCGTTTCAATTTGCGCACTGCATAATGCTGCAGCATTGATTGAACTCCGGCGAACGGAACTAAGTAAACTAAACTAAACGAACCGGAAGGAGATGACAGAAATCCAGCACCCGATCCCTTCTCGCCTCTCATCCCTTCCCATACCATCCCTTCCCTTTCTTCTACCCCTTCAGCGACCCTAAATTTAGATGTTTTAGTTAATTCCCCGCGTAAAACTCATTCAGCTTGTCAATCCTGTACAGGGCGCGGCTATATAATATGGATGTATGTTCAAAGGGCGAGAATATACGAGGGGTGAAATCACGCACGCACGTCTCGAAATGACGCGTTGACGATGGGTAAGCAAGTCACACACGTGGGATTTCAATCCCACTGCGCTATGATACAAAAATAAAAAAGGCATCTGTTTAAATATGCTTACACGAAATGTGTCGAAAAAAAAAAATTTTCGTAATTCGAATAACGTTTCTTTGAACTGAAAAATAAAAAAAGCTAAAAATAAAATAAAATCATTTGTATAAAACTCCTTGCGTCGTATCAGATCGCGATCGATATTTCGTACGAGGTAAGAAAATTCTTTTTCTCTAAAAATCACTGTACAGAACTAAAATCATATAATAACATAACGCTAACAATTGAAGCACATCGTTAAAGAGAACAAACATAATTACACGTAACCAAACATCGTGATTACCGTGAATTTTGATGAAAATATTTTTCTTCTCGTTATTGGGATAATATCATATTATCTGTAACAACGAAGGAAGAAAAAACGCACACGCGTTGGGAAAAGAGAATGGAACAAGAAACAGATTGCAAACTTTGTATTATTTCATTATCGAGGCCGATTCTTCCGGCTCGAATAAAGAACAAAAGGGCGGAAATATTTGGCTTGCATGCGTGTGTCTGTGTGTGTTTGGAAGAGACCGGAAATTACGACCTCTTGAGCAAAGATGTACATACATATATATATATATATATATATATATATCTATAGTAAGGAAACCTCATATATATATATATATATATATACACATACATAAAAAAGAATTAAAAAAAAAAGAGGAGAAATATTATCTTTTCTCTTGCATTTTTTTCCCTTGGTTTTTATTTCTTCCACTTTTTTCTTTTTTTTCCTACATTTTTTCTTCTCAGGGAGCAAAGTACACAGTTGATTCGAAAACCTCGGCGTGTTTCGGCGGCGTTGGAAACGTACACAACAACGAAGAGGGGAGTATAGAGAAAGAGAAAGAGAGAGAGAGAGAGAGAGAGAGAGAGAGAGAGAGATAGAGAGGAGGGTAAAAAGAGGGTAAATCCTACCCCTAGAAAAGGTGCGGCAACCCAAACAGTAAATTGTTGGCCACCATGTGTTACCGATGTTACACAAATCTTCCGTAACACACGACCCCAAGCCGCCGCCACTGCTGGTTGCTGCTGGTGCTGCTGATGCTGATGCCACGGTGGTCGTGATGGTGAGATGTTGCCCCCGGAACACATGGACGGAAGTAGATCCACGCTTCGTTTATGCATATACACGTACATATGTAACGGTATATGTATGGTACAAGTACACCTCCGAGTTTTCGCAACAACCGGGTGCCCGAGGATTTAACCCTCCTCAGGCTTCTCGTCGACGACGAGGGTGTGCGGGGCGAAAGAGGGAGGGAGAGAAGAGAGAAAATATAAAGAAGGAATGAAAATAACGGGGAGAGGCGCGGGAAAATATTACAAATATATTTTTTAAAAAGAAGGAAAAAAAAAACACAGTGTGTCTAAGGGAAACATTTCGCGTAAGTACATGCTTTTATATACTAACAGCCGGTTGCGAATTCACCCGATAATATTTTCAAATAGTTTTTCGTGGCAAAACCATTAGACGTAATAGAGTTTGTTTTTTTTTTTTTTTTATTTATTTTGTATCGATCGTCGAGAGCTCGAAAACTATTTTAAGATAACTTTCCTCTGTTTTGTAAAGAGTTTAATCAGCGTCAGCATATAAGTGTGTCATCGCCAATCCGACTTGGCTTACAAATATCGTAATATCTTGGAAACCTTCGATCTGGTTGTAACGAAATATATCCTAAATTTTAGCCAGACGTTCTGGCTGTTGAAATGAAAAAAGAAAAAAAAAAAGTTATGAAAATTGATACGTTAGTTCCGGAGTTATAAAGCGAGCGTATATACAACGTCAGAGAAACAGAAGAGACGTTGAGTTTCATATACGTGGAGATGAGATGTTGGAAATATGCGTCAGGGGTTTATTTTTTATCCAGATGTTACTGGAGGGTGGTAGGTAAAAATTGTGATGCGAGCTGATGTTTTCCACCTTATATACACGTCTATATATGTATGTACGTATTTATCGCTCGAACAGCCATTCGCTTCGATCGCACGCTTTTCCCGAATTCAAATCCTCGCACCTGTTATATGTATATAAATAGTATATAACGGCATATCCATAAGCTTTTATGGATGTACTGGTTGAATTTTTTTTACGAATAAATGATCCGTCGTTTGCTGAAATTTAATGCGCATGCGCCATAATCGGAAAGCATTTGTCTGCCAGGGATACCAACCGTCGTGAACGTAACCTCAAAAATTTTCATACCTGTGCCGGTGTTGAGCTCAAGTTCCAACGGCAACTGTCAAAATTTTTGAGGTTACGTTCACGACGGTTGGTATCCCTGGCAAACAAATGCTTTCGGATTATAGCGCATGCGCATTAAATTTCAGCGGACGTGGACCATTCAGTCTGTTCGAACTTCACTCTGTACACCACCCAGCTACCGTACTACTATTATAAGCTATCTTCAAGGGTGTTACAAGATATAATACACACGTTAACGAAAGAATTATACGATATCGAAACGACAAGTGAAAAAAGAGAATTAGAATGAAGTTAGCAACGTTACTGTAACGATTCATACAGTTAAAGAAAAATCGCTACTTCGCATATTTACGACTGTACGAGAATCAGTAAAACATTACAAACAAAATATACTTTAATTTTACAAAATCCAACTCATGAAAGTCATTTTTTTTTGTTTTTTTTTTTTCTAAATAGCCCAATAATGTTGATTTTTTAACCCGACGTTTCGTTGCTAACTTCAACCTGATAAAAGGGGGATTCTGTAACGTTACGAAGTTCAGGTCATATTCTATCGCTTTTCTTTTTCTCGCATTTCCATCGCGGTAAAATATCGATTGTTTCAGACCTTGTTGGAGAAGAAAAAAATCCATCTATCGCCCTAATTCGAAATTGTCTCTAAAAAAAGTTGCAAAAAATACGGAACAGAGTGATTTGAATGTAGGCGGTTATCGACTCACCAGAATTTCTCGCATCAACCGTGCGACTACCGACGAGCAGTTGGAGCAGTAGGAGGAAAAGTATGCAACCTGCAAAAAGGCCTTTCCGCCGAGCCCAACGGCACTCCATCCTGAGGTGTACTTCAGCTATTCCTGAAACACAAAGGACAGAGAATTTTAGTAATTTAGTACATTTTACACACGACTTTTTGCGAGTGGGTCTGAAAAGCGGGAAATTAGAGTAGATCCAGGTAGGTATCATGTATCAAAAAGATTGCTGCATGTTTATTATTACATTTTCAATTCTTATGTTTGTTTGTTTTTTATTTTATTTTATTTTTTTTTTTTTCCGAAGACATTTTTACCTTTCGATTCATCAAATTTTTATTTTTTCTCGTCTACTTGCGAATAACGAGCTTAACGACGTTTGCATAAAAAAAATTTCAGCACTGGGGGAAAATTTCAATGTAAACTGGATGGTGTGACGTCGTTTTAATATCGTTCTGTATGGAAAATATAGAATTTCAATTTTACACCGTCGCTTTTAATACATTCATTTAAATTCGAGGGCTCGGTTATACGCACATGCCTACGTATCTATACATATATATATATATGTGTATGGGGCATTCCATAAAATCTAGATCAAGATTTAACATCGATGTCTCAGATTGGCTTTATAATTATATGTATGAAACTAAATGACGAAAAACGCAATTGCAATTTTTTCAGAATTTTTCGACCCGGCGTATCTGGAGTATGATTTAAAAACTTCAAATGTAACGATGTAACGGAATACATCATATATATGTATATATATGTTCGTATAACATATACTCAAAATGCAATTAAAAATAATTGGAACCGTCGAGTGAGATAGAAAGTAACTCGCGATTCTCTTCGATATTTATCTCTCTTTTTTAATACCGCAAAAAGTCAAACTGATTGACAGGCATCGAAAACATCTGTTTCAGTGTCGGATATTAATTTTACTCGTACCATATTTCAGCCTATTTTTGTTGTTCGAACATACCGTGAAAAGTTCTATTCGAGAAAATTTTCCAACCAATCAAACTAGCGTCATATCGATGTAGTGAATATATGCAGTAAAATTTCCCAGAACATTGTCTAACAGAATTTAAGATACAATCAGTAATTATCACACTCGACGAAAGTCTTTGGTAAAAGATAACAGCCTTCCAGGATCAAAAGAAGAAAAAAAAAAGATATCGAGAAGAGGTCGAGAATATTCAAATCGAAACTAAATTAGAACCAGGGTTCCCCGCTAACGATAAATTCTTTATTTGCTGTAGGAAATAATCATTTCAACTCTATTATATGCTGATGCCCTTTGATGTTTCAAAGGTTTATAAGCCGCGTGCCGGACTGAAAATCGATAACACACATATGCTATGAATCATTGATAATATCCCATAATCGTTCATGGGGTATTTAATAAAATTGCTTTCAGACAGCTGGTGTATTTTCTCAATTTTCAACATTATTTTACGGTAATAAATGAAATTACACACCCGTCACGAAATTGAAATTTATTAAATAAATCGATGTATCAAATATTGGAGGGGAACGTGGGACACGACGTATCCCTAAGTCGTTGATTATTTTTTTTTTTAGCTTTCGAGCACCGGGTACCAATTGTTTTGATCTATCTCGACCAAATTCGCCATAATATTACAGCAGAAGAAAAGAAAAACATCAGAGACACAAAGAACCCTCTCCAAAAAATCAATAAAACTTTTTTTATTTTTCTATTTTATAAATGTCTGCATCCTTTACCACCTGTATTGAATGAATCATTGATTATTTATCAATCTATCAATATGTAGGACCGAAAAATTTATATTTCGAAGTAAATGGCCTTTATCTGAAATATCATTTTTGAAAAACTGTGATAAAAGAAATTCAAACTTTTTTCGTGGTCCGTCGTGCCCCAAGTTCCCCTATTTACGTGTAATGAAACCATTCAGTTCTCCCGAAATTACTGACAAGTTATATTTATTTGTTTCTTGGTAACATTTTACGCGATAATTTCGTTGAATTTTCTACATATTGTTTATTGAAATTAATAAATCAGTGAAACAAGAAAGCAGAAAAAAGAAGACGAAAGAAAAAACAAAGACACTAACACGAATAATTTCTTCCTCATCATTATTACTGTTGTTATAATTATAGTTGTAATTGTAGCTTTGTAGCTTCGTAGCTTTGTAGTTTCGTAGTTTCGTAGTTTTGTAGTTTTGTAGTTTTGTAGTTTCGTAGTTTTGTAGTTTTGTAGTTTCGTAGTTTCGTAGTTTCGTAGTTTCGTAGTTTCGCAGTTTTGTAGTTTTAATAGTTTTAATAGTTTTAATAGTTTTCGTAGACTCGTAGCTATGTAGTTTTGTAGTTTTGTAGACGTCGTCGTTATTCAATTTTATTCCAGTCTCCTGGGAGGAAGACCGAAGGGTGAAAAGGGCGGAAAAGAGGGCTATTTTATTTTTCCTCCTCTCGTCGATAATTCCGTTATTTATTTTATTTTTTCAATACGTGCAGTTGGCCGAGCAAATCACCGAACCGAAAAGTCTTTCGCGCCTGCATCCCGCTCGAACGAACACCACGTTCCTTTCATCTTCTCCATCCCTGCACGCCTCCCCGTGTTCAAAATAGTTACAATATTGTATAAAAAGCAGGAGAAAAAAAAAAAAAAAGGAAGCAAATCAAAGAGAACAGGCTCCGAACGTGAAGGAAAAAATAACAACGAGTAAAGTGAAGAGAGAAGAGCGCTGAAAAATTACAAAATAAAAATAAGAGAAACGAGGCTAAAAAAAAGTAATATGTACATTTTTAATAAGAATTGCGTTTTGTTTTCGTTTTTTTGCCAGAAAAATTGTTTCACAATAAGCGTATTAGAAAATTACTGTCGCAATTATGTATTTTAAAAGAAAAAACCACAAAATCAAAATTACTTCAAACGGTATTTTGCGCACAGTAGAAAAATATTTTTGCAATTGAACTAGACAGTATAATTATTTTCTAATTGTAAGTATATTGATGAATAATTTTCAAATTATTGCAATCACAGAAATGTATCGTTTTAAAACTATTGCAAGGATTTCTCAAATTGTAAATCTGGTTGTTTTATTTCTGTTCCTTTTTTTGATTTTTGAGACTTCCAACTAGGCGTGTGAACAACAAATCTGATTAATTTTGTTGAATAGGTAAGAATTTCTACACGTGAGTTTGGAAGAATAATTGATTTCGATAAAGAAAGAAAAACACAAGTAAAGTAAATGGAAATATGCATGCAAAGAATGTTAAAAAAAAAAACAATGTAAGCAAATAGGGAGAGAAAAAGAAAACAAAGCCTGACAAAATATCAGCGAATGCAGATATTTTTTTTGGGAAACATTGGGAGACAAAATCACCACGATCATGATTTTACAATGATGATTATCCAGGAACTAAGATTTCGAATTATGAGTGTGTTTTGTTTTATTACGATTACGCTGAATTTCATATAATTCAAAAATCGTGAATTAACGGTTTTTCCACAGGACGAATCGTTACGATAACGCAGCCAACTTCAATATTCATTATTCTTTCTACGCCTCAAGACTCTGTCTAATATTTTCGTGCGGGTAAAATCGAATAAGTGAAATTTAGTAAAGTGGTGTGTAATCGCGAAGCTTTCGGGCCGCAAGCCGTTTCTACCGCGTAAATAAATTGTGCTACGAAAATGAACGACAAGTAGGAAAATTCGTTCACTACTATATTTTACTCGTACCTTCAACCCTGAACATTCTCCCACCCAGTTTCCTTCAACAAACATCGCGACGTGTGCACGTGTATGGAGCATTCCACGCCAAATCAGTAAACGGTTGACCATAATTTTTTTTCAATTCTACCAAGTATTTTTTATACCTTTGCAACCTCCCTGAGAAGGTTACAAGAATTTTTAAAAATTTTTTTCAATCTCTCGTCTTTACCCTATGATTTTTTGACGAGGGTAAAGACGAGTGATTGTAAAAATTGGAAAAAAATTTTCTAACCTTTTCAGAGTTCGTACTAAAACGTAGAAAATGTCATAGTGAACCGCTTATTGAGTTGGCGTGGAAATCCCCATATATATATATACGAAAATACGAAAGGGATGAATGAATAATAGTAAAATCTATACGTTCCAGGTTTTTTGTGCGGAGAAATCGTGGGTCGTTGAATTAGGTGCAAACCAACCCCCAGAACAGTGGAATATTACAGGCACAACATTACGGACGAATTATTTATGCACGAAGCGTAGAGACATAAGTAGAGGGAAAAAAAAAAGTTTCTGTTACATGTATACCTGTACACTTATGGCATGAAATATTGAGAAAAAACTGAATCGGAGATGAGGTGATGTGGCGATAAAAAAAAGACGACAATCGACGCAACCGCGAATTGTTTTTACACCGAGCTACGAACCGTCACGCTCCGTAAGTTCCCGTTTTTAGGGCTCCGCAACTGTGGTCTCCGAAAACGGCGAGTTTTCAGCGTTCCGAGTAAAAAAATGTGTAAGCTTTCCTCAGGTTGTGAGCCTTTAACGAACTTGCGAAAAAGTGTAGTGTGCAGTTTCACGGAAAACTCTTTCACCATGGGTTTCAAACGTTTTTAGTATTATTATCTCTTTGACTCGTATGTGCTTAAATAGGTAGTCAGAGCAGAGAAGAAATACGAGATGATATGCACGTGGGATTTTGATGTACGTCAAGCGGGCGTTGCAACTATCCATCTATCTATCTATCTATCTGTCTATCTATCTATCTGACAATTAAAATTCACTACGGAAACACGCGAATGTCAGAAAGCCGTGTGGCTAAAGCAAACGAAACTATTGATTCGCCCTCCACAGGGTGACGGTACTACCTTTTGTTATATCCTGTGACCAAATTTCACCAAGTATGTATAGAGTATTCCATGCAAATCCAACCAACGTGTGACCCTGACCATTTTTCATTTCATTTCAAAATCTTTTCTGCAATTTTCCCAACTCTGAAACGGTACCCTGAATTCTTTTACATTTTTTTTTATTCAACTGTTCAATTATTTGTAAATATTAAGAGTGATTTTGAAAAGGACCTTTCTTTAAAAAACTCAAAAAATGGTCAAAAACTATATTTTCTTTTTCAAACATTTACAGACCGGGCCCACGATGGACCAATTTTGTTTCTGTATTGTTTTTGTTTTTTTTCTTTTTTTACTCCCGAAAAATTCTTCAAACTTCCATTTTTCACTCAACACATTTCGAGACCAGTTTCATTATAGAATTGAACATGTTTTTTATTAACTTTATATTGAAACCGGTCTAGTTTTGAGAATTTTTCGGAAATTTTCAAACCATTCATACAATATTTGAGTTGATCAACAAAACTGTAAGTGCTAAAGGAAAAAAAAAAATAAAAATTCGCCCATCATGGGCTCAGTCTTGAAATGTTTGGAAAAGAAAATACAGTTTTTTCAGAATATAAAAAGAAATTCCTTTTCAAAATCATTCTCCATATTTGCAAATGATTAACCAGTTGAGTATAAAAATCTAAAAAATTTCAGGGTTAAAATAATTGCAGAAAAAATTTGGAATATAATCAAAAATTGTGTGTGTCAGTGTGAATTCCCCATATATATATAGCTGTATGTGTACCAGATCCCACAACATCTGCTCTCACGGAGCATCCCACGGGAAATAATAAAATTCCACACGTTCGAGTAAGTAAATGAAGTGAGTTTAGAGAGGCGGTTGTCGGTATAAGTGAGTAAACAGCCGAGGAGCTGGCGAGTTTACTATACGTGCGTACGTAGAGCTTGACGAAGAAGCAAAATTACCACAAGCGGCAGTGACCGGTTCTTAGGGAGACGTATGTATGTTAAACCATTAATTACAACTCATTAAGGAAAGTAACTACTACCAGAAGCATCTGTCTTTGACGGTATTCCTGATGCCGCGCACGCTCAAGCATAGCGTGAATCATTCTTTTAATCATTTCATTAGTAAAGATCAACGACAAACTGTCGACAAGAGTAAATAAAGGAGAGAAGAGAATTGGGGATAAATAACAAACGAACAATCGATGTGCTGCGTATTTTTCATCGTCACCGATTTAAAGTTAAAGTAAAACCGTCGACAGCAAAAAGAATATTTTTTTTTTTATTTTTTATTTTTCATTAGAGAAGCAATAAATCTATCCCAATAAAGAATTTTCGGTAACGAAACGCGTTCGGTGGGAGGAAAAAAAAAAACAAGGTCAAAGTTAGTAACCTAATCGTATCGAAAGTATGGACAAAAAAAAAATACAAAATAGTGAGAGATAATTATTTTATTATTTATTTCGATTTCCGCAACTTCATTTTTTGTGCAACAAATATATTATTTACAGGTGATTTTAATCAACAATTGTCACCGAATGCACTATACGCATAGTTATCCACGCGACATCGCCGGTTGGACTAATTAAAATTCCAACTATGAAGTAAGAAGAAAGTATATTGTAATATTGAAGAATGGTGTATAATAAATGAGGGTTGAAGAATTAATGAGGGGTGGTCAGGGGTTCGGAAAATGTCAGGTCAAAGGGGTTGAAGAAAAAGGGGGGTTTTCGTACCTAATGGGTAATTCGCGGTTGCAAAGATCGATCAAAATCCTTTTTATCCCTCTCTCTCTCTCTCTCTCTCTCTCTCTCTCTCTTTCTCTGTCGTATAGAAAGATAAAAAACATGATGATATTTGTGTGAAAATAGAGGCTCCTTTTCGTACTTCTTTTCCACTTCTCTTTCTTCTTCTTCCTCTTCTTCTTTTATTTGCAACGGCTGCACCGTAGAAATACCTTAAGCCCCACGTTCCAAGAGGAAGGAAGTGAAACGCGGATAAGGTGGGAAAGTGAAAGGCATTTTTTAATTATTTTACAAATATTTTTTGATGAGAATTCCTCCTTTACGACGAAGAGTCGGGGGTGAGAGCAGAATTTCCGGACTCTTACTCTGATCAGCTATAGCCGCTCGTTTAAAATATTGTTGTATAATATACCTACATCAGCCTATACGCGAGGTGATAAATGAAAAATTAATTAATTGATTAATTGATCCCACATTTTAAGCTTTTTCGAATAAAAGGGTGTATAAGTGCAGAAAATGTAGGTATAATGTACGCGAAATTCAAACACATATTTCAATACCTCTGTTTTATATCTTTGGATTGATTTCGAAGAAACGACGTAATTGAAAACAAAAAAAAAATCAAACACCAAAACTCTTCACCAGTTTGGAATGTGTTTGAGAGACAAAAAAAAAATACTCTACACTTGCAAAAATTAAATTTCAACAAATATTTCACGCAAGATTTTTGCAATAAAAATTGAAAAAGTACTGAAACGATCAAAGCCAAAATTTAATCAATTCTAAGTTTGGAAAAGCCGCGTCGATTAAAACCAAAATCATTGAAAACCGGTAACTCGTTCTCGAGATATCGCCGGGCAAAAAAATTGATCACAGACGTCCATTTAAAAATGATATAAGATGATTCTCTAAATTTAAAAACGTGGAGATCTGTTAAAAACTCAACTTTTTATGTTCGGGGTGATTACAATAACTTCCTTTTTATCTCGCTGAAAACAGAGAAACTGAAAGTTGAAACAAAAAAAACACTAAACACGCTATAATACCATTAGACTTATTTGCAAAAATGAAACCATTTATAATCTGTAAAATTGTACAGCTAAATAGAATACTTCCAGACGGTATTAAATTTCGACGCTGTCGACGTTTTTTTTTCTCTTTTCTTTTGTGTTTTTTTCTTTTGTCGTTTCTACTTTCCTCTAGACGAGAATTGTGATTAAATTTGCAACGCGTTATACGTATAATCTCGTGCCCATGACTATTTTAATAAGGTAAATCAAAGAGGAATGGGTTTTGTTCACGGGAGAAACGAGACAGGTAAATAGGTTCAAGTACGCCTATGGTAAAACAGGGAGCGAGATCGCGACGCGAAGGGCGCTCAGTCGGTGTGATAGAGCAGAGCTACTGACTAGGTGAACTCCGTCAGCAGCAGCAGCGGACCCAGTCAGCGTCGAGGTGCGGACACGTCACGATTCGATGATTAATACGACGGTGGCATGCGAACCGAAAGTATAAAGGTGTCCGCAATGTTCCCTCTTTCCTCCCTCTCGGCCTCCCTTCAGGGACGCTGCTTAACGATGGGAAGTGAGTTCCAGCGTAGTTTGAGTAGCTTTTAGAACTTGAAGCTTTGAAGGTTATTATTGCACATGTGCACCCAACTTTTGCCTGTCACTTCGTGGGCATGTGAGGCACGATGTTGTACGAATTGTAAACATGGACGTGCAGATATGTGGAGTGGGAAAATTTTACCGCCACCTTTTCCTCGGAAGAATAGTCAAGAGTCAGACGGTTGGAGTAGATGTTAAATAAAATTGAAGAAATTGGAAAGAAAAGAAAATAGCGAGATTAATCTAATTCTTGAAGTCGACTAAAATTGAGGAAAAACTACACGATGTTGAGGATAACTGTAAGTTGAATGAAATTAGAAGTTTCGCAAAGTTGAGCAAAACTACAAAATGACCAAAATTGCGAAGTTGAGTTAGAATGACAATGGTCGAGCATTTTTAGTGGGAATTGGTTTGGCAACTTTTTATAAATTTCACCAATGGCTACAAGAAGTTTGAAAAAAATTCCGAAACCCTTTTGGGTTGGGTAAGAACATCATGCTAAAAATGATCAAAATCGAATGGGGGTTAGGTACATGGGTTGCTAATTCGACATGGAATGTTTATCTCCGGTGGTATATTTATAACTATAAGTCAGTGAATTTTTACTAACTCAAATTTACAGAGTTAAATACCTGTAGAAAATTGCGAGAAAAACAGTTTACGATAATCGTACAACCGTAAACGACAAAGAAAAGATATGAGAGACTAATTGAGGTACATACGACAAGGAGGAGAAGAAGGTGGAGGTGGAGGAGCTTTGTCCTGGGTACACAGTCACACGTGTCGAAGAGTGTATACTTAGGGAAGACAAGACCATAAACTGTATAAATAAATGCATAAAAGATTGGTAAAACCATCGAGAAAAGCAGGCAGGCAGGCAGGCACTCAGACAGGCGCTTATTGACCCGCATATAGTGAAAAGGTGCGGGCAAACGGCATAATCCGGATGGATAATCGGCTTAGCGTTGGTTCTCTCCGCCCTCCTCGTCATGGTTCCACGTTCCACCTCCAAATTGTTGTGCGGCATGCAACAAAATGATGGAAGATGCAACAAACGCAAATGTCGAAGCTCTTCTTCTTCTTCTTCGTCTTCGTTTTCGTCATCGTCGTCGGCAAACAAAGGCCACGAGTATAGATGGATTTCACCCGATAGCTGTTAAACGGAAAAACGTCACGGGGAGCGAGAGAGAGAGAGAGAGAGAGGAAGAGGAAAGAGCTCAGGTAGTTTTTCAGGTAGTTAGCATCGGTAGCCGATGTGCTTTGGGGTCTCTTACTTACACTGCACTGCAGAAGAAAGGAGCGTGACGACGTGGTACATTAGCTCAGGGGGTTTCATGGGGGTATATACTTGCTGCCTGCCTACCTACTGCGGAAAATGGAAACGTATACACACGTCAATTTATTGTGTGCAACACCCCGAGTAGATGCACCGACAGAGATGATGGATGGGGCCGATCCCATTCGTTGTGCAAATACAAATACAAAAATGAAAATGGCAAACACTTTGAAACGCTCGCAACTACACACACACAGACACCGACACTATTGGAGAATACTCTCTTCCTCCTCCACCTTCTCCTCCTCCTGCTTCTTCTTCTTCTTCTCTCTAAAGATGCTGATAGGTGTGACTGCACATTACAGAAGTTGGAACGTTATAATACCCGTAACGTATATATCACATGTACCAAAGCCTTGTTCACCGAAAACTAGGTATAATGTCAAAGATTTATGACAGCGAACATTTCTGTGTTTACCTTCCGTATCAACGAATATTCTCAAGGTGGTACCAGTCGTAGGTAGGTAGGTAGGTAGGTACTGTCCACACTTTGGAATCCAACGAAAACTTGTTTTCCTATTTATTTACGTACATATGTTGCACAATTCTTGAAAAACTAAACCGGATTACAGACGCTACAGTTCGCATTCATGTTGAATGTTAAGCAGAGGATTGATTACTTCATTCGATATAAGAAAATATAACCTGACTTCGTTACTAACTAAATTCTTCAATTGCATCATACAAATTTTTATCTACCGAGAGTTTCCAAACTTCGATTAACTTGGAATTGGTTTTCAATTTTGGATTTCATTTTTCTTTTTTTGATCCTTCTTAACGACGACATTTTTGCAATTTTATGATTAACATCGGAAATTTCAACAACTACTCTTTGATTTTCTACATAATCACGTGAAGTAAAAGCCCAGTAAAACGTAGACTCGGTGACTGATACATGCTTAAATTCTTATTTGGACACATTAAACATCTGTCGTAGAACTTTCGTCACGATGATGATCGTCATCAGTCGAACGGTTCGCGTTCCATGGATATATACATATAACAAGACTGTAACACGCGGACAGAGCGATAAATGTCAAGTGAGCCAAGGATGGTCCCTATACAATCTATCCATCTCTAAACATGTGTATGCATACGTATCTTCGTACATACGTAACGTACATGTACGTACATATGTACCCATAACATATACTGCAGCCGGAATGCTTCCTGTGGGAAAAAGCGACCGCAGAGCTAATTGGATGAAGTCATTCCGAGTTTAATAGTTATCCGTCTGACCAAGTAGAGGGAAACAGAGAGATAGAAGCATAGGCGGAGAGAAAGAGATGATCACGTGGTGTCGAATTAGGGAGAAAAGCTGACACCTTGCTCGTCTCTCACATCAGCGCATATGGTGTAAAAAAACGCAATTCCAAAACACGTGCATAGTCCAGGTGCATTGAAATTCTTGAAAGTTTTAAGCTCCAACAATTGGCGTCATCTTTTTCATCTCCCTCTTATTTAACAATATCTAGCGACTTGATATCAATCCAAACTTGATAAGGTATTTTTATTTAAACACGTAGCTGAGACAATCTAAAAATTATCAGAAACATGTGAACATACACCTCCTATCATCACCGTGACGGAAAGTCGACAAACAAGTAGTTAGTGTTTAAGGAATGGCCTCTTATACAACTGGCGAAGGATGACGATGCAGTGCAGCAAAAAGCTCGGTGATCTTAAGGCCTCGCTCACCATCTCTTTCTCTCTCTCTCTCTCTCTCTCTCTCTCTCTCTCTTTATCTATCTCTCTCTAGGTTTAACTAGACGCTTCCTTATTTTCCCAATGATAAAATAAACATAAATTATGTACCAGAGAGAAAGAGAGAGAGAAAGAGCAGGGACGTAAGGAACGGTTGTTACTGCTGTGTTATTAACACTGGTGCGTGTGAGAAGCGTTCTCTCTATCTACTCGATGCTGTCAATTATAAGTCGAGAGAGGATTGTGCGATCAAATCGTCCCGCGAGTCTGTCGTACTGCAGTTTTGTTATAACTACGTTATTAAGGTAAGCGTACCAGTTATTGACACGTTTAGACCCAATTATTGGCTCTCTCATTTTAGAAAATTGTAAGTTTATGGCACAAATTGTGAATTATTCGATGACCAAAACCAATCGCTGGATATTTAGACACTACGAATAAATATTTTGGTAATTTTGGAACTAAGGATAAAACAGATACACAGCCAAAAAAGGATCAATAACTGGTACACTTACCGTCGGTAAAAGAAATCGAGAAGAATGAGCAAAGAAGTTGTAACTCGAAAAGAAGAAATAAAATCAGAAATTTCATCGAAATTGCGTGTCGTATAGACGCTTGTGTGTCCAAGTATCATAAAAGGTTCAATCGGTCGGTAAACGTATGTATATATTGTATATGCCAAAGGGTTATAGTCATGTTTCAGGGTCGCGTAAACGAGCGGGCCAATTTGAAGGGGTGGCAAAAGCAAAGGCATGCAAAGGGTAGACGGCGCGGAAGGCTGAAGCAACGTCGAAGAGCTCTTCGCGGCACCGTCAGGTACGAAACGGCACGGTGCGTCACGAGGCGCCTTATCACGACGTCAAGTCGACGACGACAAGGAAAGAAGGAATTGGAAAGGTGGATGAACGACTGGAACGAGCCTATAGAGCCTGAGGTCTTCACCCTTCCGGGAGAAACAAACCTATTCTAGGTTACAACTGCATGGATTCATGATGCATCTCATGATATTTCGACCTATCAAGATCTCGTAATGAAGGAATAGGTCGTTATAATGGGCGGGGGTACAACTTGGATGGTCTATAATCTTATCACCGGATTGGAAACGTGGTCATTCGCAACTTACATGCGCCATGCCACCATTTTGCTATCAATTTCAATGAAAAAATTCCAAAATGGTCTTCAAACTATAGATAATAAAGCCTTTAGCCTCAAATTACTTCAAGTGTTTTCAATTTCTTGTAAAAAAAAAAAAAAAAAAAATTGAGCTGAGGTTCATCGTACCATGCTCACTAGTCTTCAATCATCCTCTGAAAACTGATCGAAACGTCGTGTAGGTACATGACGAAAAAACTGTTTAACATCGATTCTGAGAGTCGATTTGATCAGTGAAATGAATTGGAATCGTACCAAATCACGTGATTGGTAACTTGACATCAAGTATACTCGAATCACTGGCCGTTATACCAACTCGTACATCATTGAAATCTTCCGGAACCAGTTGAAACGGGCTCGAGTCTCGTCAAATCAATTTTCTGTACAAAAGAAATTCAAGATACCTCAAACGGTGACAGTTTTAATAATGATACCGTGACTGGTGTCCTAGTCCGTTATGGACAGTTATTCGAGTATATTGACCAATCGAAGAGAGAGTTGGCTGGTTTCATCCAAGAAGAGTTTTCATTCTTACCAAATAATACAGATTACAGTATTACTAACCGCGGTCGGTTTTCTTTTCCAACCGCAACGCTGAAAACACATCGATTAATTTCTCCCTCTCTTGTCAATCATAACAGAACATCGAACATCCAGGTCAAGCGTTAATTTGTCCCCGTTCCCACTGGTCTCTGAATCTTTTGAACTAATACTCTCAAGAAGTTTTCGCGAGAATATAACAGTCTTATCTCACGTACCGGGATGAAGAATCTATATTAATATCCTCTGGGGAACTTTACAGTCGTATCCGAATGACCCTGCGAATTTTAGTCTATAATGTATGTATGAGGTTTCGCGGTACGTGGTAAGTAGAGCGGAGAAAAGCGTCTCTGCATCTAAAACCCGGAGAGAAACCAAGAAAACTGGGAAGCACTAGCGACCGAAGTCGTCCCCTGGGAAAATACGGGAAGGAAGAGGGAATGGTACGTGAAGTCGGTAGTCAGGAATCGGGACTCCTTGTATACCCGTTATCGCCGTTTTCTCACGCGCAAGATTTCAGAAGAACCATTCCAGGAAGCTGAAGACGAAGAGAACGAAGAAGAAGGAGGAGGAGGTCCTCCTTTTCGTCGCTTCTACTAGTGATTTTCACGTTTCGGTGAAGAGAGGCTGGATGGTTGGGTAACTAGATAATAAGTAGGAACAAGTCCACGCATAGAGACGTGTACACATTAAGGTGGTGCCCTAAACGTTCACTTATACAGGGTGTCAAAATTTAAAACACATTTCGTTTTCAGTGGAGCTAATGGTTCAATTATTGGAAAATGTGTCCTACAAAAGTTGTATGCTTCAAAGAGGGGGACACATGAAGAATTTTTTTCGTGCGGTCCAGCATCATAACTGGTGATGTTGTGAAGGTTGAACCAGTTTAAAAAAAAAATGGAATCATGCATTTTTGTTTATAGATTGGGGCTGTTGAGCCCTTTTTCGTGTTTGGAATACGTAGACTGCGTCACACTTCAATAGAATCGCATAACGGTTACGCACAGAGTGAAATTCACCCCATCTCGAAAAAAAGTGACGATACATGTTCTGCTTCAAAAATGAGTTCCAAACATCCAACAAAAAATATCTAGGTATTGTTTAAGGATCGCAGAAAAAGTTGTTTCAGTTTTCCTGACCAAATTTTATTGTTTAAATATTGTAAAACGTCGACAAAGTTAACGTACTAAAATGGACTCTACGAGGAGAGTCATGATGTAAGAAAACAAGGTGTGTACCAGTACCGAAGACCGATTTTCGCTCAGTCTGCGTATGTCCAAGATGACGTCACAGAAATCACGTAACTAGGTTAGGTACTTGAGGTTACTTATTTATTTCCGTACATTCTGTTTGCTGAAAATGCCACTTTCTGCGGTCAAAAGTTGAAGAAGTAACGATATAAAAACACTAAAGAACAAAATATCAAGCCTATTACATGACTTCACCTTGGATATGTTTTGTGATTGGTTCAACTGATTCGCACGAGCATTGTTTAACCTTGTTTCCTGACATCACGTGATGATTTTGAAAAATATCTGAGGTTATATTCACCCCAATCGACCAATTAGAGTGAAGTTTGATTGAAAAAGATTTGTGGATTACATTCTTTACCTAAAAGAGCTAACAATGAGAGACAAGCCTGTAGTAGGATAGCAAATTGGCGTTGAGGCAGAAAAAAAACGAGATTGTTGAGCTGCATTATAATTTTATCGAGTTTAATTTATACGAATATGTTTTTCGAATTTATGAAAATCTTGAATAAAAACCATGCAAAGTACGATACTCGATGTCTTTTACCTTCATCCTATCCTCTACCTCTCTTTCCAATTCGGTTCCCAATACAATGGAGTGGACGAGTATAGAAAAAATTCCGAGTAAAATGAGAAGAAATGAATGAAGAAAGCGGGTGATGAGAAGAGGAGATGATGAAACCGGCTTCTACTTTGCTCTCGTCTACTATTTCGTTCCCCCAACGCCACACGATCTCTGGATTATAGAGATCCTCGGTTATGGGTTCTGCGATTCTGGGCGCTGGAGAGGCGTGCGAGCGACGCGTAGGTTGATTCATAGCGCCAACTACTACCCTAAAAAACTATTATTCTCTTCCGTCTTTCTCTCTCTCTCTCCCTCTATATATTCCTCCGTCCCTCTTCCTTACTGTTTTTTGTTACCGGTCTCTTTATAGTCGTCTCAGCGGTATTTCGACGTTCTTTTACATCGTTCGTTCCATTCGTTCAGGCAAACCTGTCTCTCGCCAGGTTATTTCTTCTCCCTCCTCTATTCGCCACCGTCTGTCATGTATTTCTATCGCTCGCTGTTTAATTTCACGTTTTTTGTTTTTAGTTTTTTTTTTGGTTTTTGACTCACCGATCAGGCAGTAAACACGAAAATATTGATGGATAATATAAAAATCACAATGCAGCAATTTTTTTATTCATTAGTTTCTTTTTTTTTAGGTACAACCGATTATTTAATATTGTTAATAAAAATTGCCAAGTAACGATGGTATAATTATAATAAGAATAGTAATAATCAAGGAGTTAAACCGCAATCGGCAGTGTCGACTTTCCTTTCAGCGAAGCATGGCAGTAAAATTACAGTGTCGTTATCAAATCGTCACGCTCGTATATATATAAACGCGTGTGTGCATATGTATAGCGATGGCCATATCTTATCCTTATGTTAATAACACTTTGCGTAGTCTGAATTCCGTTCTTTTTATCAACTTTTGCTCATCCGCATCGAAAAAACTTTTAAGAGGGAAAAAAAAAAAAAAGCAAAAACTGCCCCCGCATCAAAAATAGACTGTAATAAAAAAAAACTTGGAAAATAATAAAATTTTATAGGCGGGTGTAACGCTTGCAAAAATATAATTTCCGGTATTATTGCTGTGTATGAATATATCTATACATATAATATGCTGAACGGCAGGTATACGGATTGAAATACGGCGGCAGTAAAAGAGGTGCGTGGTACTGGTTGTGCAATTGAAAAGGGAATAGGAAAAATAGGTAATAAAAAAAAAAACAGAAATAAAAAAATAGAGAAAAACGAAGTATAAAAAGTCCCGGAAACGTTTAATAGCTTCTCTGAAGGAATCAGGTATTATTTCGGGCCTTGAATGGCGGATCGTATATTGTGTTACATATTTTATTATATATATAGTACATCGTTGCAGTTATAGGGTTTAAATATTTATATATATATAATATGCGTGTCTGCAGTGATATTAAATATATGTATAATGTATACATGGTGTATACACTATACAGTCTACATGTATAAAATAGATTTAACCTCTAGACGGCCGGCAATGCTATGATTCGAACATATCCGGGGAACATTGGGGGATGATTATATGGAAGTATCCCACCAAAGTAGGCATGTATCGACGAAAAAAATCCCGGCCGCCGGCAGGTTAAAGGAGCTGTGCGAAATGATATATAATATACATGGTATACGGAAAACGTAGGTCGTGTCATAAAAAAAAAAAAAAAAAAAGGAAAAAGAATGATGTGAAATAAAGAATGACTGGCTGGCAAAAGAATATTTTATACACCAGAAAGATAGCAGTGGAATAAAACCGAGGTAGACACAAAGGGTCTCCTCCTGGGCGCACGTAAAAAATAGCGTTGTAAAATTGAAAAAAAAAAGACATTCGTTGTATATAGATATATGAATTTTCGCTTGCATATAATATAGACGTAATATCAAGTATATGATATATATATATATATATATAAATATATATATATGTATATATATAATATATAAGAATAGCATAAATTGTATGATAAGGCGAAATAGCACGCGAATAAAAATTCTTTTTCAAAACTTTTTATCGCAATAATATCGTCGTGTGATTTCGGTGACGTTTAAATGGCAATTAAAACGCGATAGCAATTTCCGAGTATAATTATTCTGGTACGATCATAAAGAATGAAATTTTTCTCAATTCATCAGGACACGATGATCGAGTCTTGAATAGATTGGTGTAACAGGGAAGTGGCGCAAACAACGGGGGCCAATCGGAGATGATAGTTTTTTCTGGATTTAGGATCGGCTTGTTTCTAATTATGATAATGGCTCTCTCTCTCTCTCTCTCTCTCTCTCTCTCTCTTGCGGATGATGATGATAATGATGATGATGATGATGATGATCGCGGTGAACATCTGTCTGGTGTGGGGGGTAATTTGACGGAGGTGGAAGGAGGTAGGATAAGCGCTATATACCCGGGGTCTATTAATCATACAAATGGTTCATTACGACGGTATAGGTTTAAGAAGACGCGCGGATAAGTGGAGAGGATAGAACGGGAAGTCAGAGACGGAGATGGAAGCCGGTTTGAATCGTACAAAGTTCACTGATCATCCCCGAAATCTGTATATATATATAGTAGGGTGATCCTTACTCAGGGTGTTGATGATTTTTTTTCAGACCACCCCCCAAACCAACTATAAATAATTCAAAATCAATTCTAATCCGTGCCTGTAAATGGACGGATATCACCATTTAAAATACACCCGTTTCAGATACATTCTCAGCATATAATTTATTGTCAGAGTGACGATGTTCGAATCAATCTGTAATCGCGAAGATTTAGTCAGTATTAGTACTACTATCTGAGAAAAAATTCACATCATCGTACCAACCAATCTCGACGAATTGCACACCCTAGAAATTTGACTTATTCTTTTTATTTATAAGAAATGCAATTGTCTATATTGCCTGGTACGATGATGTGAATTTTTTCTCAGATAGTAGCACTAATGCTCATTAGAACCTCACATTCATAGATTTTTTCGAACATTATTACTTTTACAGTAAAATATATACTAAGAACGTGTCCGAAAGACGTGTATTTTAAATTGGGAAATTCTTCCTCTTACAGACACGGGTTACAGTTGATACAAAAATCTGAAAAAAAATGTTAATTGTTTTTGAATTATTTACAGTTGATCTGCTTGGATGATCCGGAATAAATTCGTCAACATTCTAAATGTTGGACCACCCTAATATATATTATAATAGTATGTATACATTGCTAAAATGCGTGTGAGAAGTTTGCTTCTTTGATATGAGGCTGAAGTTAGTAACCTTACATTGTAATGGTTAACGTTTCGGAAGAACCGTTATTTCGAAAAATTGCAAAGTAATGTCGAAAATTCATTAAATCGTAATGAGGCAGAAATTTTATTGATATGTTAAAAACTTGACTAGATACTTCAAAGTCACTGGAAGCTAATAAAAAAAAAAAAATTATAATAATTTTTCGTTACGTTCAAGTTACTGAATTTAGCCTCGATCTTTGATTACGGAATCGTGATGAGGTTAAAGTTCGCAATTAGTTTTGAGATAATAATCTTGTATTACGCAAATTGTCTTCAACTTGAGTGAAAAATACTGATATATTAATTTTTAAACGCAAGTTATTTCACGAGCCTGAAGTTGGTAACATTTACGTAACGAAACGGCTTGGGGGAAAATCGGTATTGTGTAATTACTGAATTATCTTCAAGGAGTTGCCTTTTCAAAATATACCTATGATTTATGTTTCGTTCGTCATCGTTATCATGATTTACTAAAGTTCGGACAATTATAAATCTGCGAAGTAAGTAACGATTTTTCCTGAGCATGCATCCGTTACTGAAACGTTACTAACTTCATCCTTGTAATATTTCAAGGTTAGAAATGGTGGATTTGATTTTTTTTTCAACGTTTTGTTGCAATTCGCGAGCTTATTTAACTTCCATGATGTTGAAGTTGGTGACGTTACTGTACCGATGCGATGATATGTTTAGAAGAAATCGTTACCGCGTAATTTTGGAATTGTCTGAAATTTAGTGAACAGGTAATAAACAAAACATAGTCATAATACATATTTTGTAAAGCCAACTCTTTGAAGGTAATTCTAGAATTAAACGATAATGAATTTTTCCATCATGTTTCGTTTTTTTTACTAACTTCAGCCTCGTTAATTGCAACCTCACTTGAAATCAAGATTCCTAACTTATCTGCAGCAGCATGAGAAGAAGATTCTTTTACCATTCGATCTGTAGCTAATCATAATCTTTTTCTCCGCAGTTCTTTAATGTGAGATTAATCCACGAGACTGAAGCTAGCAGTCAGAATTAAACGTTTCAATGTTCATTCGAATTAGAACAAGGCAGCGAAGTCCGAAAATCAAAACTTCGTGAAACACCTCGAAGAATCCCGAATACTTTATCAGGCTGAAACATTGGGTAGAAAAATTACTATTTTACAAGTTTATAGTGACTGGATGTCAGACATTTCTCAAACTGTTAAGAAATGACGATTTTCCAAAACGTTGATCACCACAATAACGTTGCCAACTTCAGCCTCCTGTATAATAATACTTTTATAAAATTATGAGGATAAAACCGAACCGCATTTATCTATTTCCAAAAATTTCAACACATTTGACTGCTAACTTCAGCTTCGTAATGATCGTTGGTTGTTGGAATGAAACTGAATCGAGCCCGCCAACGAAATGTCGATTTCTCTGTCCGTCTAACTATCTTCTGGATGATAGAAGCGTCGGTTTGTTTACAGACTAACTACTCGTTCGGTCCGTTGTTTACATAATTATTTGCATCCCACATCAACCCTGTCGTGACGTAAGTATGTTATGTCTCAACTCGCCCACGTATCACAGTCGTTGGGTGTAAGATACACACGTGAATCGTAACTCTTCTTCCTCTTCTCTACGTATAATGTACATAACATGTACGTTACATACATATGAAAATCAACGTATCTCTGTCTTTCTGTCCGTATGTTCGTTCGCTTGTAACTCCGGCGTTATTGAACCGATTTTGATTATTTTTTTTTCTACGGATAGCCACAACGTCTGGCTAAGATTTAGGCTATATTTCAATACAGCCAGATCAGTGGTTTCAGAGGTACAACGATTATACATGTAAGCCAAGTCGGAATGGGATTACAGATTACGGATAAATGAAAGTAATATTCAAGAGTTTACAACGTTTCGATGATGAGCTCCGCAAAAAAAGTCCACGAGAGCAATTTCGACGCGTGTGATAATTTTCCTTCAGAAAGCTTTTAGAAAATATTCGCGGGCAGAGCCGCAACGGCCTGATAATCGTATAATAAAACATAAAAAGAAATCTTTCTTTACACAAACAGACGAGTAACCGTAAGTACGGTTGTAGATTGGGCAGAGCTTATAAAGCTTATCAGCCAGCGGCACGATATCGTCACCGTCAACTGGATGATTAATGCTCGTTTGTCAGTTCCGCGAAAATCAAATGAATTGGTCAAAAGACCAATTATTGATATTGCGATTTAAATTGTTTTTAATATGTTTTTTTTTATGCCTTCGAAGTTCAGAACTAATTTTCCGCCTCGATTGATCGTCAATTATTTTTATTTACACTCGTTAGGAATGGCAGGTTGAAAGAAGAAATTCTAAAAATAAAAATCCACGATCATTTTGCAACGAACCGAATGTAAAAATCGGTACGACAATCTGTGAGGAATTTATTTACGAATATAAAATAAGAAATTTCCTAATTGTAGTAATCGGACCAACTATACGGAGTTTTCAGGTAAAACAGTAACGGAACGATGTAATTTTTCTGACCTTGTTCTTAACAAAGTGTTTTGATTGTAAAATTGAAATTCAGTGTCGAGACGTTTTTTTTTTTTTAATCAGATTCAAATTGACCAGCATTAGACGTCCCGTTTAATTTTCGTTTCGTTACGTATTCAATTTCACACATTTCTGACCTGACTAAACGTCTCCTCGACATTATTAGGCTCAACTAGAGTCTAGCCTATGTTTTTAGATCATTGATGATGTTTCAGGCTGAACCGAGGTCTAAAAAACACGATCTTTCTACATCTGTTTTCTTCCTCATCTAACTCTAGTCTGATGATCATTCTCGGACGTAAGATGTGATAAAATTCCAGAGATGTGCTAAAAAGCGTGGAATCAATAAGATCGATCACGTCGACATATCGATGACCCAAAATCGGAGACATATTTGAATAAAAAAACAACAACAATCAACTCGGACTAATGAAATCCCAGTGTTCCAAGTCGTTTGTTAATTGCCAAGAATAATTACATGATTTATGACTGATGTTGGCCGTCGGAACGTGAAAGAATTTCAACGGTAAAGAGAGGGGAAAGAAAAAAAGGAGGAACGAGATTTGAGGAAAAATTAACACTGGTAAAAACACAACGAGGTAACGTTAATCGACCGGAGAGGAGAATTACCACGTCAATATCAATTATATCATTTAACGAGGGTGAAAAGGGTGCAGAAAAAGCGACGAAAAGAGAAGACGACTCCTCTTATAGCGAGAGGCGAAAAACCTAAAAAAAAAAAAAAAGATTTATAATGGCATTCCGTTGTTCGTTTGACTTATAAATTATTAACATGTATCTTCTCGCAACGCTCCAATTTTTAATAAGGCGTATGTAATAAGTGACGAGAAATAGCAACGGAGAGAGAGACAGAGAGAGAGAGAGAAATTCTGCGAACGTAGAATAATATGTAATGATCTCTGCGTGTTTCATTAGAATATGAGTTGCAGCAGGGAATTCAGAGTTCCCGAGTCTCAAGAAGTGAGTGAGTCATCAAATTATACCGGTAAACTAAAATTAGCAAACGTTATAGTTGTGTAGTTGAAACTAGGTGTTCACGCTGATGATTGCCGAGTTTATACCTCGAAGAAATTTATATTCTACCCTGGAAAGGGGAAGAGAATTTCAAATTTCGAACATCGCTAATAACCACATCACGACCAAGAAAACTGTATAATATAATGGTTAATAATTGTTCTGCAAACTTAGTTCGTAAATCGTTTGTTATTAACGAGCAAAGTTTTGATTAAAAACGGTAGACGACGCGATTCGGCTCTGACCAACACCAATTTCTATAGATCTGTAAGTTTCTATCAACCGTTTGATGTAGTAGAGATGCATGTTTTTCAGCGCGTCAATCATCAGTCATCGAACACGTAATGCGTATAGAGCGAAAGCCCGTTTAACAGTTTTTACGTTTTAATCGCTTTTATCGACAGCGCGGAATGGTAAACGTCGATGAAAAACAAATACAAATCAGCGCGTGAAACAAACGACGAGATATTATAGATTAGAGAAACTAAACCAGGGCATGAAGTCATTTCTGATTCCTTTTCAATGACGATTCTTATATTGTTTGGATTGTCAATCGGTAATTATGTGTTCCATATTTCATGATTTCGGATTTCTTGACCCTGATCAATGCGGAATATTATATTATCTAGAGTCGTGACATTTGCTCCAAAGTGTTGTGATAACTACTACTCCGAAAATTCGTCTCTTCAATTCTTACTGCGATAACTTAACAATCTATGAATATGTGCGTAATCTTTTCATTCTAAATTCGATAGATCGTAAGATAAATTCCTAGGATTCAAATCGAGATTTTAGGTTTGGGATATTTTAAGGAATTTTAAGAAACAAAAACTCACTCGATCGTTGACGTGGCGTTGAGTCCGTTACTCAAGAAGAATCTCCAGATATAACAGAACAACAATGAAACGTTGAACACACCAACAACAATTGAACGGAAACGAAACCATAAAAATTCACTGTCACAATCATAAACTAAAACAACAAACAACAACAGGAACCACAAGTTGATGAACAGCGAAACATAAATCCGCGAACGAAAAATGACGATTAGATAGATAGACAGGACAACAAACGTACGTATCTATCGATCTATCTTATATCCAGTAAGAGAACGTATAAAACTGCAGCACTTCCACTGAGATGCAGAGGGTCGGATCCGCACGCACAAAACACTTGAGAGATATTTTATACTGTATCCTTTATTCGAAACGAACTATCTCCTGCTCAACACCTCACAAAATATTTCAAATTTTTATACACTACAGTTGCCTATCTCAATTTGATTTACGTATTCCAGGGCTGTAATTACGATAATTGCTAGACGATCTCGATCTCCGCGTTGCTTTTCCTCTCCTATTCTCTTTATTGCTTCGTGTTTCGGGCGCGTTTTGTGAGAATTTGAATGTCGTTTGATCGAAACCGTGCGCTTGTTATTTGAATATTATTTATTTATTACTCGAATATCGTAGAGCTCGATTTTTCTTTCTTCTTCTTCTTCTTCTTCTTATTCAATATACAGCGTATTTGTCATATTTATCTTGGACGTTACGGAGGAACTTTTGAATCACACGCAGCAGGTTCTTTGAATACTGGAAGAAATCTGTTCCACCCGTTGCTGTTGCAGCTTAGCGATTAGTCGATGATCACCGGGCTCCTCGTATTTCACTGATGCGCAACACCATTGACAAGTGAAATAAAAATGACGTTGAAAACGGCGAATATCATCGAAGGGAACACACATATGGACACACACAAAATCACACACTGATTTACAATGCAGGATTATTAAATCTGCACCCACCAAGGTACGATAAAAGAGATCGATCGTCAGGTACAACGATACACCTTGTTTCGAAAAGGCGATATCAGCGTCCCTTTTTCGTCTAATATATCGTGTATCGCATCGTATCGTACATATATCTCGTTATCCAACGTGTCGAGATAACCAAATCGTAAGCAATCGTACAAACGCGATCGTCAAGACGGCGTAGTGTCCTCGCGTATTTCCATGACTGATTAAAAACGGCGTGCCATTTGCCGGCCGAAGAAGCAGCTGCGAATTATCCTACGGTTATGGAAATCGCCGAGTTCCCCGCAGGAGGTAAAACCGTAAAACACGATAACTTTTTCGCCACTCTTATTAATTCACTCACGTTCCCGGGCCTTGTTCGATTGTGCGTAGAAATTCTACCTATGTCGAAATATCCGTCGTTCCTATCCGTGAATCCGACGGTGGTGGACTCCGCGGAGCGAGAACGGAACGAGAAAGAGAAAAAGAGATAGAGAGACTGGAGCGAGACAGAAAGACACACACTTAAAACGCGCGCGCCAGATCCCGATCCGTCCCTTTCGGCGTCGGCGGAGAAACTAAAACCCGGTGGGGATCAAAGCCACCGGTTTTCCCCACCACCGATCATCTCCTCCTTTCTACCCTCCCCCCCCCCCCCTTCCGCCCTTCCGCCGCTCTTTACTCCGTGAAGCGCCGACGCGACTCGCAGCGCCAAGCGGCCGCATTCAACACACAACCATCAAGGTTGTCACACTGCTTGGATTGGTGGTGTACGTGAAGGCGGTTGACGCTTCTATCTGCCTATCTGCCCGCTCAGTGCTTACACTACCGGTTCCCGTCGCTTACCGTCCCTGGAAATAAGGAACCGTTAGATGATTCCCCCCCCCCCCCCTTCTCTCTATTTCCAGTTCCAACGTCCAACGTCGCCGCGGCCTTGCTAGAAATGCAATGGATTTTGGAATCTGGAACATCGCGATCTTTCCGGGTTTGCAGTCTTGTTGAACTTGACGATAGCCTATGTAAATATTACCTTCACGAGACTGTGAGGGATGTTATGGTGGCAACTTTGATCTGTCGTATTGAAGTTAGTAACGATTCGTGCCGAGGAATTGAAGAACCGTTAGTTTTGATGTTTCGGAATTGTTCAAAGTTCGGTAAATCGCAATAAAACAAAACATGATCATATTTCGAAATCTTAGTCCCTTAAAAAATATTGTAAAATTAAGAATATAGTGATTTTTTTTTATTTTCACCCCAATGTTTCGTTAGGATAACGTTACTAACTTTAACCCTCTGATCAACACCGTTATTCGTCGCTACTATTACGAATGCCATGGGTTATTTATGACCTAAAAGTTCTATTCCTTATAAAACTGATTTAGATCATATGTTTTTATAATCCTGGTAGTTAAATGGAATTATCAGAATGTCCTGAGTAAGAATATGCAAACACAAATGCGACATCTACATTCAGTAAATAGTTATTTAATAAAGAAGACAAAAAGACACGAAATATTACCTTTGGAGGACCGTAACTTTTAAGGTGCCGCCGGATCACTAATGACCCAGCTGGTAGACCAGAGGGTTAACCTCGTTTGATGTGTGATCATAGTGTCGAAAAATTCTTCCGTACCGACGAATTCGAGGATCTTTGAGTTTGACCGTGAACTAAGTATGAGGACCTTTTCCGAAACTGTGTTCGGAAACTTGATGGCAAGGTCTGATCACATCATTCAATCCGCCATGTCGATCCCCGCCAACTAATCTGTACCAACTTCTTAAAGTTAGGTTAAGAGTATGTTTTATACCATGCAATAAGAGCAAATGGCATTGTCACAGATTGAACGAAACCACGTAGTTTCCTTAGCAATTCGAATTCCATGCGGAAGTGGCGAAGCTTTTGCTGCTGGAAAAACCTCGTCTGGGAAAGTTGTTTCAAAGATTCTTGAAACCCGTCATAACACACACCGGTCAACGGCCAGATTCAACATGGCGTCGGAATGGCTAACACCGCTATAAATATGTTTTCCGTCACATGACGTTGACGCGTCGAGGTATATATATATACACACAACACTCCAGCCCGATGTGCATCATGTTTCACATTTGTATGTGTATGGTATGTAACATAACGTGTGTAAACGTACGTGTAACAATAGCATTAAACGAGATGACGACAGACCTCTTTGTACCTTCAATTTGTTACCCACTTACAATTAGCTGCCTGCTGCACCATATAAGCTGCTGCTTCAGAATATATATGAAGCTGCATGATCAACTCGTCGCCCTTTCTTTTCCTTCCAACTAACGATCAGCCCTTTGCAGGTCATATAAGTGATTAGTTCTCCCTTTTACTTCACCACTTCACAGCTAAACTTTCATTATTCTTATGGCGTACACATCCGTTCTCCGTTCTTAAAAGACCTTATTCGACTTCCTCTCACCCTCATCGTCCCCCTTGGTATTGTTATTATTACTATTGTTATTATTATTTTTGCGTAAAGCGCAGCGTAGCCAACCGCGCGGCGAAGTCACGTTTGATGAAGTTATCACTCTTGTTTCAGTATGTGCATGCGTATGTCTGCGTGTGTGTGTGTGCGTGGTGTGACACGATGTGGGCAAGGGGGGGGAGGGGGGTTCAAAGGGGGACGGGGGTTAATACGTGTATATAAATTCCCCCCGTGCAGTCGGGTGCAATTGACGGCAGTGGCGGTAGACACTAGAGTCGTGACACGGTTGGAATACATTCGTTTTGGGGTACGTGACGTCTCACTCGGCGTCAGGGAGTCCCGGGTACAGGGAGCCCTTGGGGAGCCATCGTGCCCTCCCTCCCTCTCCCTACCTCCCATCATCCCTCGGCGCCCCGACCTTCCCGGACCCTCTGCACGACCTGGGAAAAATCCTACCCGGGGAAAAGGAATCAGAGAATACCAGGAAGGGGAATGACCCGTGAGCGAATTAGCACTGCTGCAGCCTGAGACTCTCTAGGTCTCAATGGCTAACGAGCAGCGGGACAGCGCTATGCTACAATAAGGTCCTTTATAAGCACTACTCGTGATGACCACGTCAAAACGAAGAAAATGGAAACAATGTTCTCGGAACTTGCCCGATAGAGGTACTCGATTTTCTCGAACGAACCGTGTCAAAGGAAAATCGCAGGGGAGGTGTTGGACAAACGTACCGTTTTAACTTCCCGCCCTGTCTGTTTGATCCTAACGGATTCTTTTTTCTTTTTTTTTTTTCTTTGGTTAGCGAATGTCAAACGTTCCGACAGATTTCTCGATAATGTCCTGTCATTGAGCATGTACATTCCATCGATGGCACTTACCGATAGAGAGAAAGAGAGAGAGAGAGAGAGAGAGAAAGTGGTGTAAATTATTGACTTCCATTTAAATCGATAGTTTTTTTTTTTGCAAAATTTAGAACGATTCACGCCATGTCTGAATTTGTTTTATACGATCAGTTTACTGAGTATAAAAAAATACCAAGTTAAGTGTACCAGTTTACTGACCCTGTCCCGATTAATGACCTTTCTTGGTTGTATCTGTTTCAACTTTAGTTCTAAAATTACGAACAAGAAAAAAAAAATAAAGTCGTAGTATATAACTTATTATTATTACATCACGTACAAGTCGGTATATTTATAATTCTCTGGATATAAAATCAACCCCACATAATATAACAATTGTCAATAATATTTTACGCAATTCCCGTACATCCTAACCTAGAATGTACATAATAATCTGTATTACCCAACGAATAAACCGCTACTGGATAATTTTTCCAACGCAGTTTAGTACACACGTAAGATTAATGTAATACGGTAGGTATATAATTACATCAGGATGAGATCTATACATGCTGCGGATGAAGGGGTAGATTATCATAAACAGACTTAACAATGACGCAGTGGTTCGTATCGTGGTTCAATGAAACAACAAAACCACCAACAACAACAATGACGTTATTATTAATAATATTAATAAGAATAATAACAATGGTGTTGATAATAATAATAATAATAATAATAATAATAAGGTGGTAACGACACCGCGAGTAGTATAACAAGAATAATAACTCCGCGTCCTATGGGGCTCCGTTTATAACTTAACCTATACACGTTGGGGTATCACGCGCACGGAACGACGCGACGGGTATATTGTAAAGAGGAAGTGGAAGAGGAGTAAGGTGTTGGTAGGTTAGGTTTAAGCGTATGGGGGCAGTGAAGTATAAGAATGCGTGTATGTATACAAGAGGTACGAGTAAGTGTGTAACGAGGGTGCGCGTGGGCGGTGAGGTAAGGGGAGTAATTTTTAATCCAGTTACAGAGCTCTGATTACAAACCGCGATGGCTTCTGGGACCGGCGACAATTCCGCGTGCGGGTAACCGTTGACCGTTGGCTACTACTTGACCGGCCGGTTTTACCTTATACCTAACCTCTAACGCGTGAACGTACACGTGTCATAATAGCGTATATATGGGTATTTATGGATATGCTAACCAAGGAATTATGTTAATCATCGTTTTAGACTGTGATATTTATGTTATTTATCATATTACGAACGTGCGCTAATACCGCGTAGGCGTGTAATTAAGTGTAGACTTGTACGTAGTGGTTGGTATACGTGAATTTAAACTTCGTTATTTTCACTTCGTGTATACGCGGGGATTAATTCGAATCTAAATTCGGTCATTCTGTGAGGCTTCTGCGGCATGTTCGACTTCAAAATGGCGACTTATCGAAGCTTCGATAATTTAAATACATCTGCTTATCCTACGAATATATACGATTGTATGTACATGTGTATACATACTATGTGTCACTAGAACGTGTTATTGGACAGTTTTTGGTGATGGAAATTGGCCGGAGGAATTTATACTCTTTCCGATTCTATACATATATATGTATATGTACTCGGTATATCACGCACGGATGCCTATGAACTTTTGTACGAGTTATCGTTGTGTAAACTCTGTACTGGACATAAAATTTTGAAACTTAGCTGTTCACGTCACGATTTTAAAATATATGAAGCGTTTTATGACTATTTTATCGTCCAGAAGCAAATCTAGCCTTGCGAGTTGAATGTGACTGCATGGTACGTCGATAATTGAGACGTTGAAAGTAGTCGGAAGTTTACAAATTCCTCGAGTATAATTATATTTATGATCGGTGGATTGAAATATACTTTACATTTGTAAAAGAAAAAAAAAATAATCAACAATTTTGAAACCTCGTGTGTTTTTTTAGTTACGAAGTTCGGAACGGCCCGAAGAGCCCTAAACTTGAAATTCAATATTATAATTGAATGAAGCTAATCCATGCATTGCACGAAATCCACACGAACACTGCGTGTTGTTACGTCGAGTTACGAAGTCCGCTTCGGTGGGGTGAACATATGCCATAAGAACTCTTTACGTCCGGCACGGTCCGTCTCCTATGAGTTTGAAATATTGCTTCTAATAGACTGGCCTTACTCGTGTTTTTCGGGGATCAAAGATGAACGTTTGGTAGGTGTATAATTATACGCGTAGATAACAGACAGTGAAAGGATCCTACCTAATATTTAGCTGCACCGAAGCCAGTGTGAAAACCGTCCAGGTTCACACTGTCAGGACAACATGTACCTGCACCATACTGCGCTATAAGACTAGACAAGGACTTAACGCAGGAAGATATAGTACGGTGTTCAGCTGTGTAGCGATACACGAGGTATAAATTGTTCGCAACAACGTTTTTCTCACACCTCTCGTACCATATGGAGTTTAATGTACAGGTATAAGGTACCCCTTTAGCATGCGCGAGTGTAAATCACGAGAACCTGAGCTGTCAAAATTGGTCACACCTCGATGATAACTTGGCGAACCGGGGATTTCAATCATCCGTATCCATACATACTAATATTATAAATAAATAAAGGTTGTTTATTTCCGACTTAACCGTAAAGTTAACTTTTTAGACCTAAAAAGTGGGATAAAAGTGGCATATTTTTCACTAAAATGTATTTGCGGGAAATATTAGATCATATTTCCCGCAAATCTGAAACAGCGGGAAATATGAGCTGATATTTCCCGCAAATCCAGATCAGCGGGAAATATGAGCTAATATTTCCCGCAGATCTAAAAGTCCCAATTTTCAAATAAATGTTGCGGCCAGAGTTGAGTCGGAAATAAAGTCCTATATGTAACACAGGAATAAAAGTCGACTTTATTCCCTTGTTACATAATGTAATGCTGTTTGTTTGTATGTGTGTATGGAGGGGATAATCTCTGGAACAACTGAAGCGATTTTAAAAATTTCTTCACCAATAGAAAGCTAAACTATTCCTTAGTAACATAGGCTGTAATTTATTTTGGTAAAAATAAGTTTCTAGTTTGAATTATCGATAGTTGCAAATAAATTCGGACAAAAAAGCACTGCTCGATTGTTTCAAACGTCGACGTGCGCTAACCAAATGATTGGATCATACGTGAAATATAACATCAGTGTGATGTGATGGATAACTTTGTGTTTCGGGGTTACAAAATCATCTTTTGTGCAAGCTTTAAACCGATAGACACTTACGTGATTTAACGCACATTTAAATTAGATTCGTCCATCCGTGCGAAGCCTAATAAAAGAAAAAATATTTTCATCAGATTAAGTTTGCTTTTTATTTCAACAAGCTGCTATCTGCTGCTTATATGTATATAGTACCAACCAGAAACTTCAAGACTTATTCATCAAACTTTATAAGTAACAATTGCAGATATTGTTTATTATCCGATGTATACAATCAAAATTTATTCGTTCAAATACAAGAAACTCGGCAATGAGAAGAAAAAAAGATGTATTTTGTCGACCTGCTTTGTATACATTATTGCAAAAAAATACTTTGACAAAGTTTCATTTGTGCGTTATTATTCTTCTTCGCAGCAATAATTGTAGCCTTTTTTATTCTTTTTCATACTTGCACACAATCTACTGCATATTTTTTTTTTTGTTTCTTCGGTGACTTTGTATCCGTCCCAATCTAATGTGATTTTAAAAAACTGCAGTTAATAAGAAACTTTTTTAATTCCCATCTCTTATCCTCACGTCCATGATTAATTCCGCTGCAAGGATAACTTTCTTTTTTTCTTTTTCTTTTCCATTCTTTCGGCAATTGTGCACATTTTGCAGAGAAAATCAGGGTGACAGAGCGCTAGCTGCAAATATATTATATACATATATGTATATATATATGACATGTATATATATGTAATATGACACAGTACAATAGAGTATAGGACCTTCTGCGTTTGCAGATAACGCGGGCGAACGCGTATAGCTGCGTAATTAAACTGCACAATACTGGAGGCTCGAGTGTATATATGTATATATGTATATATATAATAAAGCTTTAATCAAGTGCATTATACTTGGATATTATGCGCACAGATACACGGGTGTATTATATATTAATTAAAATCCGTCAAGTATCCTGTCACCCGGCTGCTGAGCTCTTCTCTCTCTCACTCTCGCTCTCGCTCTCTCGCGCTGTCTCTCTCACACGCATTTGCGAAGATTAAATTTCGATTATAGGTCGACTAGTGCCTTTTACTCATTACCGACGCTTTGATTACCGTTAATTGATTTTGACTTCCGGAATTTAATGAACTTTCTGCTACCGACACGCTGCTCCGTTTATAGGTAGATGAACAACTATTTTTTTTTTTTTTTTAACCCGCTTATAACAATGTATCAGATTTTAGAATATATCCTAGAAGGTATTCAGCAACTTTCCAAACGTCACGATCCAAAGGCGATAACTAACGATGAAAACTTTCTCATTTTTAATCAATCATTCGCTAATGGAGGATTAAAATTTCGAAATTAACAAAATGTTTTCTTTTCGCTATATTATTCAGTTATAACGAATAATCGATAAAATATTTTTCATAGTACATCAACGAAATTCCGATGAATCTCGTAATAAAATTTATTCAACAGGTCGTGGTTACAATAAAATTTTGCAAAAATTGAAGAAAAAAAAAAAAAAAAAACCAACTGAAAATCAAAAAATAACGAAAAATAAATCAGGTTAGCATAAAAATGATCGATTGGATATCCTTTTTTATGCTTGAATTTCCGCCTTTTTCGCCTTCTCTTTACTATTGCTTTTGACAAGGAATCCCTACCTGCACTGCTTCGGTCTACTGTTACTGGCTTCACATACACAGCAATAGAAAAGCGAACGAGATAGGACAGGATGGGATACAGAGGCTTGTATTGGCTTGAATATATTCATGAGTGTTTGGGGTGAGGAAATGCAGCGGAGCCAAAGCTTGTGCGATGCTGCAAGGGTTGTCCATCCGAGAGATCACCGCAAATCCAACACGCACGACGAAAGCATTCTGTTTTAATTGGCGGGCTTATCGCGAATTGATAATCGATGCGGTACAACTGTAGACGTATTATGAAACTAAATAAAAATATCGTTGCGTAGATCACAGGTGTCTCATTCACAGCTCTGATTCACGTTCAGCGTCTCCAATTTTTTTTTTTTACCTCAAAAAGTATTTTTTTTCATTTCTTTTTTTTCTTTTTTGTCTTCTAAGCATGACATATTTCGGTTACACGATGTTGAACGTCTTTGAGAGATTATTACACAGTCAGGAAACCGAAACAAAAAAGATTTATCAAGGATTTTTCACCAATAGACACGTTTCAATTTATTGATGTAAAAATGTTAAACTTCTTTCGGATATTTTTTTTTTTTGTATAAGATATTGATCTTTCAAGCTGCTACAAACGATTTCTGGGAGAACCTGTAGAAAAAAAAAAACGTCGTCATACGGTGAGCCAAAATTGAAATTGGAAACGAACAAGACGAAAAAGGATTTAGTTAATATAAGTTATTGTCTGTTATTTAATCGTAGGAATGAGTAAAATATTGATTTTTAAGAAAACAGCGGCTTCTCAAGAGAGAAGACGAAAAAAAAAAAATCAAATTGAATATTCAGAAAAAATTTGCGCCTTCATTTCTTTGTAAAATGCAAAAATATTAACCAGCGAGAAAAAAACTCGCGGTCAAGGAATGAAAAATATATTCATAAAACATGTGGAAAAAATTTGATACTCATCGCTTCAGCCGTTTCGGAAAAATCTTGCTCACCGGCATTGAAACTATAGTTTTGAGGAAAACACTTTCAAAGTTTCAAAAGCACTTTCAAACGCTCCGGGCGGACTTTTGCAAATGTGGCGCGCGTAACTTCGAGAATATTTCTCGGATCGGCATGAAATTTTTTCTGTACATGCTTGAAAATGAATTAAAAACATGAGAGAGAAAAAAAAAAAAAGCAAAATCGATTTTTGTAAAATCCCGACTGCGTGTAAGCTCGTTACTTTTTTTATTTATTTTTTTTCCGTTTCTTTCACTGAGCTTACCTCGGTCGATCAAACTTTTTTATTATTTGAAACTTCGATTCGAAATCTAGTGCCGGAAGTGCAAAAAAAAAAAAAAACGAGTGTGGAGTCTTCTTCACTTTTTACACGTATGCGCTGAATTTTCGTTAAGAAAATTCTGTTTTATCCCCGTGCGATCGGAACTCTGTATCTTCCCGCTTCCCATGATCCGGATTTGACGACGCGGAAGGTACGCGGCTAAGTAACCCCTGAATCGAACGGAATAGATCGAGCGTGCAGCTTAAAAAAAAAAAAAAACGCGGGGGGTTGCTTAAACCGCAGCTGTTACAAAATTACGTACAGAATGGTTTTCCACCTATATCTGTGTGCATCGAATAAGCGTGTATGTAACACATACAAACCATCGAATCGGTACGCGATCGGTACTTGCAACTTGCAAGTGTAGCTTCATAAGTATACCGGGTGTACGATATTGGTAAAAATGAATTCCAAAATATAACCTACGAAACATTTGGTGTAGGTGGAATTTTTACACCGACATCAAATTGTCTAGGATACTGTATCTCATATCCCCCCCCCCTCTCTCTCTCTCTCTCTCTCTAAGAAGTAAAATAAACAGACTAAAGAAATAACGGAATGAAAGAAAAAAAAAAAAAAAAAGAAAAAAAAAGAAAAATAACATAAAACACACAAACACGGTAGTTTGGAGCAGTTTATCTTTCCAGGGCAACATCTGCAGCTGATAGTAAAACTGTGAAATTCTCTTCACATATTTATTTTTACAATACATATATATGTATGTATGTATGAATGTGTGTATTTTTTTTTTTTTTTATGTTTTATTTATTTTTTTCCATAGATGCCCTGCAGCCCCAGTTCAGGGTGCATGCGGTACGAGATCGACGTCGTTTCGAAAATATAGATATACGAAGCAATGTACACCCATAGGCATCGTGCATACTAGACACGGAAGCCTGGAGCGTCGGGCTGAACCTGCCGCAGGACTCTCAAACGTTCCGAAACTGCAGGTCGAAATGTATAACTCGTGTACGGTACATGAAAGTATGTATATACATATATGGGGCGTTCCACACCGCCTCGGTAAAGGGTTGACCATGACATTTCTTAATTTCGCCAAGGATTTTTTTTTTCCCACGCGTTGGTAAGACCTCTGAAAAACTTTCACTAGTTTTTACCCCACGATTTTATAAGACAAAAAGCAAAAAAAGAAAAAAGAACACACGGTTTCCGAAATTAAACATGTTCCCGCAAGATTTGGAGTGGGACCTCGTTGTTTATTTTTTTTTGTTTTTCAATTTATTTTGAATAATTTTTTTTTATCTTCGTACCCATTCGACGGTAAACACGAGTTATTGGAAAAAATTTGAACATTTGTTTTTGCGGAATTTTTTTCAGGGTTCGCACTATTAACGTATGGGAAAAATCCTTGGTGAAATTAAAATATGTCATGGTCGAATGGTTTACTGAGTCGGCGTGGAATAACCCATATATATATGTATATACACATATTTGTATGTGTTGCAGGATATACGCAGGCACCTATACGTAAAGTATACGTCGCGGTGAGAATTATCGCTCTGCGTAGATCACAACTGGAAGATACAGTCACTGTAGCAGATTTCAGCGCAGACCGCGGTCCGTATATATCGGATCTGGCACTATTTATTACCCCTTTTCGCTTCCGATTCGCGATGTCCAAATCCGTCACATCCTATTCCAAGCCTGACGTTTCTCTATCTGTAAAAACCTGTATAACACAATGTGATAATCCTTCCCGTATGTAGATGATAAAAATTACCGTCTAACAAAGGTCAGCTGATACGGAGATAGGTATATATATATACATATATAATTGGAACATCGTGAACTTCTTCGTTTTTTCTTTATTTTCATTACCGTGAACGAAAAGTCCACCTCCGCAGACTAAATTGAGTATGAGAAAGTCGAAAATGTAAAAAAAAAAAAAAATAAAAAGACAATATAGTTAATTTATATTTTAGTTTTAACCGCGTTTTAAAAACCGTTATAATTTAAATCCTCGCCGGATTTGGAAGCTGATTGGAATGTAGTGATGTGCATTGTATGTATGCAGGTACAGTACATACATTGAGATAGCTCGAGTGGGAAACGTGTGCAACTAGCGGCGAGAGTATAGAGGCAGGAGTTGCAGGCGAGCAAAGCGAAATTTAAATAATTAACCTTACTCCGAACGTACGCCCGTCTATACATATATATATATATAAATATATGTGTGTGTATATACATATATGTAGGCATGTTTGTACATACATATGTAGATATATAGGCACGGCAGAGAGTCTTTGGTTACCTAGAACAGCGTTCACGGCTCTTTTCGTGTGTGTGTTTCTACCGAGCAGACGCAGCGAGCGTGCATGTTGAGCGAATTTTATCCCGTGTATAACTTGTATTGTTAACTTTGCTGCAAAAGCGTTTTAATCCCAAGCAGTACCTACGAACCGATGTGTAAGTCACTGTTAAGTATTCATGCGCGCCACGATCCGCGGACGCCTTCTGGCGGTAGATATATAATATCAAATTCACAGTCGTTATTATTATGCTCACTGTAATAGAATACACCTTTTTGTCCTACATTTCATTTTACACGTTATCATAATTCAACGGAATGTAACCGCGCAGTGGTTCGAACGAAATCGTCTCGCGCGCCTTGCGATCCGTTGAAAAATTAACGTGACCAAAAGTCGTCGGACACTTATTGTTTCACCATAAATTTAGACACTTTCCGCACATCAATTCATTCGGAAGAAACTCGAGTCTGATTCTACGTGAAATGCGAAAGATTTTGAGTATTAGCTGGTGCGATTTGATAGGATATTTGAGCTGTTTGACCGTTTGCAAGATTCGAAAGAGTCCTCGTATTTCAGGGACTATAATCAAGATGGCGGCGTCGATGTTTCAGCTGCGTTGCGTGTCGCAATATATATATATATATATGTATTGTGATATGCGTGTATGCATACAAACAGGGTGAATAATCCTAGTACATACATACACAGGGGGAGTTTTTGGGGTTGACAATGAGGGCGTGTTATATTGAGTAACAATAACAGCAAACGGAAAAGCGTCGAATGAAAAAGTAAAAGATATAAAGAATGGAAAAAAAAAAAAAAAACAAGAAATAATATAACGACAATGGTATTACAAACACACGGTGGGGACAAACGCCGCTCACAAAGCTGCAGCAGGCGACGGTGTTATTAAGGTGTCGAGAATGCGTGGCAGCGGAGTGGCTGGTATTTCGTTTCAGAAGGGTCGACGAGCTGCAACGCGGTGATGCAGGGGCTGCCCTGCGAGGTGAGGTGGAAATATCTCGTTTGTAGTCCGGACGAACCACCTTGTAGGTGTACACATCGGTCAGCTGGAATCCGAGCCCTTGACTCGGGCAAACTTTTGAATCACCTTCACCGAGCGAAAAACGTTCCGCCATAGAATAGAATAAATCGTTAAAGAGCGGCGACACGACGCGAGAAACGCATCCCAAGATCTCAGCTGCACTCTAACAATAAGTTTTACGCTTTGAATTACATTTTGACTGGTAACCTGATACGATGATGTCATTTTTATTCTCGAATCTGGAATATGATGATGTAATTTTTATTCTCGAAGCTAGAATCCGAGCCCTTGATTCGGGCGAACTTTTGAATCACCTTTACCGAGCGAAAAACGTTCCGCCATAGAGTAAAATAAATCGTTAAAGAGCGGCGACTCGACGCGAAAAACGCATCCCAAGATCTCAGCTGCACTCTAACAATAAGTTTTACGCTTTGAATTACATTTTGACTGGTAACGTGATCTGATAATGTAATTTCGATTCTCGATCACTAGGTTTTTTTTTTTTTTATCAATCTTGAAGACCTTTTCTCTGTTTTTCTTTTTTACTGATACTTGTTCTCAGAATTATTTATTTAGTCGTTTATTAGGATCCCGATTCCCTTCCCTGGTGAAAATTTCTATTATCTACTACGAATTTTTACAGAAATGGACAATACGCGCATAATTTTTCGTAAAGAACTGTTAATTTTCTTAAAATTTTTTTATAGGTTTGTAGTTTTTGTTACAGGGGTAAAATTCGTAGACTTTGAGGAGCGGTAACCGAAACCTAATTACCTATTTACGTGCAACTAATCCCAATGCAGGAAATAACAGAAGAAAGAAGGGATCGATTTTAAGCGAGGTAGTCGATTTAAATGGTATAATTGTTTCATTGCTAATGATCGAATAATTGAATTGTGAAAGTGGTCAATGTGAAGGAGTCGGTTTGGGAAAAGGGCTTGGATAGAGATGGAGAGATAGAATTAGAAATGACTCGCGCCAAAGCTAGAGAGGGTGGGAGCGAAAAGTTTAGAGGATTGTATTATGAAAGACTCGCTAGTTGCAGTACAGAGACGAACCTGCTGACTCGGTGAAGATAAGGAGAGAATGCGGGGTGTAAAGTGACTATATAAGACTATGGAAAAGGAATGTTAAGTATGGAGGACGTGGCATTTTTTTTCTCATAAAAAAAAAAAAAAAAAAAAAATACAAATTTTCATAAAAATCTACAAGTGTTTAGGAGAAACTCAGGATACTTTCAATATTTTTGGAAAGCAATTTTTTGCGCACAATATTGTACGAGATATCGAAATTTCGCTTATAAAATTCGTGGGAAATCTTGTAATAAAAATCATTGTCGCCAGGGATTATCACGTCACCGGATCATAGCCGTCGTTATTATCATCGAATACCGTCAGCGGTAGCATAAATGGCGGACGACGTGCAAACCTGATCGCGTCACGCAGCCAGTAATGACAAGCCTAATCGCTTGTCCGTGTCTCCTGCGACAGGTGCTTCTTACGTAGGCTCGCCTCGCCTCGTTCACCGACTGCGAGTGACCCGAAGGCATTAGCAGCAGCAGCAGCAACGTCGTTTGTCAACGAAAATTATAAACCCCCTAACATCTGGTCACGCCATCTATCGTGTGGGCTGATGTATGTAAACCGCGAGATTTTCGAAGACGAATCATTTTTTTTTTTTTTCTTTTTCATCCACACTCCAAACACCTCGAACCCGATCCGCGAGTTCCTTCTTGCATATACGTTTTCATGCCTAATTCTTATTCGTTTTTCCACCGTACCGAATCCGTTCCGTATTTTGCATAATGTATTTCACGAGCTAAATATGTACCAAGGCACAATGTATAATAACGTAGTTAACCTAACCTGTACTCGCGGTGCTCTTAGTAAAGAATAAATTGGTCGGGTCAGTTGAGAGGGCGAAAGCGAGACGGAGAAAGAGAGAGAGTGAAAGGGAGAAGAGAGGATTACGCGAAAAGTTTGTCGAGATTATGGCGCAGGGGGCGGAAAAAAGAAGGGGGAGGGGGAAGGGAGGTGCAAAGCTTCTCTTGTACCTGGACGGCGGATATAATTTGAGAAGTGAAAGACAGACAGAGAGAGAGAGAGAGAGAGAGAGAGAGAGAGAGAAGGTACGAGGGACCAGGTGGAATTGTTCGCATCAGTAAAGGCTGCAGAAGCTATATGGACCGTATTGTTCTCGACCTTGTCTTGTGTCACGGTCCGTTTCTTCCACCCTCGTAACTCCGTATAGATGCAGCGTATGCGATTAATATGCTCCCCGCAAAATCATCGTCAAATTTCGATCCGCGGTGAGGTTACCGCCCGCAATATGATTTTTAAAAATTTCCCCAGAAAAAATTCCCCATTGACAAAATTCCCCTAGATAAAATCTCTCCCGTTAGAATTTCATATTTTCACCTAGAGCAATCATCGAGTCATCGAAATCACACATTTAATCTTCGATTACGTAAATTTTGATTCAATTTAATTCATACGTTTTAATTTTCTTTATTTATTTATTTATTTTTATTTTTATTTTTGTCAGATGTGATTTAGTCGTGCGGGGATTTTATCCGGCGAGATTTCGTCATTGGGTGGATTATGACTTGCCACCCTACAAGTGAACGCTCGTTAACTTTCCGCGGCCTAGGATGTAGGCGTGGAAAACTTACAATTATGAAATGATGAAAATTATGGCTATAAAACTGTTGATATATTACCCAAACAACTGACAATTATTCGAGTATTAAGAATTTCAATTAAAGATCCGTATGAGCATGCGTTAAATCGTGTGATTTCATTCGCAGATTCATCTATACAATCGGTAACGAGTTAATTCCGTCTAAAATATCAAGCATCTGCATTTAAGTCGACATAACCTCGAAATGCTTGCACGCATCGACAGTTCGCGCCTTACAAGACAGAGTTGGCCAGCCTGTCTAATGTAAACAGAAAAAGATTTCCGCGCATGCGCACTGTTTCTGAAACTGTCAACGAACGACATACTCGGCGCGTTTCGAATTTTTTTCTTCTTTTTCTGTTTTATTCTCAGGTCTGAAATACGCGTCGTTTGATTTTCCGCCCTGCAACGACAACGAACTGTGTGCGTGTATTAAGCAATAAAGAATTCCATGTCATCTGCCAACTGGGCAGAACTAAGTATGACTTATAAAAGGAAGGAAGCGACCGTCGCGACGCCCGCGCTGCGGGCAATTTTCTTTGCGGAAGCCGGAAGTAGACTTGTGCACGTGTAGCTCAGCCGGTGTATGTGTTTAAAGTACGCGAGCTGGCAGAGGGACGGAATATTGTAAAATGCTGCATGGTTGGTATAGCTCTGGGAGAAATAGATCCACCTTCGTACCCGCCTATTCCACTACGATGATTACAAACGCGCCACGGGGCATAAGGTTTATTATTTATTTATCGAAATTGAAATTTACCTTATGACACTCTTTCATCGTTTTTCATACCCGCTCGTATGAATTTTCAAATCCGCAGCAGAGACTGCGGGTAAAGATTTTCATAAGTTTGAGTTATACTCTTCCTCAGTTTTCTTAAATCATTTAACTCAAGGCTGGATTCGTTTAGGTTGACTAAAATCTAAATACGATCAATAAATTATCGCAATGTTTATTCACACTTTGTTCGTTATCGTGTCAGAGTTTTTGTTGGAATTGAGACACCCTGTATGAGTCGGAAGATTGAGCTGTTGGCCGATGCGGATCGTTCTATCTTTCTCTCTCATCCTCCCTAATTTTGTAATATTCGTAATTCATATTATAATAACAGGGTTCTCGTTTTATCACAGGCATATGCATACGTATGTGTGAGGTAGTACATGCGGTAAGATTGTGATCTGAAAATGTCAAACAGAGACAGAGTGCGACTCGCACGGTGATTCGATTCGGCCGGTGATTAAAGAGCATGAGTATAATAAGGTTGGGTCAGGTTATGCAGGCATGGACGGCACGGAGTTCGTGTATTCTTCGTGGCATTAGGCTAATACAGCAGGTGATGCTCAGCGTCGGTTAATTGCGGTCGAAATCTCGCTTGAACTCATTATACCTGGCGCAGACGTACGGTTGAAAGTGTATGTATACACAAATAATTACGAATGGGAGGAGAGAGCGACGGAGAGAAAGAGAGAGAAGGAGGAGAAAAAATTAGTGAAACGAAGTGTAAAAACCGGCCAACAAACAATGCATGAAAGAGAAGAAAGAATTAACAAGTTGGAAAAAAACAAATTCGGAACAATGAAGGCAGGAGAAAAAACATTTTTTTTTGAAAAAATTCATGGTGCAATATATCGTATAATTTTTTGGTTAGAGCAGGCAAAGGCCCTCCTCTCCTCCTCCTCCTCCGCCTTTTATTCTACAGTCCGTGCAGTAGAACAATGTTTTCATTAACCGAATACACGAGAGTAACACGTCGATCCCGAACCAGAAATAAAAGGGGATCAAACTCTAACGGGTGCTCTCCGATCAAAAAATTACGAATTCATCTAGTCGAAATCAAAAAGTTCAATCGTCAGCTATGTGAAATTGAATATTTTGAAGTTTCATATTTACAAGTAATTCGCTTTGGAATATGAGAAAATAATTGATTTTCGACGGTGAAATTTTCAAATTTGAATTTCGAAAAGCTTTGATGACATCTTCAAATCTGTACCACTTTCAAGCCACGTGTGATTTTCTTAAAGACGTTTATTTTATTCGTCAAATTAGGTATGAATAAAGAATTGAAAAGATTGCGGTTGTGAGTCGAGGACATGTGTCAAAAAATTTGTCAAAAAACAGTTCTGGTACAATTGTAATCTTCTCGTATATTTCAACCGTTTTTTAGTACGCTAGTACACTTTACGATTTCTTAGTAAATTTAGAGATATATTGTTTGTTTTGTACAGTTCTTGCGTTAGAATTTTAAACTTCGGGAATTCTGTACACTTTTGTGTAAGCCACGCATGCGCATTAGCCGGTCGCACCGACAAGTGCGAAAACAATGAAAGCACCGCCTGAGGTCAAAAAACATAACCTCACCATATTTGAATTTCATACTGTACATTCTACTACGTATCTAGAAAATTTTTTTTTCATAGAGCTGCTACATTCTCAATTATAAGAGTGGCAACACTGACGAGCGCATGCGTATTACATTTTAGCAAACGACGGACCATCCATTCCTTAGGAATTCACTCTGTATACACAGAAATAAATTTTTGTACGCTATTGTCACGATTTATACTCTAGCATTTCGTACTTTCGACTTGCTTACTAATTTTTTAATATCTATCTACACTCGCTATAAAACCAAGTTTATTTTGATTCGATTGGACTTAGTTTTTGTCTTACGGCTACTATTATACCAGTAAAATTGAGTGTTCATCGCTTCGATTTACCTTATTTGATACAGGGTGTTTTGTTATTTACTACAAATACCAGTTAATTAGTTACAATAAATAAAAAAAACACCCTTGAACCAAAAAAAGGTAAGTCAAAACCAGACCTGATGAAATTAACATAAACATAGTCTTATATCAAGGGTAGATAGATATTTAAAAAGTGGTAAGGACATTCCTCGTTCCAAAATGTTTGTTGACCATTGTACTGTCACACTAAATATAACCTCATCTTTCTTCGTCAGAACCGTATTTTTGTAAACACCGAAAACATATTCTACTATAAATTCGATTATACCCAACCTTGTTCCCGAGACAATCACTTAAAAGTTTTCATCTTGCACACAAAAAGTGAATATTTCTTAACCAGTGTTACGGGCATAGCTGATTCCATCAGTTCAAGCCACCCGGTAGGTGTTCAGGTATCCTATATAGGTTATGTTGGTACAAGCGCGGGATGCAAAGTGCAGACCCGCGGTTTGGTCATTGTTACACACACACACCCAGACATTCGCCAGCGGATATATCAAAGCCTTGGTTTTAGTCAAAAACATGTACACAGCAGAGGTGTATGTACAGCCCGGGACACTGTTTGCATCGCTATATCATAACGATGTATCAGCTGCGCATGCGCGTGTGTAGAGTATAACTAGATAGACCCAGGCTTATTGTTGGCCTGCGCATATTGCACTCGCAGTACGTCTAGGGTTAACCGCATGTGATTCCTTTCAACCGTATATTATGCGTGCATCATATCCAATAATCTAATTTACCGGACCGTGAGTGAATTCGAATGCATCACCCTGCGTAGAGGGTCGACAAAATGAAACGTTTTTCGCATAGATTATTTTCGCTAGCAAAATTCACGTCACGTATCATTATTTCGGTGCTGTATTTTCACTGATTTATGATCATACAGTCGATATTGAATTGCTGATAATTATTGTGACGGGAGAAGAAAGGAACGGGACGAGGGAAATAAAGTGATTTGGCTTTCACAATATATTTATAACCTATAATTAATTGTAAACAGTTACGTAGCCTATTTTTGTATTCTTTGATATTTAATTTCAGTTTATTGTTAAATTTCTAAAATTTCTTTTTAATATCGGTCTGTATGAATTTTGTTGTTTGCTTATAGTATTGTCAATGTAAATAGGAAAGAAGAGTTTTTCACATTTTTAGTTTACAAAATCGATTAAAAGTTTGAAATAGTTTTGGCGAAACTTTGCATCCGGGGGTCGTGTAGCCTACTACCATATTTGACAAGTGTCTCTACGATTTTATACACGTTACGCTAGCATTATTAAATGCGCTTGTATTCGTATGACCTTGGTAATTATACGAAAGTCGATTTAAAATTGTAAAAATAAAAGTGTACAAGTAAATAAATTGTCCCGTTACACTCAACAAAAATGTATCATAAATAAACGAATAGAACTAGATGTTTTCTCCTGTACTGTTAATTAATAAACTTTTTATTATCCTGTCAATACAATGTTTCTTTTTTCTTATTCCTTGATTTAGGCAGCTGAAGGTGTAGTTATATTTATGTCTGTAGCGAATATAATCTGCATCTATGATTTAACACGATATTAAAAATATTTTAGTATCTTTAATTTTAGTTTCATATCCATTAGGTATGTATAAAAATTCTTGTAAGAATCTGTACGAAACATAAATCAAGTATTTTATACCGCGATTAGTGTGAAATTTAACACGAAACTGGACAAAATGTTCTACCAATTATTACCGACAAAGTTCTTCGGTAAAGAATTTCATTCGAATTAATTTCCTCGTTTTTATTTTCATCCAGTCGATAGGCGAGTTTTACGATCATATACATATGTTGACAAAATTCCTCTGCAGCTTTGTGGATGACATCGAAATTGCGTGGGATATTATGAAACGGATATAGAAAATCGTACGTGAAAACGCTGCCTGCGGATTCGACGCAATAGCCATAACATAGCCATACGGCTATATCTGGGCTTTGGTTGACATTCCGGCTCCGGGATTTTGCCATTACCCCGATTGAAACCTCGAACACGCTCCATTTTAATCTCCACCCCGCGTCTTCTCACCCTTCCCAGTCTCTCTCTTTCTCTCTCTCTCTCTGTGCCTTTCCTAGCGCGAAAGAGACACATTTTTCCCGGCTGTTTATCCTTCTTGGCACGTACTGCTGATAGGTGTCTGATTTTCATACTTTTGTTGGCAGTGCGAAATTTTTGCGAAAATTGCATAAATCGCAGGAGTGAAGCAGCGCGGAAAAGAACGAATTAATAATCACCCTAATAACCCTGATGATTGTAACGACAGTTTCATGATATTCGAATCGGAACAAGACGCTCACGCTTGTACCATTTGATCCTTTGAAACATACAGTAAAATTCCTTGAAACTGGGTATATAAGGGTTCTCGACGTCGCTGATTTCAAAAATGGGCTCAGATCTGAGAAATGTTTAAATCTACAAACGACTGATCTAAATGAATAGAGTCAACTTTTATATTCTCAGTCATGCTAAATTTTGAAATTATAGGTACGCAGTAACCTATAAGCAGCAATCGGCAATCGGCAATCGGCAATCGGCAATCGGCAATCGGCAATCGGCAATCAGTAATCGGTAATCAGTAATCAGTAATCAGTAATCAGTAACCAGCAGCAGCAAGAAAATGTGAGTGAACCGACTTTGTAAGTGTCCATCTACTGCACCTTATTATAGCCACGTTTTTTCGCGAGCTAATTTGATTTCTTGTAATTTTTTGAGTGCGCCATATTAGTTAAACTATTTTTAATTTTGGTATTTTGACGTCGGATTTGTTTTTAGCGTCCCCAAAAATCCAAGATTACCGATTTATACTTTTTCAGGTCCCGTAACCTTCCCGGAATTACATTGTTCTGTACAAACAGGCATTTTCAACACTATGCTTATTTACAGAGCTCACTATATTCGCGGAATCATCATAATCCCTCTTAAAACATCAACGTTGACATTCTAGAAGTTCAATTATGCAAGAGGAAAAAAAAAATAAAAAAATGACAGCGATATCTAAACAATTGAATATAAATCTTGAATAACCGATTTAAAAAAGGTGTCTCTTATATGAGAAGCTGTGTTGCAAAGGGTTAATCCAGCAATCATGGCGGGACTCTGCATTTCATTTCCCAAGTGCACGCGGCTCGTCCAAACCGCTAATCCACGGTTTTCCGCTAATTCAACGGAATGTGAGACACGCATGTGTAATGCAGTGCGACAAACCAAATAACAAAGAAGAGATGCGGGAGAATCACGTCGCAATTGGCGAATCGAACAGTATTCATAACGGATTCCTAGCAAAACTTTTTGCCAATTATTTAGAAGGATTCTGAATTTTGAGCGGTAGGTATTTTGAAAATTTGAAACATAATGGTCACGTAGTGTAATTGTAAAGCTCGTGATTGTATCACGAAGAGAAGCGTAAGATCTGTTATTCAATAACGTTACGACATTTACATGGTACAGGAGTAATTCCATAATGTGCGTGTAACGTGAAGAGCAGATCCGATGCACAGAGTTGATGCTGGAGCGTGGAATGAATTTAGGGTCGAGAGACTCGGGACAGATAGTATGCCCGAAAAATTTAAGAGGTCAACGTCACAATTAGCGATGTTCAGAATAAAATTACGAGGCAGTTTATCTTCCTGCCTGGTTATAACCTGCTGTATCCCCCTTTTTTTCTCCTTCTTTCTCATCTTCCATCTTCCGCCTATCTCTCGTCCCCCTCCCGATACTTCGTCTCGCTCCGATGAACCATCTCACTCTGAAATTCGACCCGATTCTATAATTTCACGCAACATCTTTACGCACCCGCGGCAACCTTCACTATATTGTTCTTCGTTTTTACTAGAGGACGTATTTTCACCTCTGTTTCAAGAACTCACCGCGCGCCGCCTGCAAGTAAAACTCCTAGTTCAATTTCCAAGTAACCATCAGCCTTGTTACCGAGAAATCCATCAGGACGAGTCATTTGTCAGGCTAATGTCCCGATAAAGGCAGCACGACAGTCAGAAGTTATTGTTCGAATCACACGAGTCTGAGAGTAAAAAACTGCGCAGGTTTTTTATACTGTTTCTTACAGATTTTCACTCACTGAAATCGAGATAAATACTTAAAAGGTTTCATCACGTTAGACTTTTTCTTGAAAGTCGTGTTTGTAATTTCATTTAGTGTGAAAATCCCGTTTAATTCGAAATCCGTTATCCTTTTCTTGATTATGAAAATCCTATGCAAAAGTAATTTCTTACTTCCATTTAATATGTGTCAGTGTGTCAGACTCGAGAATAAATAGAAACAGGGAAACGGAAAATGGAAAGCGGAATCGTCTTCGGAGATGTATCAAAGAGAAGAAGAAGAGGTTTCATAGGCGAAAAGAATGAACACCGAATGTTAAATACCTACATTTCATAAGGAAATTGTTTGTTTAATTTTATAAGAAATATTGTTTACTTCATTTTAATAAAACGGTGGTCTTTTGATTATTATATATGCTTTTTATATGCAAACACTTTCTATTTTGCAAGCATACTGTACGTGTTGGAGAGAAATGGAAGTTATTTACAGATTCAGCATTCACGAAAATATATTTACCGAAAAAAATGTAGCTAAATAACAATTCAAAAGACCGTGGTAACGCTTTAAGAGTGAGAGATTTTTAAATCAGTTAATTTTTCGCGCCATTTCCGTGAGGTCACTGTTTAGCTTACTCGATCGATAATCTCGCGCTACTATTCTAACCTAAAAATTGAATAACGACGTAACGATAACGGTACGTATTCAAAAGCGCGTTTCAGCTCTTGTGACTTTCTATAATCCACTTTGAATAATTTTCCTCGGCAAGTCGAATATGTTAAACACTGTTTTAACGATGTAAATTAATTTCACAGCATCTAACCTATGAAGAAAATAAAAATTCTATCAAACCCAATCGCTGAAAGGCCGACGGAGGTGATGAAACCGCGTTATCAAAAACCGGCTCTTCACACATTTTTTCATACCATGCCCAAGCTCCGCATAGCACAGAAAGGAAGTGCAAGATGGTTGCGGGGTGTTGTGCCGACGCGACGGTGTAAAGCTTAGATAGACGTCGTCTCCTGGTATGAGGCAGAGCACTCTTCCCGGTACTTTGCTATTTCATCCTCAAAAACTGACTCTTGACGTTATACCAGAGCTACATACCACTTGGGCTCGACGAGCGGTGGAGAACCTCGCGTAAACTCGACTCTCCATCCATCCCCATCCCCATCCATCCCCGTCCCATCCATCCTTCTGCTTATTCCCATCTTCCGCTTACACCCGCCCCGCCTCTGCGAAGCGCCTCTCGCCTCCTCCTTATATTCCGCTCATCTTTTTCGAGGGTCTTGCGCGTTTTTCCACGGTTTGTTTAACCCGCGTTTTATAGCTACTCCCCGCATAAACCATTTCTGAATGTATTATACGGTGTTCGTAGGTGGGCATACAACACGTCTTCACTTTTACGAAACGTGAGAAATATCTTGGAGAACGAGAAATACCCGCAACTTCGTATTATTATCATACGCGCTACAGTCCATACCTACTTACCTTGTGCCTTTTTGTATCGGTGAAAGGAATTTACACGCTTGCTCGGTCCGACTGTCTCCATCACGCATGCGCTCGTTCGTATACTGATTATTTTTCAATAACTCCTTAGCCGAGTCAATCGTAAATTTTCACAATATTTCTGTGAGCGAATGCGAAGCGAATCCGTAACGCGACCGCGTTGTGTACGATATAAAAAAAGAAAAAAAAAAATATTCAAAAATATCACATTTCTCAACATGCAGCCCATACAGTTTAACGAGCGTGTAAATAATGGTAAATAACTTCACCGTTATACACACAAGCCGTGAAGCACGAATTTCAGAGACACTCGTTTGTCTCCTCCCTTTTCTTTTTCCCGTGTCGAGTTTAGATCTTATTTCGTCACCCGCGATCGGGAGAAACGTCTTTACGTTTTGAGTGGTGCAAACACACGGGGCACAAACGTGCGAGTTACTTATACGTGACACTCGAGGATGAGACGATAAGGTGTGCGCGATGCTTAGCCGTGTCGGTATTACATCCAGGAAAGATGTGTGCGATGCAGAGAAACGACGAGACGCGACGCGGTCCCAAGCGTCTCGGTAATCCTTAGAAATTGTTTGTAAACTCACGATGTGTGATGCCTACGTGGCTATGTATACGTCCGCCATAGTCATGCCGCCTAAATCCCTCTATCTGAACAACCACCTATATACACGATATGAACCCCGCGTACCGAGGCGTAATTGGCTATTCTCGGAACTAACGATCTGTACCGCGAACATCGCGATATGACCGAATATCAACAGACAAGCGCCACCGCGGTTGTTAAAATCGATGTGTAGGTACATATTCGAAAACAGATATAACGGATGAATTTTCCTCATAAGTCATTACTCCACCCCCCACCCCCCAACAATGGTTATGGTACAAAAATTTAGATTTTTCTAAATTCGTCCCTGCGGTTCGAAACCGTTCTTATTACTCTTTTAATATCCTCTATCCCATCGTGCGGATTTTGAAAAGAACTATCTGTGTTAGTAGCTGTCTTTAATCGCTGATAATTCTTGTTCGTGAAAAGCTAGCGACTTGTGACGAGGCGTTATTCGAACCTCGACGTCTTCAAATACCGCTCACGAAATTTGGAGGTTATAAAGTCACCGGTTCTCGAGTAGCAACGAAAATTGTGAAGCGATACGATCGACGTGCTGTCGCAGACTGTACTTCTCCGCGTTCGTTGGCGCAAGCCGCGAGTCACGTGACCGAGGGAGCCAATGAGCTTCGAGACTGCAGGTACAGGCCACCATTTGTCAGAAAACCGCACGCCTCATCTCGAGTTTTTTAATATCACAAGAGAACCGTTGATGTTGCGCCAAACCTTGAAGTTTCACACGATTACAGAACGAAGTTGAAGCTTCGTTCTAGTTTTTGTTCCGACACCTTAACACCTTCCCAATAAACATTGCTGGTAAATAAATCGTAAGAAATTCGTCGAAAAATAACGTTGTATATAGTTGAATAATCGTTCAGCACATACGTTTTTTCTCGTGAAAAATGTCCGCCCTGATATAGGTTTTTTCGACTGCGCTCATCAACGTTTTCTGTTAGTGATTATGATCCGGATATTCCACGGTTGAAGTAAACGTCGAAATTACGGTTTTCGGAAACGTAATGAAACAAGTATGAAAGAACGCAATTTAAATGTTAACGTAGACGTTTAATATATACCTGTTATAGCCACCATTTTTCGTGGTTCAAACACGTTTAATAAGCGTGTTCATTGGAAAATTTTTTTTATAATAATACACGTACTTAATGTGTGTTGATTTAACGTAAAAACGATATCCGTAAACAATTATTATACGTTTAATTGAATACACTTCATCGAATATCACGCGGTTCCGATAAACGTGTAACAACCAACTTGAGAATATGTTTTCGGTATAATTTTTCATGTACTATATTAATACACAAGCTGTTAAAAGCTTCTTGTATGGTCAATATGGACTTATCTCAGGGGTTAGATGATACAGCAACGCTCACATTCTTAGCTATTTCAGTAATGGTACATTGCACCAATTAAATGATATTAATTATTTTACATCCACACCTATGTATTCTTATGAGAAATACAGGACAACTAAATGAGATAAAGCACACACCTTTGCGAAACATGATATATATTTATTATAAGGTACTTTCATCCAAGGCAACAATGACAATAGTTACATTGCACACGTATCGAAATATCCGCTTTAACAATGTATCCGAAACATAACAGTAGTTTTTTATATACCAGTTTGTCTGTATCGTTGATGCGGACATTTTATTATGCCAACGATGTAACTGTGTGAATGTTGACTGGGATGTATAAATAAACATACAGTCTTTTACATATACGCATACCTCAATTGTACAGATATACTCACAAGAGTATAGAAGTATAGCAAATAGTAAAATTAAGTAAACATGAACAAACAAAAACTTATATCCGATACAAGAGGTTTGATAACAAATAAAACATGAAACAAAATAATCATACAATGATTATACCCTAACGAGGAAAATTGTTAACTTTCATCTCGGGACTAGGTAAAAAATCACAATCCTGACAAAGTAAAATAATAAAAAGTATTGGCACATTATTTCAAAAAAGAACACAGACGCTATAGAAAGCGTTGTCTAGGTACGCAGTACGCATAAGTTTTAATTATTATTCGACCGCAGCTGGAGCATTCACTTCCTTGATATCACTGCTAATCCGTCAAATACCTGAAAATACATAGTATTTAACACCTGTATTCTAGGTAGAATAATCTTTATGTGCCATTTCAACGTTCTCTCAACGTGTCTTGACAGGTCTATTATATATCATTTCAACCACTGTGTGTTTATTGGGAAAAGATGCAGCCACTAAATGATCGTTCATTCGTACATGATACGTATGTGTTAGCGATCTATTTCACTGGATAACCTTATAAAAGAAAAACGATGCCTGCACAAGTAAGAATGAAGCTAACAATAAATATCTGCGGCTTCTATTTGCAATCAGTATATATTCCATACCATAGACATGCTTCTTATAGCATTATCTACAAGCAATTCTATTGTGCCTACATCCTTTCGGCGACGTTCAAAAGCAAGTACGACGCAATCACAAAGTATTTGTTTCTTCTTTTTATTGTCAGGTTATTTACGCCTGTATTGTCATTTTCGTCTGTATTGAATCATCGTGATAAATTTTTCCAAATAGAAAATACATTTGTACTTACCAGCTTATGAAGGCTCACATAAACACGGACGTGCACTGACCTCGGAAGTTGGTCAAATTAGACTGATTCACTGATCGCGTGAGCTGAGAGCCTTCGCGAACGGTGGTGGGGGGGGCATTCTGGCGCGTCGTCCTCGGCTCTCAGCGTGCAGGAACCGTACGAGTTACAACACGCTGACCTAGCGAGCCAATCAGAGGCAGAAGAAGAGGCGCGAGTATTTCACGCTAGGACATTCTCGATTCTTCGCGACCGCTTGTCGTTTGATACATGCGCTCATTATACGTATATGTAACATCCATGGTACACGAGCTTCATCTACGGCCACTCGCTTTCCTAGCACAGGTTATTCCAATATATACATTATGGTATAGGAAAACGTATGTTTTACAATTAATAAAGACGCCGCGAAGGGATGCACTTATATGCTCAACTACGTAATTTCTTGGTGACCTTTGTAAAAAAATCTGTTCATCGATTTTTCAACTTTTTTTCCTATGTTGGGGAATTAACAATAACACAAGGAAAAGAATTTGAAAAAATGGAGGTAACATATTGTTCTACTTTACAATATTACGTAGAATAAAATTATCACTTCTAGTGTTATGTCACCTGAATTTTTTCATATTTTTGATGATACTTACTAGTTTATCGAATGAAAAAAAAGATTGGAAATCGAATGACCAGTTGTTTACAAAATTTAAGGTAATCAGAAAAACGTGCTGAGGAGGATAACAAAACGTTGAATTTTAGTCACTGCTAACATGAGAAAAACTTGAATATAATGATTATAGTTCCAAATTCAAACATCGCAATATGTAAGTAAATGATGTAAAAGTTGATTCCTGCCCTCACTATGTTGAAAAGGGTAGTATTCTTGGATATGAAGGTCAGAAAGGTACGAAACAAATCTTGTTTACGTTTCGGCCCGAGTAGGTATATAATTCTGTGTATCGATATGACAAGTCTATGTACGACGTAATTTTCACGTATTACATGTGATCAGTAGATCAAAAGTGTATTGACTTAATTATTAAACAATTAATGAGAACATATTGGCAAGGTATGGTAACTATACGAAACGTTAAACTTGTGTTACTGGTGAAGGAATAAAATATGTATATTAGCTGTTCATGAGACTAGAAATATAATGGATTTTACCACACGTTTATACTACGGATCTCGCTTACCACAATAAAACGTTGATGATGGAACGCAGAAATTTTGTATTTTAATACCTACAAATATACCGATTTTTAACGAATTTAAATTGACAATTGAGCTAGTAAACAAAACGTTGATTATTAGTCTAGAAACCGTTGTTTAAATGTTGTAGAAAAGCAGTGAATGAAACGTTAAACTTGTGTTACCGGTGAAGGAATAAAACATGTATATTAACTGTTCATAAGACTAGAAATATAAACGGTTTTACCACACGTTTATACTACGAATCTCGCTTACCACAACAAAACGTTGACGATGAAACGTAGAAAATTTGTATTTTAATATCTATAAATATACCGGTTTTTAACGAATTTAAATTAGCAATTGAACAAGTAAACAAAACGTTGATTATTAGTCTAGAAACCGTTGTTTAAATGTACGTGTAATGAAAATCGTATAATATTTGTGGAGAGACAACGATTAATATTTTACTGAAAAATTACCGTATATCGAACACGGTAATATTTTCTACCTATACCATAATTATACGACCTTAACGTTTCTTCAACCACATTTTAACCGGCTCATGTTTACTGGGTTGTGTTCAAGTGCAATTTCAGTTTCAACGTACTGCGGGATGAAATGGTATACGTATAGATTTTAAAATGATCACTTTGGTTCTTTTGGCGATATTACAAACGCAGACGGTAATTATGTAATTGCCGAGTTATTACCGTCCTTGTTGGAGATCGTCAATCCCGTCTCGATCGTCGATTATTTGCCTATACGTCCTCCCCTTCGCACCTCGGGTTATAAACGTCATACCCAAGCATTATGAAGAATGTATGTATATGTATGTATGTATGGATACGGTTGTGCGTCAGGCATTTAGGCGCTACGCATCGCTACCCGCAAGACGCAGTGCTGCGTGACACGTGTCCAAGACTGGAGGATGAGGTGGGGGAGGAGGAAAAGGAAGACGGGGCGTGTGTGAGGATGTGTGTAAACCGCCGTTGTCCTTTGTTTGTTTTACTTTAAAAGAATTATTTTAACGCCAGGCTGCATGCCCGTACGTATACATGTATACATTTATAACGCATACTGGGTATGCGCATAGTGTGTATAATACACGTACGTATATGTACGTCTAGCGTTAACCAGGAGCGTCATCGGAAAAGGGACTCGCGCTCGAACGCTTCGGGATTAGCAAGTGTATATATGTGTATATATATGTATATATAGGTAACGTCGTATGTATGCTTAGGTAAGGAGGTGGGTCCATGGGCTGAGGCCTTGGTGCATTCGCTGTGAAGCATTAAGCAAGCGTACAAGCAGTACAAAGTGTGCCTAGCGCGAGTACAACGTTAGTGTATAGTCACTACAATCATGGTTCTTCCTTTTTTTTTTTTGCAAGTCTAATTTACCGAAGCGTGATGATTTTATTTCCATCTCCACACAACGCGGGTGATCGAGTAATTGTCTTGGCTTTATTTATTAAGGTCTTTTCGAAAACGTCATATGAAAATGGAAGTGGAAGAGCAATGGAGAAATTGTAATGTACAGCTGGCGATCGGGCGAAAGAAGCGTAAGAAGAAAATCGAAAGAAGAAGAAGAAGAAGCGGCGTGAACGAGAAGAATAAAGAAAAACACACGCAAACAAACAAACTGAATTTGTTGTTTACGCCACAATTCGTCTTTATTTAGCTTCTTTGCTCGGGGGATTCTCGAGATCCCCTCTATAGATTTTTCTTGCACAGTAGCGGACCTCCAGATTCGTGAATATTCTTCAGCCACCAATTTGGGTTGATCGATAGCTCGCATGTATACATCGAGATGCTTTTATATAGTGCGCACCTTTATTTGAAGAAAGAAAATAACTTTCATGCGCGTACGAATAATGCACTTGTGTATTATGCATTTAGACACCATCCTCGGTTTTCAATTTCAATCGTAAGATATACCTGCTGAAATGCGATACTCCAGATACGTGCGGAAATTGAGCATTACTCGTCGTGTAAAAGAGAAAATGAACCAAGAATCGTCGACGGAAAAAGACTTCGATGTTTGTAAAATTTCTCAAATTCCGCAGCGATAAGTTACGAGAAACTTGGTCGACGGATACGAGAATGTCATCTCAGTTGCAAAATTGAAAAGGCCACCATTTTGAATTCTCATTACAGAAATGTCGTAAAAAATTGAAAAATCCGCACTAGGATGGCAAGAAGTTTTTACACTACATTTGAACAACGACGATAAATAAAGTAAGAAGTTATTCAGGCGTATCTAATTGTTTTCAGAATTCGTCTGAGACGCCATTTTGATAATCGATAATAGCAGTATACTACCACGAATATTCGAAAATAAGTAAACAGTTCTTTTCGATGTATCGTTTTATCTCGATTCAATAAAATTTCCAATCACGTATAGAATACGGATAACTAACTAAAGAGATAAATAGAAGCTAGCCAGCCGGGAGAAACAAAATTCGCATGCATTGCCACTAATTTGTCTCGAAAACTTTTGATCACCTTCAGTGTTACGATTGTCGATAATTGGGTCACGCGAAAGCTCCTCGATCGTTAAATTTTCATGTATACTGCACGTATCCGCATGTAGCGACATCGGTGCGATGTCGAGGGGCGAAAGGGTGAGGGATTGAAGGGTGGTGGGGGTCCGAAGCACAGTGTTTGGTGGGCACAGATTCACCGTCCAATTGTTTAGAAATAATGGCCGCGAATGGCTACGTGCCAATCGGTGCACCAGCTATTGGGACTTTGTAGCATCGAAGCACGAAGCACAAAACAGAAAACACGAAACTGGGAACACGCCCTCCAACTCCAGAGATATTCACACACCGGTGTTCGGTGTGTAGGTCATTCGCGTTGTACGTACAATACAATGCCGGAAAATGTGACACTGGGTACGTTTTGGTTGGTATGAGTACGTACGCTTCATCATTCGGCTCAGGTAGGTATTATATGTATGTCGAGGTTACAAAATGAGCGGTGAATAGCAAATTCCAACTGAAACTCGAACTCTGGTTGCAATTTCCCATGAGTATTACCCTCCATCCTCAGGTATACCTTCATAAAAAAAACCAAAGCTAAAGTAAAAGATCACCCTGCGCAGGGTGCTGAAGGCTCAACGTACGGTGACGCACCGTCTTCAAGGTCTTCGTATAACTGTCACGAAAAGATTTGTTTCTTTTTCGTTACAGCCGAGAGAAAAAAACAGACCAAAATCATTGATAAGTCCTCAAAATTTCGAGCTATTGCATATCCGTGGATGATCGGAGGATAGTAGGATGGTCCTTAAAAAGTGATTTCTCAATTTCGACCAACTCGCCCCCCCCCCAAATCAGCTCCAGATAATTCAAAACCGATTCTCAAATGTTTTCAGATTTTCATCTCAACTGTAACCCGTGCTCCCAAGAAAGTGGATTCCATTCAACTTTTTCAGGGGCACATCGAATCAACCTAACGGATTTAGGTGAAATTTGGTACAGGGTGGACTTTTGGGTCACTGATTGCAAATCTGAACTCAAAATTTGAAAATTCAAAATGGCGGAACCAATATGGTGAAGTGAAATCCAAAAAGTCATTTGATTTCGATAAAACTCGGTACTCGGGGGTTTCCAAGGTCGCTGAATACGAATCTGAACTCGAAATTACAAGATGCAAAATGGTGGATCGAATATGGCAACATCAAGTAACTTTGGGAGTATTGGTCCACCGTATTGGGTACGCCATTTTGAATTTTTAAATTTTGAGTTCAGATTCGTAATCAGCGACCCAAGAAACCTCCCTATAACAAATTTCATCTAAATCCGTTCGGTAGATTTGATATATAAATCCACCCTCCTTAGGGTACGGGCTATAGTTGCGATAAAAATCTGAAAAAATTAGGCAATCATTTTTGAATTCCCTGAAGTCGATTTGGGGGACGAATTGGTCGAAATTCAAACATCACTTTCTTAAGGATCACGCTAAGTGCAAGACAGTCATCATCGTAAATTAGATACTGTGACAAGTCACTGAAAGACTGAGTTCCATTCGGGTCAGCGAATGATCTGCAGCATCTGAGGCGACACGGAAAAGATATTTCGTGAATTCAAGGTGAAAATTTATCAATTCCTCGATACGAACGTAGACGTAGACGAGATACTCCAGCCGTACGGGATTTCGTGATATTTCAATCCGTCCCATAGCCCTGCGCCCTGCACACTCTCCGATGTAATACCCCACTCACACTCGTCGAGACTAACGCACACGAAAATCCGAAGGAATTCGCCCCTCGATCGTTCCTGGTGGAACGAATTGGTCGCCCCGAGGTTCGATTTCTAGGTAAAATGATACCGTTTCTTGACCCGGACAAATCGCTGGCGAACATTGCAGCGCAATATCTGGGCATGTACACACAGCCGAGACGTAATATATAGATCTGCAAGACCGTGGTAGCAAGACGTATCCATGTACAGTCAGGGTACACAGAGTGGAGTTCAGTCGAAACGAAGACATTCAATTTCGTTCGGTCCAACTTTGTAATTTCGCTTTGTTCGAAATTGGCCGCTTTCGCACCTTTTCCGAAAGTGAATTAACTGTAATTAACATTGTGCAAGAAAGAAAGAAACGGAAGGAATTACGGGACTTGAGTGGGTGAATTGATTGTAGGCGGGAAGTGAGGAGAGTGTCCTTCTCCCATCTCTCTTTCTCTCTCCCCCCAAGAACAAGGTTCTTTATAGGTACATCTGCTCATTGGAACACGACCGCGAACACAACCTTCGGATTAATTAACACAATTTTTACCTGCACGGACAGCATCAGCGTCGCCATCAGGCTCATAGCGCGATGTGAAAAACGTTCGAGCCTTAAGGCCGAGGCCATAAAATTTGTCAGGATGGCGCTGTGAGTAGGGAAAAATTAAAATACCGGTGAAGATATCTTGGGGTCTATACAGGCACAGGCGGCACTGCGTGTGTTGATTGTAATAATGTAAATACACGTGATTTCGAAGCACACTCGAGTGTAACGTTGGCCTGCGGCTAGTTGGGCGTAAATACCGGACCTCGGGACGATGCTGAAGTTAGCCGGAGGTTTCACCCAATCAGCGTCAAGGACCAGGGACGAATTGGCGGGAAAAATATTACTATACAAATAATGCTAAGATTTTCAAATTTTTCATTGTTTCAAGTCACCGCTCAACGTTTTTTCGTTTCAAGGAACTCAATCTGATGATACGAGAATATTCTTTTCAGCACTGACTCTTAAACATAATTATTTCAACGGGGATCCAAGACTGATTTTGGTCCCTGGGCTTGTCCGGTTGGCGGTTAAAACCTGCGGCTAGCTTCAGTCGCATTCGAGAGGCTGCAGAGCCGAGCTTGTGCGTCAAGTTTTACAATCCAATTAGACGCGGGCCGTCGTATTAATTATAATTTTATGGGTAATAATTATATCGACAGTTTTATACGTTCGACCTTAATTACGTAATGGGGGAGAAGGAGGGAGTTTTGTACCCGCGGTAAAAAGGCACCGAGTATATTATGTGAGGTGAGCTTTACGATTTTGCTGGGAAACTTAAAAGCGACGAAAACAATTGTTATACCAAACCGAACCAAAACCTTTTAAACGTCGAAGTGCAGAGTTGACAAGAGTGCCCGGTTCGATATTTATTTTTTTTTCGACAGATATAATCTGAAGTTCAGAAAATAGAATACTTGTCAGAACGGTTGATCAGAAGAATTTTAAATTTCGTTTCGACAATCGTGTTACAACATACTTTGTGAGTCCTTTTGAGACTGTTTGAATAAGACTGAAAACATGAAACAAGCTTTGAGATAGTTAGAGCTAGAGCGTCAAGTTTGACATGTAGAATTTTTCTCATACAGACAAATGATTGGGAGAGAGAACATTATTATATGCCTGTAACGAGTCTGTGAGCCGGAGGTGTAACAATGAAAATTGTATCCGTAGGCATACGGCGGAGGTTAAAAAGTATGAATGTAAAGGAGAGAAAAGGAGGAGAAGAAGTAAAACGGGAAGCACAAAAGGAGAAAATGAATGAATTCTGATTAACACCATTGTGTTAGGTATAACCGCACGGGCTGTACACAAGATACGATGTGGGTACCAACGTCATTTAGCGTGAAGGAAATATATATAGGGAAATAATAGGAACCGCTCGATGAACAACAGCGGGAGAGACGAGAAGATTCTGCCGGTGTTGAAAGAGAAAAGGAGAAAATACGGTGAGTGAGAAAAAAAAGTGACGAGTCTAGAGGGGCAGACAAGATTGTGATAAGAAAAAGAAGCATAGAGAGAAAGAGAGAGAGAGAGAGAGAGAGGGAAAAGAGAAGAGAAAAAAAAATCCTGGGTTCACTTATTCCCAGAAACGGTTTCATTAGGAAAATAAACGTACAAGGTAATCAATTCTTGATCGAAACGTGGATCAGACCAGATAGCGCGTAGAGCTCGTTGAGAGATCGAAAAGGATCCTTTCAGCGTCCATACACACCGATCCACTTTTACTCTTTATACTAATTTTCGGTATTTCGTCTCGGTTCGTTTCAATTCATTCCACTTTATTTCATTTCATGTTATTTTAATCTTTCTTTCTTGCGTTTTTTTTTCCGTTACTTCTTTTTTTATCAGTCGGCTAGGAATTTCGCCTCGGTTTTTTCACCCGCTACACAGGATATGGCGGAGCTTTCAACAACAGTTCTCGGCACTCGTTGCTGCGATACGAAGTATCGTTGGTCAACTTTTTATACGATAGGCTTTATCGTAAGAGGAAATTTGTCAGCATCGTGGTTACGTTTTTGTTAATGGGTGAATGTCATTCGATAAAGAGGAATTTAACATTACGCATGAATGCGTGGGACGTTGAAATTTTTCTGTCAATAAATTAACAAATTCGGTATCTTAATTAGCTCGCATCGATACATGTATATATATATACACAGTATAGGTGATGAATAAATTGTGAAATTAGCAAATGTATTTCAACATCTCGTAACCATCGTGCGTATATGGTTGGAAATAACGCACGACTTGTGCCATAAATTTGCAGCCTCGTTCGACGCTCTCGGAAAGTTTTGCAAAAATTCTTCCGGAAATTTTCATGGATTTTCCCGTCCCTTCGTAATAAATCTCCGATTGTCTCGATTCGGGATAAAACTGTTGTTTTCTCTGTCGTTACGCGACGTATTTTTTTTTTTTTTTTATCCTTATTCACTATTATTTCTTCGTTCCAGTAGGACGAGATTTTAATATAAGAAATTTCACACGAGATTCCTCAAAACGATTACACCACACCGTTCTATTTATAATTAATGATGCATTCGAGTCACGCGATTCTCTCTCAGAATACCACTCGCGGCCTGCAAGACTCATTCGCACTTATTGTTAGTTTTTCTTTTATATATAGGTGTACATACGCGTTCTTGTATGTTGTTTAACGTCTTACCTGTTCGCTGTTAATGCGTTTGAATATAATTTGCAAGATGAGAAAAAAATCAAAAAAAATAAATAAATAATGCGCGAAAGAGAAGAAGAAAATTCTAACATAAACTTTTACGATTAAATTAAAGAAGGAATGTAAAATTCGACTTGCCTACGTTGAATGAAATAATTTTGTGGTTAAAAGAAAAAATAAAAAAAATTAAAAAATCGTCAATCGCGGTACGTTGGAAATTTTCGCGTCGTCTTTGTCCGCGCAAAAACGAGAAAGACGTCGAGGTTTATTGGCACAGCTTGAGTTCCTCGGTAAGTTTGAATCGCATAATCGGTAATGATGACTATCTAAAGGCGATGACGCGACCCGGAGTCCCGGGTCGATTTAAAACGCGTCGCCTGACCGATTTTATGACTCACGTCTGCGATGTGGTTTAAAGTCATGCGTTACACATGACGGGGTCGTGGATGCAACGAACGAGTAACGCGCTTCGAATACTTGACTCAAACACTCTCTATCATCGCGGTCATGCGTGAGTTGCGTAATTGAATCAAATAAATTTACATCAGACGCAATCAGTTCTTCATTCAGTGTCAATTCAACTTTCTCCATCCATTCGGTTTTGACGAATTGCTGTCGTTGATTGTCCGCAAATTAAATTTTACCACTTGGTAATAAGTCAAAGGTTACGGCATTTTCTTTATCATGTTTCAATCTTGTCAGCACTAGTATTTAAGTGGTATAGAAAAATGTAAGGTATACCGTAATCACCCCGATAGTCAAAAGTCGAGTTTAAACTGGGTCTCCATTTTTTGAAGTTTAGAGGATCATCTCCAGTCATTTTCAGACGAACACGTAAAATGAAAGTAAATTTGTCCTTTTTAGTAAATCGAGTTCGACGAAACTCGGTACTTGGTGGTTTTCAAGGTCACGCTGATCACGAATTTGATATTGAATTTTCAAAAGAGAAAAAAAAAACATGCGCCTTGGCTTCGAAATTTCATATCTCAGAATTTTTTGAGACACTCTTATTGCGAATCCGACATCCAATTTTCTTTTCTGTCAACTTGGAACCTACGGCGTGAAAATGAGAAGTTCGAGGGCCGGCTTACGGTCAGCCTAAAGCCGCTTGTTTCACAAAATTATTGCTCAGAGGATCTTTTCTCCGACCTACCCTGAATCAGTGTCGTTTAATGAATAATACAACAAATGTGTACAAGATAAAAGTAAAATTCTAGAACCTGACAAGAATTTCTGCGTATCTGTATGTCACACCCGTATGAGTTGCAAAGGTGTACAACAATGTGGGAAAATCGAAATGGAAGTAGTGAATCACGCGTGAGACTGTGCCGATACCGCGAGGGCTATCAAAGATCGTCTGACCAACAAACGAGAACGTTTTATGTAAGTATACGTAAGTCAAACGTTAAAAATTTCGTTATCCATCGCCCAGGGACGGTAAATATTTTCTCGACACACATGCGTCAGAAGTAAGGCGAGAGATAAGCGTCTTCCAATCTCGTTCCGTAGGTGGATGCATACAACAACCTATTGACGCCTCGAGAGGAGACTTCTTTTCAAATCCAACAGGCCTTGGATGTCGTCCGAGAAACGGGTGCAGGTATAGCAACGGCCAGCGGACAGTGTCACTTGACAATGACGGACTAACCTGAAGTCAGGTAGAGGTACCCAACCCAAGCGAGGATGTCGCTGCCCATGGGCGTGCCTGTCAAGAATCACGTATCCTCGAGTCAGCAGGGAAACACCAACGTCAGTCAGCCCAAGATAACATGTAACAGACTGCAGTCCCCATGCAAAGTTAATTTTTCAACTGGTCGATAGTGAGGAGAATCGGTTACAGGCCTTCCGGAAACTCATTTCAGTCCATACTGTGGTCATGATCACCGTTATGCTCTTTGGACAAGAGAGAAAGAAGCTTGGAAAATTTTGACAGGTAGAAGCAAGGAGGACAATATCCGTGTACAGAAAGTGTCGGTAAAGTGAAGGGAAAATAAAATGGCGCTGCTGGAACCAAAAGTTTCACAAAGCATCAATCAAATTGTTTCCCTTACTGCTTATTAGCGCCATTCCGATGACTCGTTGAACCGTTACATGTATTTCCAGATTTTTGCCGGATACTTTTTTGATTTCAAACCCATACGAGATACTTCTCTTAACCTCTACCCTCCATTGGTACAGCATGAGAGACTGACGTCAGCTACGCTGCTACTGTACCCCTTATACGTCGTTAATTGCTGCATGACATCGAGGGTGAAATTTATACGGAACAGAATCGAGGCGGACTGCGCAGTGCACGTATAGGGTATCGAGTTTGGTGGTAAGCGCTGGTAGATAATCGAGCTGGAGAGAATCCCTTGGAAACTCTCTCGCTATCGGTTCCCTGCACTCCACGTTCGAGTCTTATTTGGCCAATTAGGAGGGTGGCCTGTAATTCATACGGCTCTTTCAGCCGTGCAAGGCAGAAATTAGCTCAATGCGGAATATCGCTGTCTGCACCTTCGGGCTAGAATCGATCCCTCGGACTTCCGGAGATCGGATCTGCGGTTTATTGGATATATTCCAACTACGAGCGTGTTGGCGCGAATCGCATTGGGAAAAACAGTCTACTCGGTTCTTCGGTGAAACTGTGATAAGGTAGAAAATAAAAACTCGATTTAGCCACAGCTCGCGATGAACTCCACGGTAGGTTGTTCAAAGACATCACGCGACTTGTTGTGAGAAATAAAAAGTAAGCTCTCAAGGAGAAACTTTTGCTGTTATTTCGCCGGGTTATATCGCGCCAGCTACCGCCACCTTATACTTCGGTTAGAAAAATGTTCCCTAAGTACGTACAACACCGAAGTTGTATTGCGAGTTTTCAAAAGGATCTCGCATCAAGTTCAGGTGTACATTTTACTTCTCGTACGACACAATCGATTCTCTCAACTCCGTATTGTAGGATTGAACCCAAGACGCGGAATTCTGCACCGACTACACCAGGCAAGTGATTCTTACAAGCACGCCGAGAGCCGCTGAGGCAATCAGGGTACCGTGCCACGTTCTGGATGGAACGTCTTTCGCCTCGACATTCGACGCCCTCGAGCTTGAGATTACATTGTATATCGGACGTGCTAGAACGTTGTTACAAGCTCTTCCGACCTCTACCAAGCTCTTGGGCGTGCCCCGTTCCTCCTACCACCTTTATATATTTAATATCGTACACCCGATGTACACGTGTAAGTCCGTGTAGATAGGAGGGTCGATCGCCCGACCGGCCACGAAACCACATTTGAACCAGAAGGCTCGGAAGTTGCCGTTCATCCTGACCGAGCATAGCTTCACAAGCACCGGTTTCATCGTCCACTTGCCAATGATGTTAACGTCGAAAAGGATTCACGGATCGGATCATGGCTAGCCGTACCTTTTTACCGATCAGGATACCGATGGTGATTCTTATTGAATCATGTCCCACTGGCTGTCACAGCTTAAGATTGAGACGTTAACCATCGTGACTCGATAGTCGTCAACAGTCAAGTGTACATTGCCATTGAACGGAAGAAAACGTTTCAGGATTCTAGGCTGTGGATCTTGGAGCTGTCAACCTTCCTCGAGTGTTGAACTATTGATCTTGCGGCTTGACGGTGAACCGTGAAAATTGAACTATGAACCCCGTGTGTCAGGTACGTCGATGAGTGAGGTATACGGAGAGAAGGTAGATCAGGAAAAATCCTTCATGGGTACAGAGTAATTACGCGGATGTTTCGACCATGCAGTTATAGACATCGTTGGTGCAAGATTCGATGACGGAGGTCATTATTGGAGTCGAGTGACTGGACGCGTCGTGTGTTCGGTACCTTACGGACTGAATGAGAATTTTCATGCGTCTAAGTATGCGTTTCTGCATGTTTATGCATGACCGATCGACCGTCTATGGACATCGTCCGACCGTGTGCGTCGTTGGATAGGTGTATTAAATAAAATCATATCAAGAGAATTGTATAGAGCAGGTTTAATTGAATGATTGCCTCCCGTTCCTCCCATACACTGTGTATGGAGGTACACCACGTTACCGGAGACTCCTTGCTGTGCATGGGCCGTCTGTCTCATTCGTTCTCATTGTCGGTGTCGACATTACGAGCATCGTTGTGACTTGGTAGGTGTGCTGTGCATGGAACGTGTGTGTAGGCGACGGGTTTACGTGTGTGCACACCTTATATACGACCTCTGTAAGTTATACCTCATACCGAAGCGCGACGGGGCAAATTTAATCAGGATTTTTTGCCTCTGGTGTCGGTGATTTTTTTTTAATTTCTTGATCCTTCTTTCTTGCATTTCTTTTTTTTTCTTCTTCTTCTGGTTTGTTCATTCCCCTTTTTTAAAGTGCAGATTCTCGCTTATGTGTATTGCTTACGGTGCTCGCTACCTCGGTACAGGTTAAACAAAGGAATAAATCATCATAATTGATCTGCAGTTCAGGAGGCTTCTTAATTCGAAGAGCGAACAGAACGACGAGGAGTGTAAAAAAAAAAAAAAAAAACACAAGACGTGATTAAAGAACACAGTAACAAACTACCGTCTATCTATACCTCTGTATCTAAATTACTACACAATTGTCGTATACACCAGTCCGTACCAGCTGCGCATATTGGAAACGCGATGATGCGTACCGTAAATTAAGAAGAAGGAAAAAACAAATAAACAAATAAATAGATGAAAAAAATCACGAGAAAAAGATAAGCAAGACCAAGAATAAGAAAATAACCGGGAGAATAATTGAATCAGCTGTGTAAACAAATGCTGCAGGCAACAACTCGTCATTCTCTTCGTTTCTTTTATCTCTTTTATTACGAGTGTAGAGAAAATAATTGGAAATACATTCCGTACACGTATAAGAAATAATTGGAAAATGTTCTTCTTATTTTGCGGGATTCTTTACTTCCAGTAATTCACGTATACATTCAATCGATCGATTGTGAGAAAAATCTTTCACAGTACACCGTATTATACATGATACTCGTGCGAATCATGCACGTCGCATATAATGTATCGTATGCACATAAATTTACACATGCAAGGTACGCGATGAATTGTTCGATGTTTTTTTCACTCCCACACACGAGCTCCCAGACAGTAGAGACGGATAGTATTTTCGATAGCGCGCAATCGCGGCGAGAGACATTGACCAGAGGTCAGGTTCTGTATTTTCCTTTTGTTTTCCACAATATATCAATAAACGCCACTGCGCAATGCACCTCGAGGCATTGATGCAATTGTGTGCAGTTGACGCTGCACTTGTTCCCTGCATCGATACTGGACCCCATTATGTCGATATCCCGTTTCGCGTCCCTTTTGAATCCTCATTGCTGGTCAAATCAAGTGACCGACGAAGGATGAAACACGTATTGGGAAAAGCTCAAGTTAACGGTAACTCAGGTCCGCGTTTATACGAGGGTGAAGCTAGCAGCCAGAATTAGCGACAAAACGTTCTAATGTTCGTTTCAATAAGGTAGTGAAGACCGGAAATCAATATGGGGAAATACCTTGAACCCTTAATATTATTGTAGAATTATGAGGATAAATCTGGATTGTATTTTTATACTTCCAAAACATTGAACACGTTTGGATGCTAACTTTGATTGCTAGCTTCAACTTCGTTGCGTTTATTTCGTTTGTGAAAATGATTTGAGTTTCTGATCGTGCAAACTACAGGTTTAATAAAATAAAACTAACTGTATGTGTATAAAGTATTGATTATTTAATTTAAATTTAAAACTAACACAAACAAATACAAAATGCGAGGAATCTATAATATCGCTGTTTTTTTAAAAAGAAGCTCCGTTTCTTTCATTTCCGTTTACGAACTTTATCTGCTTCGTATCTATGGATCATCCAACTTATATAGTCTACCATCATACTGACGTCCCAACGGCCTTGATACCTTCTTTCCATCTCTTTTACATCTTAATGGAAACGTTCACCTTGTTCCTAACTGTAGTCTCCGAGATATTTTAGAAAATAATAAATGTGCGAATTCAATTAGTAAAATTTCAGACTTATATCGACACCCTAAGTTTCTATAGTTGCTTAACATGTCTTGCAAAATATTTTTATAATTAGGATCTTTTACGTTGCCTAAAAATTTAGAAAGTTCTGAAGGAATGCCAGGCATTTTATTTATTTATTTATTTTTTTGAGCCGTTCATGACATTCTCAAAGTCTGCATCTTCGTACCAACGAAGTAAACATGAATTTACTAAACTACTCCCTTGAAACTGTCTCTATCTATGCATACAAGAATAACAAAAAATCATTATGCGATAGGTAAAAACGGAGTTGATATTCTGAATCAGCGGGCCAAAATCCATTCGGTATCATGTACAAGTATTCAGAAAACTTTTTCATCGCAGACGTGTGTAACCCAATGAATGTTTTCTTTGAGTCATCGCTGTGCAAAGTTCGCAGCTATCAAAAAACCGAGCTGGCTTTTAGTCCTCGTCAATCACGCGCGAGCTTTTCGTCGTCTATTTCCGTCCTGCAGCAAAATCCAGACACTAACAATAAAAGCTCAAATCGCAGGTTACGCACACTCGTTTCTACCCCCTGCAAGGTAAGAGTCGATTGCGCAACGTCTCTTAATTCGCACTGTTGAAATTTAAAATAGAATGACGCCTTCCACATGTCGACGTCACCGCCAACGACGCGGACTCAATTCTTCACAAGCTTTCCGCCATTCGTGTTCGGTTCACCGGTTTCGGTTGCTCGTCTAACTGTGCAAACTCGTTGAACCCAAGGTCATTGCTACTCCTTCACATTTGCCGATCCCCGTTTCGGCGAAACTGCCCATTGGTCGAGTCTTTCAGATTTCCAGGGTGCTTCAAGATCAACGATCATCGTTGGATTCACGGTTGGTTCAGTTTCGTTTCTTCCAACGAACATCGCACAAGATGTACTTGGAAACGATCCGAAAGCTAATAACAGCACTTACAAGGAGGTCATGGATTCTGCTGAAACTTCTAGGAACGTATGTTTAGCCCAAAATACGGAGTTTCTGATTCCTAATCAATTCACAAATTATACTTCACTATGGTTCCGAAGGGCACTTGAATCTATAAGATCCTGTCATCAAAATTTCAACGAAGAACAACAAAAACTAACGTACAAGACAAAAATGCATAACAGGATCCATTTATCATAACATTTCACTCATCGAACTGCTGATGTAATCAAAAGAATCCCATGAGATGGAACCACGTGTGATGGGCATCGTACTTTAGGTTGGAAATCGACCGAATCCATAACCCAGATGGAGTCTGATACTCTCGACGTTATCCAAGCTTCGCAATTTTTCAACCATAGCTCGGCAAGCAAGGAAATCTGCAGTCGTTCGGCCGCTCCAAGTGACGAGGAATTTATACACGATGTCGTTTAGCCGCGGATACGGTTTGTAAGATCGTAAGTTTGTACGTGGAACCGGTTGGAAACAGGGTGGCCAATGCTCGTCAACCCTGGCAGGACGGTGCTGGATGGCTCCGCGCCTTTGAACTGGTTCAAAGTTCTCCGATTTACGGACGGTTCTCCTCCTCCGTCTTCTCGCCTACGTCCGCATTCATCGGTTCGTCTGATACACACGCTTATAGCCTCTTTTTCACCGCGATTGCGTACATGCCTTGTACCGATCTGACAATCAGATAACCCGCGGGGATTAGTTTTAATAGGCTTTGGCTCTCGCGGTAAGAAAAAGTCGTTCCCTAGCTTCTTACACGTGCACCAACACACGGACCATCTTTAAACGTAGACACGATATGCAGAAACCCTCCTCCTCGGAAATTAGCCCCAAACGCTAATAATGGTCTTACGTCACAATGATTACAACAGCTTCGTGTCAATGACTCAATAGATTGTGTGAGGTCAAGTTCAGCAGCAAGCTACAGTTACATATTGGTAACGATATCTTCAGGGATTCCACCAGTTTTGGTTCGAAATCGAACGCAGATTTTCACGAGAATACATCAATGATGTATAAATTGAGGTTCTGGTAATTTGAACCTTGTCCTAAACCATTGGCAAGTCTTATCAGTTTCTTAGAATTCATTCATTGGGTGATCCGGTTTCAAGAATCTGGTTCCTCAAATCTTTGAAGTAAAAATCTTTGCAATTTAGATAATTTACAATCGATTCGTGATCTAATAAAAACGAAGTTCATGTACCATCGTAATTATAATTTGTTCACTTCTTCTCTGCATTGAGCATCAGCGATAAATGAGCAAGACAACGAGGTTCAATCGTATATCCAAACCTTCATCGATCGCATCACAGGTATTTCATGGTCTATGAAGAACATCGACGTTTAGAAAGAAACGAACCGAGAAAACTTGACGGGGTTTGAATTCCTGGCACGGTTTACATCAAGGTGGCAACAGGCTTGCAGTTTTCTACCTTAAGTGCACTTTAACAACCCGATCACAAAAATGGTCAAGTATAACTTGTCGCAGGGATTCAGAAGCCTGACCAACGACGATTCTGAATTGAGAAACAGGACGAGATTCGTTCCTCGATGTATAGTTAAAGCCTAGACTATGGTGCTCTGCATGACTCGAAGGAACATGATATTAATCCGTGCTTGTCCATCGAGTCTTTGGGATTAGTTCCAACACCAAGAAAGGCATAAGATCCGAGATGTTTTCCCGAATAGAATTTGGATTCGTGACCTGGTCCTTGGTTCGCCAATTTAATATCTCTCTCTCTCTCTCTCTCCCTCTCTCTCTCTCTCTCTCTCTCTCTCTCTCTCTCTCTCTTTCTTCCTTTCTCGACAAGCATAGCAAAACTTGACACAGTGTCTGACACGCCTCGGACACGATGAAATCCGACACTTTATTTCCAGCGTGTTGCAGGCGGGTGGCTGCAGCGTTTTAAGAGTGTGCGTGAATGAATCGTGCCTTTTATTCGTCTGCGGCAGGTTATATCGGGGTGGTGTAGGTATATGAGACTGGTACGAGATGCACGCATTCGGCTTGTGCCGAAGAACCCGGTCGGTATAAGAATCAAGGAACGAACGAACGAAGGAACGAACGAACGAACGAAGGAACGAACGAAGGAACACGGACGGACGAAGGAGGAGGCAGGAGGCCTTGTTCCCCGATGCTTTTGAACACGTGTAGATTCTTCCGCGAGATATATCCTTGTGCCTTATACCCGCGCACCGTAGCACCTCATCCTCGCGGCGACTCCTGCGGCCTGACTGCCTGACTGCCTGCGTATTATACCGGCTACACGAAGACGCTGCTACGGGGCTCCTGCACGTAGCCTTACATCTCACCAAATAAGTTTTCTCTCTCTCTCTCTTTCTCTCTCTCTCTCTTTTTTTCTTTTTTTTTGTTTTTTTTTTGGCACATTCCTCATCTGGAGATAACCAACAGGAAGAAGACGAAGAAGACGAAGAGGAAGAAGAAGAAGAAGAAGAAGAAGAAGTTTGTCTCTTGGAGTGGAGATGAAGGCACGTCGCTTTCGTCCTCCTCATGCGCCTCATTATACCTACGCCTAACCCTATTTGCTCACTCTTCACCTGACTCGCTGCCTCTTTTGACGAGGGAAATTTGACACCCGACTATATGTATATATTTCGTTGCATGGGAATCGATGAGGTTTTTTTTTTTTTTTTTTTTTTCTATTTTACTTCTTTCTTCTCTTCATTTTTTTATTTGAATTTTTATTTTTTATTTTTATTCTCATATCCGATCTACTTTTAATTATCGCCGAAGCGCGTTTCTCGTAGATAAAGAACCTTGAGATTGGGATGCATTTGGTGCGATGTCGCGTTATACGTTTCTCGCTGTAGCAATAACCCATTTCTCACAATCGGCAGGAAAGTGTGTAAGAAAACAGCCTTGTTGCATACATTATACGATAACGGCTTTGTTGCGCTAAACGTTCTCCGCGTTTTATTTTATTTTTTTTTGTCACGGTCCAAGACCGCGACCGAAATGTGATATCAATTGAATAAATATTAAACACTCCTTTTTTTCATATCTCGACTGCTGGAAGGAAACGAACGTTTTGCAATATCGAAACCTACAAACCTCCGAGTCCGAACCGTTCTTCGAATATCTCTCCAGAAAATTTCAATTCACATCCATTTTCCTTCTGTTTTCATCGCAGGAAGTTAAATTAAGCCAGGTTTTGTGATAAGAATAATTTAAAAATAACTCACCTATAGTCGAATTATCGCCGTGGATATTGACGGGGTGTTTAAAAATCCATGTAAATTTTCTGTCTCGTTGTAAAGTCGCATCGAGGATTAAGATTATTGTTGATTCATCACTGCCTCTCTTATCACTCTTTAGATATTTTTATCGCACGAGTAATTAACGCATTTTAAAAGCCCAGCTCAGCACAACAACCTATTAAAAACCTTCACTAATTGTAAAACACGTCCGTTCATATCGGGATGAATACTCACCGCAGAAAATTATCACAATAACTATCGACGAACATCACCACTATTTTTCAAATCCGGACACCTTATATACTTAAAACTATATCTACGACTTTTTGGTTCAACCGTGTCTCCCTGCAATTTTTCCTTTCTCCGAGTTTCGCACGGTATATTAACGGAAGAAAAAAACTCGATTTCCGTCACTCTTGAACCGCTTGATTTCGTCCGAATTGCAAAAGTTTAATTTCTCTGGACTTGACTGTTCACCGTAGCTTTCAAATGTTGAGAATAAAGTCACGAAATGAGAAAACTGGCAGCAAGGAGAAAAAAATAGAAAAAAAAATAAATAAACTATTAAATTCCTGAAGCACTTTAACCGCGTGTGATAATTTATGCGAATCGGTTATACTCGCATAAATTAGAATCGCAAATTGGGATTATTATTGTTATAGTTATTATTATTGTTATTATTATTAGTTTTGTTCAATTATAAACTATCATCGACAAGCTTATACCACAATTTTAGACGTACACGTGAAATCCTCACTCGTCCTCACTACTTGCACAATTATTATATCGACTGATTATTATAATCATTATTGCTATTATTGATTAATCGTTATAGCAATATAGCACAGTAATTATATATGTAAATATGTGTATATACACATTAGCACATTATTCACGATTGCGGGATTCAGGTAAACGAATCGTCTTGTTATATTACGAACAACGTACACTGTGACGTATTAGTTGAAGCAATTGAACGATCCAGATTTCTCGATTGTTTGATACGCGTATTGTTTTTATCACGCCAACGAAAGGAGCGTAATTAACTTTTCATTCATATTGCCGGATTATAACTTCCGAATGATAATAAATAAAATTCAATGGATATTTAAGATTTAGGTGCGGATAAGGTGAGCACGTCCGTGTTTATGTTTGTGTACGTATATGCGACATGTATCCGCATACATAGGGCATGGGAAACGTGAGGCGGGATTAGATCGAGATAAGACGAGGAAGAGATTGAAGGATAAGGATAAAGACAGAGAGAGAGAGAGAGCGAGAGGTGGAGAAGAAATGAAAATAAATATGCTCGGGAGATATATTTTTATCGTCGATTTTAATCGCCCCGCAAATATGTAATAAGCCTGTGTCTCTGCCTTGGGCGAGACTCCGAACCGACTGTCGCGCGACGCGGGTCGCCGGGCGGTTTAGTATGTTCGCGGTTCCTCGCGACGCCCCCGACGCTCGCGACGCCGACGCCGAACGAATGCGCGTCGCATAACTTCTTTCTCTACCTGCCCGGAGAGCCGAGCGAGGCGAGGCGAGGCGAGTCTTCGCTCCAACCTTCACGGGAATCGATTCGCCCGGCGATTTGCTCGCGATTTCAGCCCGGTCGGTAATATCGATCAAAAAAGCTCGCGTGAACTAACTGGGACATTTTTGTTTGCGATTCTAACTTGGCAACTCGAAGGAAATCCCAGCTTCGAGTTCATTGATAGCGAGAAGAAGAATTTCTTTATTTCTGATCGCAGATTACGTTCGTTCGATTTCGACCCGTCGGTAATATCGTTCAAAAAAGCTCGCGTGAGCTAACTGGGACCTTTTTTTTTTGTCATTCTGACTTGGCAGCTGGAAAGAAATCCCAGCTTCGAGTTCATTGATAGCGAGAAAAAGAATTTCTTTATTTCTGTTCGCAGAATATATTCGTTCAATTTCGACCCGTCGGTAATATCGTTCAAAAAAGCTCGCGTGAACTAACTGGGACCTTTTTTTTTGTCATTCTTGGCAGCTGAAAGGAAATCCCATGTTCGAGTTCGTTGACAGCGAGAAAAAGAATTTCTTTATTTCTGTTCGCAGAATACATTTGTTCGATTTCGACCCGGTCGGTAATATCGTTCAAAAAAGCTCGCATGACCAATCTAGGATTTTTTTTTTAAATTCCAACTGCCGCGGAAAGGAAATTCTATCTTGACGTTCATTGAGCACAGTATGGAGAACGATTCCTTGATTCCTAATAGCAAAGTATACATATGCCATTCGGACAAAAGGTCAGATTTTGGATGAAGAGGCTGATTGGCCAAAAATCTATATCGTTTGTAAATGTCATAACCAAGTTGTCGAATATTTTGCATTTATGAAATTACTATGAAAACATAGAAATAGAGAATGATGGAACTATAAACAAAAGCTTAGATATATATGTACCAGTTCATTTAAAATCGTTTACAAATTGCTAAAAATCTAACAGGTTCGTTCGATTTTACTCTATTCTCTCAAGAATGATAAATACTTTTTTGTAAATTCAAAACGAGACGAATTGTTTTTTTTTTACTTTTTGCCAATTCAATATTACTTTTTGTTGATGATATTCAATGTCGGTGCAATGTTGTAAAACAAAATATTTAACGATGCGAACTTGATAAATAAAAAAATGGTCAAGTAAATTTGTTCAAAATAGTCTTCCGAATAATATTAGTAATTGTTCAGTGAAATCAGATGTATTTACTACATTTTAACCAATCAAAATCAATTTGAAATAGAGTAATAGTATCATATAAGCTTTCATTTATAGTTACAGTTTTTTATTTGCCGTTATAACAGAAGAACTAAGGAATTGGACAGATCGACATGAGTTCTGTTTTTTTTTTTTTTTTGTTTCTTTTCATTCCAGTTTCTTGTTATAATGTTGACAATGAATGTATTTACAAAGAATCACTCAAGCTTTACTCGAATGATTATTCACCGCGAGAAGAATAATCAAAAGTTTCACTATTTCTCCATACATTGCAATATATATTTCCACGAAATCGCGATAAGAAAGTTTACCCCAGACTTAACACGTCATGCGTTACTCACTTGATCGATAATTGTTTTCAACGCAAGATGAACGGCAGAATTTGTACGACAATGTTATTCCCCGACTCGAAATATGTCTATCTATAAAAAAATTATCATTTATAATTTACAAAGCTTGTGAAATTCACTCGTGTATAACAAATTGTACAGAAAAATACAAACCGATGTTTCATGTTTATCCGAAACAACTTTCAACGGATCTCAATCACATTACACGATAACAGCAAAAAAAAAAAAAAAAAAAAAACAATTTACCTTCGGTCAAGTATAAAGCGATGCGCGTATTTTTATACGCATGCATATACGTTTTTCCGCTCGTCTAGTCGAGGGTTGCAAGCCAGCCCCTCAAACTTGGTTCTAAATTGATTTTCAATGGTACCGTAATACGTCGAATCAATTTTAGGATCTATCGCAGCCTGCAGGGGTTGCACCATGTAAATACACGTTTGTATATATACATATGTATGTATATGTATGTACATATATACGTGTATACGCGAGGCGTGGTCACATGAAAATCAAATTCATGGCAACCAGAGCGCTGGATATTCTGCGCCAGGCCGACGGAGCAGCGTCGTCGTCTTATACTCGAGATGAAATATTATTCCACCCCATTGGAAATTAATATACCGTTTCCGTTGAAATAATCTATTTTTATGGATATTTCATCCCGCCATAGCTTGTGGTTTTTTTTTAATCCCTCCTTTCGAACGTTCGTTCTATTCTTGTTTTTTCTTTTTTTTTTTTTTGATTTCCCGTTGGAGTGTTTTTTTTTTTTTTTGTTTATTTATTTAATTTTTATGCATTTCTCATGATTCTAGCTAACTTCAGCGACGTGTATACTATTCGCACGTCTGATGTTGTGCAGTAATTTTCTCGCGCCTGCATCGAAGCGCCTATGCAGTGGTGGTGCATCACAGCCCTTCGCTGCACAAAGGGAAAAAAGCCCGTGTACTGCAGGTGACGATGAGAAGAGGGTTGAGGAGGGGGAGAGCGATAGGGGGTCTGGGGGTTGAACGAGGGATTTTTCTCTCCTCGGTGCTTTTTTAATCATTCCGCAAAAGCAGCAGCAGCAGCAGCAGCAGCTGGAAAAGCTACGCCCCTTCATTTATGCTCTCCTAACTTCTTTGAATTTTTAACAACTCCCGCACGCCTCATTTCTAGGTCAAGATAAACCTTTGATGCCTTTTCTTCGCTTGTGTTGTGTTTGCTGAATTTTTTTTTTTTTGTTTTTTTTTTTTTTTTTTTTTTTTCAATTTTCATTCCCTCCTTCTTTTTCCAATGAATTTTCGTCCGTACAGAAGAGTTCCGTTTTTATTTTTCGTCTGCTTAATGGCGGTGGTATGGAAAATATTCAAATCACTCTACACGGAGCTGGGGAGATTAAAAGACAAGATGAATCGCTGTTGCCATGCGTGTATATTGTACGTCTTAAGAAGAAGAGAGTGAAAATAAAAAAAAAAAAATTGATCACAAGTTTCGACAGCGAATTTTTCGTATGTCAATATGGACTTAAATTCGAATCTGACTATACAATCTAACGTTTTTTCTTCATTTTGGTTTTTCCAAATTCCTCTCTCTCTCTCTCTCTCTCTCTTTATAATTCGAATCCAGATACACGAAATTAGGTTTAATAAAATACGAACCTTTATTCGTGCAGTGTACATAGGACGTGTTTCTCCGCAATAACCGTAAAATACGATAAGCAGGCCGGTGCGTTGGGAATCCACGTTATGGCGATCGAATTCGAATTGCTTTTATAACAACTCATATAACGAGATGTACACTTGCAGAGGTAATTTCGAATTTTAGATGCATACGCGATGTAGAAAAAAAGAAAAAGAAACAGGAGAAAAAAAATAAAATAAAAATTGTCCAAAACGAGCAATTAATTTTTGCTCCTTCCTCGTAAATTCCGCAATTATTTTTCACTCTTCGGAGTTAGAAGAGAAACTCTCTCGTCAACCCATCATTGGCCCTAACAAGTTTGATTGTATAAATGATGACAAACTTGAATTCAACGAATCGAAATCCGAGCCTAACGATCAACTTTCTAGTATAACCGCGACAAGTCCAGTTAGCTATTAAAAATATGCTTGTTTCTTTCTTTCTCTCTCTCTCTCTCTCTCTCTCTCTCTCTCTCCCTCTTCCGAATAGAAGGAAAATAAAACCGCATCAAGTATCCCGCGACATCTAAACCGCGGAAGTTCGATGATGTCACGTATTTCATGGAAATAAATATGCATACATACAATTCCCATGGTTCATGTATCACCGAATTTAATGGTCAAGGTGTCTCAGCGACTAGATATGCATGGTACCTTGTCTAGTAGGCAGGCCGACTAATCCTGGTTGACTCTTTTCGTTCAAGCAAATTGGCACGTCAAGGTACCTCCAATATCTTTCCTTTCGTCTTCGTCCACCCATCTCTCCACTTGTCTCAACGTCTTTCCCTGTAATATCGTCCTCTTCACGCTTTTCTTTAGGCACAACGGTGATTCATCACATCTTTATACCCTACATAATGACACGGAAATTGCAAAAATATTCAAATCAGGTTATCGTAACTCGCGCCGTTGACGGTCCCCAGTCATGTATCATCAAGACTGTTTCTTGGAAAGTCAATTAACCTCGAAGAATCTTCATACAACAGCAACGATTGGCGAGTAATTCAAAGAATTTCGAGGCATTTTGACGATGTTTAGGTACGACATGATGAATACATGAAAATCGAGGTAGTGGAGAATGCCTACACACACAAACACACGCACACAGACAAGGAGGGGACGAGGAAGGCTTGTACCTGTATAACATGTACCTACAACAGGCGGGAAACTCGTAACGAAACGGCGGCTAATATTTGCGGCATCGATCGAGGAGCGACGCCGAGCGCCGGGACGCCGCGCCGAGTTCAAATTGAATTACTCCGTCACGCTCACTCCCGCATTGCCGGGAGCCCTGCTATGCCGCTCTGTGTACCTCTGCCTCACCTCACTCACCCCTTCGAACTCGCCAACCTCCCCCTCCTCATCCTCTTCCACCTCTACCTCCTCCACCTCCTCCACCTCCTCCTCATCTTCCCACCTTCGCACGATAGGAGTAGAGCAGAGGTACACGCGCTATACGTGGAGCGGATTGTTTCCGGGAAGATTTTCCTCGAAACTATTTCCTACGGCTTCCAACCACCAGCTAGGTCTATAATACTGTCATCGGGCCAACCGCCACTCAGACTTTTCGGCGAAATATCCTCGGAAACCACACTGAGAAAAATTTCATTTGTTACAGTAACTGGAAAAATCCGGTAAAACAGGCGTCGTTAAAAAAACTGTTTGAATATTGTTGGAATTACGAAAAACGAGGTACGCGTAACCATTTTTCCCCTGTTGTCGATCCTTTTTTTGGTAATTGCAACGCAAAATCAATTTGTGAGGTTTACTCTACTTTTTTAGTCAAACAAGGCTTTAACGTCAATTTATCGTTGCACGAGCATTAAATTTTTGCAACAGTTACAAGCAAATACAGCAACAGTGATCGTAATGAGAAAGAATAGTAACGGATACTAGACTTTCTGGTAACAGCTAGAAAACTGATTTTCATTTTCTGCCTAGAACTATATTTTTCGATTGTGGTAAAAAATGAAAATAGTTAAGGACTGAGCGGTAACCGGAACTAAAAGTTTCTCTCAGTGCATGATACAGGTATTTCCAACTAGTCTTTACACTTTTCATACAATGATCAGAATTCCCTTAGTTTCGTAGGGGGCTTTCTTTGGGGGTATTTTTTTAACCGTTGCTTCTAAACGCAGTTCTGCCTCAGCTCCAAAAATTGCCCATTCTGTATCCATGTTTCTTTCACTGTCAGTCCAACGAATTAAACATAGTTGAGTTCAGGTGTTGACTGTGCATAAGATTCTCTTTTCAATTCACGTCACATGTCACTGGAAGTATTGTAAAGTTCGCATGGAATCCTGAGGGTACGTCGTTAAAAGTCACTCATTGAAGTAGCTCGATCTGATGTGAAGTCACTTGAAGTCAAGCAGTTAAGGCATTTCGGTTTGAATCATTCGAAGATAAGGTTTTCTAAAGTTAAGCAAGTTCGTGCAAAAGGCACGTAAGGTTTTCCAGTCACTACCGGTAATTGTCAATGTTTGGTTCCAGCGAAGAATGGTCCACCTCTGGGGCTAACCTTCGAATTCAAATGAGAATTTTCTCCTTCCGGATGCTGTGAGAGCCGTTGAAGCTATTCATACTGAGGAGAAATTTTCTCATATATGCGCGGTTAACAATGGGCTCGACAATAAGCGCACGAGGGGCTAAAGGCTAGACGAAGTTTATGGGCTGGGGAACCTTAGCCTCTGAATTTCATTGCGAAGGCAGACTTCAGCATCCAACTTATCTCGCACCTCTAACTAGTCTTGCCCATTGTGTACGCAGTCACTCAAATCTCGTCTCTACGGCTTGCGAACATCTCGCTGCTTCTTGGAAGCCACCATTTAACCCTGGATTTCAGAGACCAGTTACTTTTCAATGGAATATCTAGACGTACATGCTTAAGGTTAGGAAAAATCAGGGCAGGTTGACGATCTCTGTAAAAGGTTTCCATTTTAAAGATCATCCCATCAAACTCCTGATTTTATCATTGCTATTATTTCACCGGCAACTTAACATCTGTATAATTATGTGTATACATTATATGTACATATCTATAATGTTCATATAATATGAAACTAAACTAGTTTCTAGATTAATTAGACTAATTATTATTCACGCTCGGTTGCTCGCGCTGCGTTCTCGTAAACAAGCGTGCAGCTCTGAACTGAACCGAGATCAGCTCAACTCGAGTCAACTTAACTCAGTTGAGCTCGTCTCCGGGTGTATAAGGTATCGTTGTCAAAGATTAACGCTCCGTTGAGCGGAAACATCTTCCGGACATTGTGAAGCTTAAAAAATACACGTTTCTTAGAATCAAGGGGGAGATTGTCATCTGGCTTTGAGCTCAGACATCAAAACACCGGGCTTCCACCTTTCAATTGTGATTTTCCAGCCCCTAAGCATCAGCGGTGTCAATCAAAAGTACGAAAGTTCGCTAACAGGTTGATTAAATTCGACGAGAAGTATTTATGGCGGGAAAAAAAAGGCGCGTGATTTGAATCAGTTACTCGAATCCTGCGCGTGGATGTAAAATCTCGAGCGGTGCGAGGTGTTCACCTCGTTTTAAATCTCAATCTCGCTGGCAACCGGACAAATTGGACGATATAACGGAGAGTTGGTTCAACTAATGAGTCGCGAGCGGCATAATCGCGGCGTTCCAAGGGAAAGGATGTACAAGGAATGAGCTGCGGGAGCGACTGGAATCAGGGATCAGGAACAAACGACGATCCACTTGTGGTTAGAGAGGCGGGACCTCGGGAGTATCAAAGACAGCCCAGTGGTCGGATTCGAGAGATGAAGAAGAGAGAGGAGACGAGAAGAGACTGAGAATCCGAGAAGGAGGAGGAGGAGGAGGAGAGGGAGGTGAAGGGAGGTACATTCCACGGGTTAGAGATTTATTTGCCGAATAAATGTTGAGGAGGTATTTTTAATGGCTGACAATAGTGGTCTGATAGTGATCTCAGAAACGTATTGTCGTTCGCCGTCGTATATAATCCCGCAGGCATCGACGCAGCGAGCAAACGAAACGAATCTTACCCTCCTCCTCCTCCTTCCCTCTTTCTCTCGCACCATGTGTCCCTCCAGCTCTTCCTCATTTCCTCCTTCTCTCCACACTCCTCATCTTCTTCATCTTCCTTTGCAGTCTCACCTGCTGAGGCCTTTCAGCCCTTGCCCCTTTTGTGCATCGATACATTGTCATTACGGTTAGGTATCATTATCATTACCGCTGTCATATATATTCTTGGTTCTGTTATTGTCGTTGTGTTCTCCGCTCATTGTGCGGAGTAATTCAATAGTTTTGTGTCCACTTTAGTGGCTATTAATGGGTGTACACCGTCTCTCACACACACCTCGAACCGTTGCAGGAGCGGCACGTAGTCAAGGTGGACGTATAGCTGCACAATAGCTACCATGCCTGACGATAAGAACTATACGATCGATAATGGACGACCTATTGACACTAACGGCAGTCTCCTCTCCCGTCGAATTACCTACATGAGAAGTATAAACTGATCGTGATTACCTTCCTATCTGCCTTGATATACCCTGGTCGTACCTTCGGTTCACTTCCCATTTGGGATTCGGGGTTAATGGACTCAGGCCAGAAACTGCGAGACCTTCGTCGATAATTCTTCATCCTCAAGCCCCCACGGATGGAACGAACAAATTTTGAAATTCGACATGATGTAATCCTTAATCGGAAGATCAAGGTTTCCTTTTGGAGTAGAAGCTAAAAAGGACGATGAAAAAAATCATACTCTGTCACACTGGGAAACATATTTTCTGGATGGAGCCTCGGGGTGTATTATTCTTCCGCAGCTACTGCTGCCTACACATTGCAGACTCTTTCTCGCAGCGGTCTGTTCGATTGATCGATCTATCGTTTTTATTTCATCCTGCAGTCTTCATCGCTTAAATCCCTCACGGCGAATATCTCATCTCAAATATACGCGGTTGTAAATTTCTTTTAGCTTCACCGTGTGTCGTTTCTTTGACGGATTTGAAACTCGCGGGTAAGAACCGAGTCTAAGGTGGAAGACGCGGAAACGGAAGTGGATCGTTGGGATTCTTTTGATCTGAATCGCTGACGTATTGTCGCATTGATTTCAACCGTACACCCATCCGTGTATCTAGCTCATATATACAAGGTATGTGTACCTCATACCCACTCATTTCAAAAGGCACTGATAAAGAGCCAAAGCGGACAACCGCATCAATTACCAACGTCTTTTATTCGTTCCTTCCTATTATACAAGACTCCATATCTGCTATCGGTATAATCGCGTGTCAAGAACCGCGTGAGAACCGAACCAAACTTTTGATAAATATAACGATTTTGGAACAAAATCTTTCAAACTATTCATCCGTTTTAAATTACCGAAACTATACGGTATTAGTTCCTCAGCATCTGTAATACCAGTTCTCCCAAAAATCTCGCTAGGAACTCTTGAAACAAGAAACGAGCCTCTTTGGTTCAGTCTGAGGGACACTTTTTTGCAGACAACTATATTGGTTCAGGTACATCAAAAATAATATGGGAAACCAGTTATCAGTGTGTAATTCTTGTTCACGTCTTTATAATGCTGAATGACGGTTTTAGCGTTTTGACGAATCTTGAAAAAGAGTGTCGACTCATATGAAACACAAGAGCCAATACTAAGTGACAGATGCACTAAATGCAAAGAGTGAAACGACCATTGGTTGAAATTTATGTGTAACGTTGACCCCAGTTGTGCTCTACCTCTGACAAATTTTCGTTTTCCTTTGCTCCCGTCTCGTTTATATCGTTCTTTTTCACCCACCACCAAGGTGGGCTGGGCGAAAGGAGTAGGTACGAACCTTGTATCGACTAGGAAACCATCAGTGACGGTTGGATGAGACGATTTAACGCGTTCTGGGTACGATATTGGGTTGGGAAAATTTATAGTCGTTGTAGTTGCTGTCTGAGCCACCCGCGGCGCAGCCCACGGACTCTCAGTCCCGAACATCAATAAGAACTCCTGCTCAAATAAATCCACTGTTTTGACAGTGTTTCGTAATAATTTGCCAATAGCTGCTGCAGGACGCGGCATGCAGAGAGTGCCTTGATACTTGGCGTGTCCCCTCCTTGAAGCTCAGCTGCTCGCTCAAGCCGTGAATGATAAGCTGGATATATAAGCTGGACTCTTGACGTTATGATGCTGGATGAGATTCCTCGAGCTCAGCGGCTTATCACGCGCATGTCTCTCGGCCCAATGTAAATCACAAGCATCCCGTGATTGCCGTTCGTCATTCCTTTACATGATTTTTACTCCGTCGCTCCACGTTACAACTGCGTTCTCATGCACGCAAGTTTTATTATCAACATGGTTCAGCGTTTCCGGAAGAGTAGACAATGTCGGTGAGTCATTTGCGCGGTTGTTCTTCTTTATTTTTTTTTTTTTATAGGCCATGCGCCGTGCGCGCTGAAAGATGACGGAGAGCCAGAGAAAAGAGAGAGGATTCTTTGGATAAACTAAAATTTATGCGATCACAAACGGATGTAAATTTATTTAAATCACCCGATTTCGGATGGCGGTTTATTGTGCTTTGGCGTCAGGCGTTCGTTCTTCTTTGCTTTATCGCCGACCGACTACGGGACACGGGATGGGCGTGCACCGCGGGCCAAGGACCTTCTGTTTAATGGGAAATTAAAGAATCTTCAGACCCCATATAGCTGTAGTTTCTGAAAATAAAGTCACCCTATTCATAGACGAATTCGAGCTTCGTTCTTCTGTCAGAGTTTATAACTGTGGCACGATTCCGTGATCTTTATTGACATTGTCGTAATTTGAAGAAATCTAGATGTATCGTTTCAAATTGTCAGGATTTTTTCTCTACAGAATATCTTCAATAATCAGCCGATCAATACAAACAGGAACAACCTATCAGAGAACGAATGAGCAGCGAATTTTCCTCCGAAACTGATAATTTCTGGATTTTTCTTCCACGCCGTATTTAAGTATAAATTACGGTATATCTCGGAAACGGCTCAAGATATTGATTTGATTCAACTTTTATTCGAAAGCGTGGAAAAAATCTGACTGGAAAAGTGTCGAGGCAAGATTCTGGGAAGTTGGAAACTAACTCAGCCTGCGGCGAGCAGACGCTGAAACTTTTTTCTCGGCGCCAGCGTCCGACTCCATTGTTTTCCTGCCTCGTTGAAGTTATGAAAAATTGATAACCTCACCGAAACATTCGGGGGTTGGCCGCTGCCCACCGACTAGTTATAATTTCTGCAGTAGGCCCTGTCAAAATATTCGAAAGTCCGACTGCGAGCTCGAGGCAGGGCGTGCATCTCGGTATCTGCACGAAAGAGCCGCGGATATGTAGCGTAATAAAAGGACTAGAAGGACTGGCTAAGAGCCCGAGCTCCCGCCTCAATTGCTGAGCGCATAAGTTACGCGTAGCCAGGGGCAGCCAGAAGATCTTAAATCTTATTTCCGAATATTGAGAAGGACGCGTTTCGTCCGACTTTTGCGGACGATATTATACTCGCAGTAACAAGGAAGCGTTTTATATTCCTTGAACTTTTGCAGAAAAGAAGGCAATATTCGCAGGAATGTAAAGACGAAAGCACGGTTTCGCACGTTACTTTCAGATCGGCGTGAAAATTCGCAAAAAGAGAGAAATACGGATTTGATTTTGCGATTCAGCTGCTACCAACCACCGCGAACCCTGTAAGACGATTTCTCGTACGCTTCGAGGTAAGATTACTTCGCGGACGGCTGGCTGAGCAGGCAGACATGGGCGCTACAAATGGGCGGGCCGGTCTGCAACTGCCCTGAGGTCACGCACAAGAAGAGAAGAAGCTCGCCGATGCGGCGGGGAGAGCGAGCGAGAAAGAGATGGAGAGTGAGGGAGAAGGAGGAGATGGAGAGAGAAAGAAAGAGACAGGTGAGAGAGGGAGATCAAGGTGAACCACTTATACCTTACTGACTGGATTACATTAAGCGATCCGCCGCCGGAGTCAAACAACTCTAATTTAGCCCCAATCGAAAAGAAAAATTCCCCCATCTTCCCCTCACCCCCACTATTTGTCATTTTCAACACACATATTTTCCTTACCTTTTTGGTTTCGGTTTCTTGACATTGTGAACGAGTTACCTCATGTGACTCTTGTTTTATTTTCGGTGCGGATCGAAGTACCGAATGTTCAATGTTCCGACAGACCGTTACATTAAATGGTCAAAATTTCATACAGTCAAAACCTCTAGTGGTCAAAGTTCCAAATCGATCAGAGTTTCAAATGACCGACATTCCGAGTAGATCGAATTCCAAATAGTCAAAATTTCGAAAGTTGCCAACCTCCACACATGTCGTGAAACGTTAACCGCATATGTTTGATGTTGGTAAACTTTCGAGTTTTGTCACTTCAAAGACTTCACCATTCGGAGTGACGATCCGCCTGAACTTTGACCATCCGGGACTTTGATCCGCATCCATTGTTAACTCAAATTTCATGTTAGATCAGCTGCTCTTTGCGATTCTTATATTTCTCGTTTCTTCTTGTTTGTCATATTAAAGAGTTTCTGTCTTGGAGAACAGCTTCTTTTTTTTTTTTTTTTTTTGGAAAACCAAAGAAAAAACGACAAAAGACGGCCAGTTTCATACCTTCGCACGATTTTGCGAGCGAGGTTTTTGCCAGTCTCGATTATGCGTTGGGGAAACTCTTTGTTCGGTGTGCGATGAAGGGCCGTCGGTCGCCTCGGCGTCGCTCTGCGCGCCACTCAGAGGCGCGATTGAGTATGAGGGAATCTCTTCGCGGCGGTGCATGCGCGCGAGGCCTTGAAGAATAAAGGTGGGAAAATGAGTAGCAGACGTATATTCCAGGCGTGGAATAATTAGCTAATAACAGAGTCGTCCCGAGGGGCAGGGGGATATTACGGCCCACGCGAGCCTCGCTATAGGCGTAAGTTCTACGTATTACGTGTATTATACCTACCCGTACCTGCATAAACAAGGCATGCAGCCGAGGCCAAAAAATTACTGTCGGCGAACAAAGCGGGACATAAGATTTTTTCTCAGCTAGTATCACTGTTACTCTCTGCTTGTACATTACTGTGGTCCTTGTCTAGGATGTTGACGAATTTTTACCGTCCCAACCCCCAAATCAAATTCAAAGTATTCAAAAACTGTTATAGAATTTTTCAGATTTTTGTTTCAATTTTAAGATAATCCGCATTGTGATCGAGGGTTCTCATGGGAATGCTTGAGAAAAACTTTTTTTCTTAGTATATATTTTATTGTAAGAGTAATAATGTTCCGAATAATCTCTAACTGCGAGATTTTAGTTGTCATTAGTGCTACTGTTTTAACAAAAAATTCAATTCGTCATATAAGGCAATCTTGACGAATTGCACACCCTCGAAATCAGAGCTTTTTTCTATTCAGAGGAAGTGCAATTCATCTAGATTGTCTAGTATGATGTATATTTTTTTTCAGGTAGTACCACTAATGCCCGCTAAAACTTGGCAGTTGTAGATTTTTTGGAACATTATTGCTTTTACAATAAAATATATACAGAGATCAAACGTTTTCCCCATGTTACTTCCACAAGAAACTTAAATCGCAATGCGAACTATGTTAGAGTTGAGGTAGGAATTTTAAAAAATTAGGCAATTGTTTTCGAATTAATTGAAATTGATTTCTGGGGTGTGGTTGAAAAATTCATCAACACCCTAAATAAGGACCACCCTATTGTACGTGTTACTATTCCTCCTCGGTCCCGATTCGTCGAGATTTTCATGCACGGTATTTTCATCACGTAGAATGTACCTAGTTCGAAAATAACATATTTCCTGCATCTCAGTTTGACTGGATATCAACAACAAAGGGGTGAATTGACTGAGGAAAAAAATCACCCCAAGTTTTTTTATTCCTTACGCGGTGACGCAGGGAGAGAAGGAAGGCAATTTATTTCACGATTGCAACCGAATGGCAAACAAGGAGTTCTTTTGGGCCCCGGGGCTTCAGGGCCCCAAGAGCAGGGGTCACGGTTGCTTTTCGGGTGGCGACGTCAGCCAGTGCGGAAGTTTACGACTTGCGACTTCCGCTCGAGCGAGTGGCAGTGCGTATGCGGGGGTCGTGTGGTGTGTTTCAACCCTTCGCTTTATCCCTTCCCATCAGCGCCATTTGTACCATTGTATGTATACTCGAGGATGTATTTGTACAGCCATTTAAACACGCCTGCAGCCAGGATCTGCTTACGTCTAATACGCGTCATTTCTGTATATTGTATGTACACTGCAAACGTGGCGAGGAGGCCCCCTTTGATTTGAATAATACCGGGTAGCCCGGATCACGGTTTACAAAACTTTCGTACCTTCCTAGCGGAGAGAATTAAACATAAAACGAACCAAGAACACACGGTTAAAGAATTTTTTTTTGTCAGAATTTGTCTGTCGGATGATTAAAATGATCCACTTTTCACCATAGAATCGGAACAACAATGTCTATTTTTTTTTTAAATGAAATAATAGTACAAAAATGTGATTTCATTTTGCAACACTTCGGGCTTGACAAAAGTATCTACAGAAAATAAGCAGAATCACCGAATAGTCGTATTTGGTTTTTGTCAGACGAGATCGACGGGAAATTAATTTCAGCGTAAATTGTGCGGGATTATTTCGTTCAAAATAGTACAATCACCCCGTTCAAACGAGTTAGCGGTATTAAGTAGGCAAATGAGAAGTATGAGGACAGAAAACTCCCCCATCCGTAGACGCGTGTACAGATAATGGCGTACGACGTGCGGCCTCACGTGCGTCGTCGATCGTTACGCTTATATGCCGTAACGTTTCGCGCGTTACCGTTTCCTTTGTAGAGAACGGTATGTATACCCATCATACGCTTATGTATTATGTAGTCTTGCCTACATACATGCATGGTTATGTATGTACACAGGAAAGTATTTTCTGGACGATCCTTCTTGTCGCGGCACGTGACAGACGCTTTGCCAAATGACTTCCTCTGCAAAGTTTTCCCTCACTTAGATCAGGATTTATCACTTCCACAGCCCATTTTGTATGATTATTATAACTATTGTTATTATTTTTATTTTTATTCATGCCTACTTTCCGCCGACTCGTAATTTCTTTCTGCTTGTCGGTGCAGTCCGTGCAGTACATTGCCCCCCATTATCTGAGCAAATATTCCAATGGGGGATCGGACGAGCACTTCAGATCTTTTTACCTCCTGCAGTTGACGGATAACGACGGTCGAAAATGAAAAATTTTTCTACACCAGGCTTCGGACATCGTGGAATCCGAAGCAATCGCGTTATCTTTTCAGAAATTCATGCCCAACGTAATTGTTCTTACGTTGATTTTGGTGAGTGTGCAAAACCAAACAACTGGGTGTCAATACAATGGAAAAATTGTCAGTTTGGAATAGAAAGCTTGAGCTTGGATTCCGATGAAGAACTCATTTCACTTCTCGGGGCCTGAATCACCTTATACAATGTATCAATCGCGTTTTTTTTGTTTTTTTTGTTGGGTGGGTCTCAATTCGAAAGATCGCGGGACGGGGCCGATACAGCGGTCATAATATGTGAATGTTGATCGCATTGGAAGCTCTAGTGTTACCGACTTTCAGACGTACCGCTTTTCCCCTTCCCTTTCCCTCCTTCACGAAGCAGAGAAGCACACATAGGTGTACGTGAAGCCAGCCGGACGACAATCCACTACCGTTTACACCTTCTTCTTCTTCTTCTTCTTCTTCTTCTTCTTCTTTGACTTCTTCTCCGAGGTGGAAGCGACACGGCGTCTCCTAGTTTTTTTCCCCTCTTTTTCCTCCTCCCTGCCCCACGTCGAAACAGTTGATCTTATCGTATACCGCGTAGAAATGTTTTGTCATCTAATAAGCCTGAATAAATATGATTTTGACTTGCAGGTACAAGTAAATGAGTAATAAGCCGTATGTGCAGGCCCCTGAAGCTTTACGATTACGAAATGCGAGAGTGGGCGCCAACCTCGCCGCACTGCTCGACTCATAGTCTTTACAGTCGTTCCAAAAGTTCTACGGATCAGCAATTCACGGTGAAACTTTGTGCTCACCCTTAAATTTGAAGAAGACGAGGTTTGTAACATATTTTGAAAGACTTGTTACCGAGTCTTGGGTACCAGCGGATCGTTAATCAGTAAACCAATTGCCAGATTTATATTCTTTAGGTAATCTCCGAGGGTCGAGGCACCGAGTTCCGACCGTTTGGACAGACAAACACTTCTGTGTGTGTATGCGTGCGTGTGTGTGTGTGTGTGTCGTAGTTACCAATGTTTTACGAAACATTTGAAGAGACCGCGCGGCCTTTCATATTCGTCGATTTGTTTTACGACCATTGAATCTTTTGAGGAATTCTTGAAACGCGTGTATATTCCACGTCGACCCACGATCATTACACGCGCATGGATGCTACAGCTGCACGCTCACAAAACTCTTGTAACCGGCCTTTTCGAACCAACTCGAGAGCGAGACCGGCGCGGCGTTCCGAGCATTGAGCCATCCGGAGTATCGGAACGCGCAGGTATAACACCGCACATGTGTGCTCTGGAGACGTAAATCACTCGAGAGGCTCCCGCGCCGTTATCTCGGCTCGAGTACCCGTCCAATCAAATTATTTATTAAAACAGGACAATGAAGAAAAGATGAGCAGCCTCGACGCCGCCGAGTTGGGGAATGAGAGAAACGAAGGAGGAGGAGGGGAAGATTAAACGCTTTGACTGGCATCGCGGCTGCATCACGCGGACACCTTCTTCCTTACCTTCGTTACGATATACATGGATGTAATACTCCCGGCTCTATGCTTTGACGAGTAAATAGTCCAAGATTAGCCCTCGGCCCTGCCGAGGATATATCAGGAGTAAATTTTCACATGGTTGATCATCAAAGAAGGCCAGCTCCTTCCGATCCTGCTCAAGGGGTTAACGTACCTTTGGGATTCAGGACGCTCCTTTTCCAACTTACGACACGTCGATCGCTTGCTTTCCTCGTGTTTAACCACCGAATTACAAAATATCTCTTTAACGGCTGCAGATACCGACTTCGTTAAACTGAAATTGGAATCAAGGAGAAAAACTGGACACCAACACGTCAGCATCTACGAAACTGGACGGTCTGAAGCCGAAGTGCAAAGTTTCTCTCACCCATTGTACAAGTTTCCATTGTTTTTTCCCGTATTTAACAGCAAAAACCGGTGTATCTTGCGAACCGTTCGACGTATCGATCTGATTCAACTCTTGCCAGAATCAGCGGAGAAAATCGCAACGGAAAAAGTGGCCGGCTAAGTTCGAAGCGACTGTGAGGCTGAAAGAGCTAGTCGGAAACAGCAAAGCACGAACTTTCTCTCCTGATTTGTTATCCCCGTTCTTTTTCAATTTCTTTTTTTACTTTTTGCTTTTATCCATATTTTGGCACGTAAGTCGTCACATCTACCGAACCGTTCGAGATATCGATTCGATTCAACTTTTGTCGGATTCAGGGAGCGAAATTACACAAGAATAAAGTGTCCCAGTTAGCTTTCCCGAACTACCATTTGGACCGGGATAGACAAGTCGACTGGCGACAAATGGACGCCGCCTAAGTTGTTCCACGTCGAGTAAACAATTCGCGAGAAATGTGACCTAGGCGGGTGGCTCCTCCTCGTTGATCCTGGAATCCTGGAATGGTCCCTAATTCTCCGTCCGAGCAACGCGTCTGTGCAGAGCCAAAGGCTGCATAACCGGAATCAGATACAGCGCCAGAGGCGCAATGCGGCTCGCGGAAGACGCGGGCCATAGGAATTTCGTAACATCTGTTGCAACGGATGTCAGGGTTCGGAAGCTGCGCCGGCATGAGTACGTAGATGCTTAATACTCGCTCGGCACTCCGTACGAACTTGTCCTCAGCGTGACGCCGCCTGCCTGCAGAATTGCACAGGATGTTAAAACCGAAGCGTCGCGTCGACTCGACGGTTTGAAGGTTAGAGTTGCCACGATAAGTTTAGAAAGAATACGCGTGTCTATTCTCCCGCCTCAAGTCTCGCTCATTTCGAGAAAGTTAGATCGTTGTCAAATTCCTACGTCAAGAAATACGCCGAGGAATGAGAAAAAATTAGCTTCTTTCTCGCAGCGCGCTGCGCTGGCGTCAATCCTTAAGCGGCTCGCTCGTCGGCTTTCTGATTCGCCCCGCGAGTCTTAATATTTAGGTTGATATAATCGGCTTACGATCTCCCCGAGGGACTTGCTCGACCTGCGTCGAGAGTGTCGCGTGTCCCTGCGGTAGGCGTATTACAAGGATGAAGACCGAGGTTCACCGATTTTTCTAACTCCTCGCGCTTATAATTTCTAAAGGATGCGCTCGGTACGCGGAGGCGCGAGGAAAAATCAATTTATCATACGTTTTCCCTTGTACTTTCTCGACTATCTTCAAACTCCCGTTTCTTCTTCTTCCTCTTCTTCTTCTTCTTCTTCTTCTTTTTCATTCTTAGCCTCTTGTGAGAAATTATGACTGAGCGTAGCTGAGAGACGAGGGTCAGCCGACCGACTGAGGATCGCTCGTTTGGTAGAAGAACCACCGAAGCTGGCTGTAAATCTGAATCGCTTTATTACGGACGATAGAGGCGATATATATTAATGGAGAAATGAAATAAAATGGAACGAGGCGCCCGTAGATATGCAGGTTCCTCGAGTTATCGCAGGCCTCGGAGCGCCGTCGTTTCATCCTCATGCCTCGATTCCCGATCCCTTAATACGAAATTTCCAACACGGAATGCCGGGCGGCGTTTTTAAGGTCGGTAGGAAAAAAAAAAGCCGGGAGACAAAACACCGCCTCTCTCTCTACTTTTTTATCAAGCGGAAGAGCACCGCGCGACTCCGACCCGCGAATATTTGAATAATTGAGAAGAAAACGCCCGAGGGATCCCGAAGCGGAGGAGCCGGTTGGTTAGGAATTATTATTATTCTCATATTTTTTTTTTTCAAATTTATTTATTTTTTTTCGGCCGAAGTGAGATGTTAATATTCCGTTTAAATCGACCAGTATATCACCCCTCGCTCTCGCACGGAGGTAAAAAAAACTTTATATAACACGAGGCTAAAACACGCCGAGTCTCTGACGGGATTTAAAATTATGAGGCTAGATTCCCCGAAAGGGGGATATATCGCAAATACAGCCACCCCTGGCCGGCCGGCTCGCCTTTAAAAGAGCCAATTTGTCGTTCGATAAAAGGAGAAAGAATATGAATGAAAAAAATAAATAAATAAAAATAAAAAATTTTAAAAAAGAAGGAGAAGAAAAAACGGTTATAAGCGTGGGTTTATTTGCCGCGAGGAAATTATTACGACTCGCGACCGCGCGCCGAGCGATGCACATTTTTATACCCGAGGTAACATTGTATGCGATATTATGGCTAACCGGGCTTGTTACTTGTCACCATAATTATTTATACGCGAAAGATCGATCGCCTCCCATCACGTTTCTCCGCTTGGTAGATATAACGCGGATACTTGAATTTTACACTTTGGTCGGACCGTTTTACCTCTACCAGTTTCTCCAGAAATGTTTTTTTGGATCTAATGCGATGGATAGGGAAAAAATAGTTTGCGTTTTTTTCACCGTGGCAACCCCTGAAAAGTTTGTCTAGGTCAAAAGAAATATTCCGTCGAAAGATGAACGTTCTACGTTACGTGGAAGATCACGCTTAGTTGATTTTTCACTCTTGCACATTTTTTTTTTTCTCCTTTTGATTTGTGAAGAATCGTGAATAAAATGTTTTTTTCTATCGCCTATATCAATCGTAATAACAATTTACGTCACTGATCTGACGATGTTTTCATTGTTAGTTTAATTTCATAAAATAGTTGTAATTTAATACGAACTTTTAATTTAGGAGAATAAGATCCTCGGTTGATATATCGTTGGGTTATGGATCGGGATCTTTGGGTTGAAGATCAATGTCGGAAAAGAAATAATAATTTAATACTGCCACAACGTGTTTCTTTATTTTTATACAAACACTAAGAAATGTAGAAAATTAAAGGAGCACGATCTTTTACATACCGTAAAACGCTCGTCTTTTCACAGAATCATTATTTTGTCTGAAAAAACTTTTTACAGGGCGCCATGTGAAATGTAAAAGCGTAAATAATTGTTTTCTGAAACACCGTAATGAGCATGTATAATGCGTGTTCACTGGCGAGCTAAAGTCCAGAAACCTCAATTTAATTATCACGCGATCGAAACTTTTTTGTGATGAAATAAGCGAGGGTGACCAATGAACGTGTAGAATGATCAGGAAATAGAAGCTGGGTCAGATTATCGTATTTTTAAACTCGTGAAAATCTGTTTCATTGAAAATTAGTCAAAACGTAGAAGGGTTAAAGATTAGAAAGGTAAAATATGAAATTGTCAAAATGAATAAGAATTGTCAAAACCAAACCAACCAAAACATAGAATCGTCAAAATCTTTCGTTTTTTTTTTTTTTTTTTTTTTTTTTTTTTAATTTTAATTCGCCTTCCTATCGTTCAACTTTTTTCCATTCATAATTTTCAACCTTCTAATCTACCCAATTCTGTGAAATGAATATCCAGAAATTGGGTATGTGATTCTATTTCATTTTTACGCGAACGGCGGATTTTGTCGTCGCGGAAAGTCGGAGGTTGAAAAAAGAAAATGTTCAAATTGCCGTACCTAAACAAAAGGATAAAAAAGAAATTTCCAACAAAAACGGTGAACTTGCACCTGCGGTAGTTTCGAGTTACCGAAATTGGAAAAAATGAATTAGGTGCACCAGTTCGACGGCGTTATAGGTTGGTAAAAGATGATGGAAAAAAAAGAAAAAAAAAACAAAAAAAAAAGAATAAATTGGTGCACACGACCGAGATGTCGGAACGATGTAAGATCGTGATGGATGAAGGATCGGTTATGCGTCTAAGCGAGGAAAGGTTCAAGGATATGGAAGCTGGGAAAGGACTCGTTGGATAATTATTTAGATATAATAACTTATCTCTCCGCAGTAGCCTTCCGAAGGACCTCTCTGAGAGGTCCTCTTTTTCATTCGTGGGTCCGTCACCGCGTCTTTTTTTTTTGTTTTATATTCCCTCCTCCCTAATTCTCTCTCTCTCTCTCTCTCTCTCTCTCTCTCTCTGATTCTCTCTCCGGAGCCGCGCGCAGCTTCGTTTTCTCTTCTTTTCTTCTATACTATCGAGATACCTTTAATGGTGCAACCTTTCAGGCCTTATCTCCATGGCTGAGGAGAGAGGTTCGTTCAGTCGTGCTGAGGATACGTTAGCCTTTTAAAGCAACAAGACCTAAAGTCCTGCACTCTCAGATAAAATGCATTCTTGGTTCCAATATAATTAAGCCCTATCAACATACATTATCCTCCTCGTCTCGCGTTCACCTAACATACCTGCAATAGTGTGGGTCGCACAGGTATGCATGCACATTACAAATTTTAACGTGCTCTCCGCGCGTCATTCGCTTTTTAAGATTCACTTATTCCTTATCACGAGACCCCGAGGTCCGAAAATACTAAAAATAATGCCGCTCCGCAGCCTCGATCCGACGGTTTTACCTCGTGCTTGAAATCCGAATTTCTCCTACGCTTATTCCGAACTTTTGGGGGGGATTAAACTTGGACGGTCTAAAATCATACATATTATTAGGATTTTTTATTTTTTTTTTTATGAAAATGAAAACACTTGGAGCAATTTGAGGTTGAGGGTCTTATTTTTTATAGTTTCCAGAACGTTGTAAAATTTTTTCATCGACATCAATCACAAAATGCGAACGACAACGTTTTCAATCCGGGGGTACAGATTAGTCGGTCAATATTTATCCGATCGACCTGAAATTTTAACACAACATGTAAAACTTGTTTGTCGATTCGAGCTCACGGCTAGATTTTTGAATTTTAATCCTAAATTTTTGTTAAGAAAATTTGATTAGTAATTTTTTTTGTTGAAAAATGAAGTTTCATATTCATAACCTTGTATATTTGAAATTTTTTTGTTTTCTTTTTTCTCTCACACCTGGGCTACAAACTCAAATCCAGAAAGGTTCTTGTGATTCAAAAAAATGTTTCCATCTGTTGCGAATTGAATGGTAATGTAAAGAGATGTACCATGGCGCCACATTGTGATTAATTTCAATGAAAAAATTTTAGAATGTTCTTGAAACCACAAATAATAAAGGCCTTAAACTCAAATTGCTCCAAGTATTTTCATATTCTTGAAAAAAAATAAATAAATACAAACAAACAAACAAACAAAACTTCTAAAAATTGGTACAATTTTAGACCGTCCAGGCTGTAAGCCCCCCTTAAGAAGCGGTCTCTGATCGTGAGACGAGTCATCGGGTATCCTCAACCGGCTCTCAACTCCCCGTGGCTAAGATGTGATTTTTCGTAGAAAACGGAAAGACTAGCTTCCGGCGATCATTATGCTATGCATATATTCGCAACTGCAGCAGAATAGGATGAGGAGGAGGAGGGGGAGGAGAAGAGTAATTAAGTAGAAGCTTCTAATTGGCGCGGATGCAGCGATAATTTATCGACACGTATGCGCGTTGCTCGCGGTATCCGGATTTATAACCATCGTAAATATAACCGCGTCATTCCGCATGGAGGAAATAACGCGAGTATGTAACAGAGGATAAAAAGTTGGCGAACTTTAGCCTCCTCATCGCGAATAGCGTGATCGAATCGTTGCCAGAGGTTATCGCCTCGCTTCCAATTCCATTCCAGTTGGAGGACGAAGACAGTCGTGTTGTCGGAGCAGCGGTGATAACGAAACGTTGCATCGGGGAGAGGAGCGTTTGAAGAATAAACATTCGACAGTGGAAAGAATAAACAAAGTCAATTCTCGACTCATTTTCATGGGGCAAAGTCCGTCCGAGTTTGCTGGCTCAGGGTGAAAGGAGGAAGACTTCTTCCTCTTCTTCTCAGCTATGTCTCGCGCTTTAAATCGAGAGCCGAGAACTTCTCTCCGCAGTGTAGAGTCTCCTCGACGCTGGTTAACAGAGGACAGAAGGAGCTTTCGTAATTAACCACTTGTTCGTCGCAATCTCGCCGGCTCGCCTCTCTTTTCCACGCTTTTCTCCCATTCATTCTTATTCCTATTCTTTCACCTCCGCCTCTTTATCCTCCTCCTTCTCACCCGTGCAGCTCTCGTCTTTCACACCGTTCGAAAACTTAATTGAAAGACATTCTAACGGCTAATGAAAATTCGAAGAAACCCTCGCGCTTCTTGTACTCTTCTAGATAAACAGTCCCGGTAGCAGCATCCTCTGCATTTTCTCATACGCCACGTAGCTGAGTAATGAAATCGCTGGTTATTTTCACCGGGATAAAGGAAAACCGTCTAGGATATCGGAGGATGGTTTACTATTGTAAACAAAGAGGTCCTTATTTCGGGGGAAAAAAAAAACATCTCTCGGGATCCAACGCTCGACGTCCAATTATATCCGTCCGAGGGTGAAACTACGGCGAAATCTTACTTGTCAACATCCCCAGGATCAGCCAGGGTCCGGCATATTTGCAAAACATTTAGGAGGTTTAGCCTCCGAGCCGCGGATCGTCGGGCATCGAAGCTTGGAAGATTAGTAAACTGGTCCTCGAGATAAGCGGCTACTGTCCTTATTGTTGGCTCGCCTCCGACTCGGGATATATCCCGAGAATAAATTATCCCCTTGTGCCACAATGCCAACTGACCCGCAGCAGGAAGCCAAGGCGACGAAGCATCCAGTCATCGGTCGAGCGGCTTTTTGCTTGACGTTTACCGACGACGGTCGCATTTGCGTTCCGTGTAATGGTCGATCGTCAAGTCCCGTTGAATCTAGTCGGCGACGCGTCGAATGAACGAACAGCCGGGCCCTTGGTCCCTTGGCTCTTGTTCAAAGTTAAGTCGTCACGAACCGTGAAGTAATCACACGTACTTTGCGAGGATGTAGGAAACTCCCTCACCGCAATGGATCCCGACAAAGAGCCAGACAAACGGTTTTGGAAACGCGCGGTTCTCTTCACCACTTTCCATTCCAACGATGGTTGTACGCGGTTGGTATAAGGGAGTCGAAAATGGGCAAGTTTGAACAAGAGAGCCGAGGATCAGCGGATAGCCTGCGATGCAGAGGCAAAGAGAGAGGATGGTAGGGACAGGAAGTGGAAGAGGAGCTTGTTTGCGTTTACGCACTGCTCAGTTAACGCCGGCTGCCGAAATACTAAGTGGGAATTGCAATCCGGGCCGGCTAGTGGATGGATACACATGGTTGCCTTCCGCTATATCCCCCAGACTCCGAGCCGGAGTCCGCCATTTGAATACGAAATTTGAATCCGCTGACGAACCGTGCATACATCAGCCTTGGCTCTCCAGTTTGAACTGCGTACCCTGAACCCGAACCCGTATGGTAATGCGCCTACGGCTGGATCCTCCCTCCTCCACCCGACGAACCAACCCCTCTTGTCTTCGCTCTTTGCCGTACCCAGACTCCTTCCTTCTCCTCCTTTCCACCATAGCCCCAGAGCTGCACTCTCGTCCTTCCGTCAACACCGATCCGAAGACACTCAAACTTCCATAAAACACACATTCCACCCACCGCTTGAAACAACTTGAGCACAGACGCATCCAGTCTGCCCCTTGTCATTGGACGTGGAACATCATCCTTGGAACATCATCCATGAATTATTGCGCGCTGTTTCGCCGGGTAATCGTAACGTCGAAAGGACCTCATCTGGTACCGCTTACGGGCAAGTACTCCTCGCCTAATTTCTTGAAACTCGAGTTTCGTAGCTCTCCGAGGGGCTCCCAAGAGTCTGCCAGTTATATTCCGCAAACTTCAGCCACCTCGAGTAGGTTCGTGTACAGGAATTAGCGGATGATAAAGTCGAGGCTGGGCGCGTTCCGTGTTTTCCCCCCCTCGTCGCTGACCCATTCTGCACTTTTCACCCGTGCAGAGCATCAGCCACGGAATTCGCGGCAAGTGGCTCGAAATTCACCAATTTTACCACTCGGACCGACGCTTCTCTGGGAGTTTGACCGCTGATGGTCCCGGTTCCACTTTCCGGCGAAGTGCTTTGGCTCGCCTAATTTCTTGAAACTGGAGTTTCACGATTTTCGAGTGGGTACCGAGCAGGGAGTCTGCCGGCAGTTATATCGCGCCAAGTTCGTCGAGAGGGAAAGATAGAGAGAGAGAGAAAGAGAGAGAGAGAGAGAAGGGTGGCGAAACGGAGCGTCGAGCGTGGAGCACATCGTGCGACGCAATCTACATATGTACACTCGGCTCGGAAGAGGGTGCGGAGTGTATAAAAGACAGGGAAACTTTAAATGACTTTGACTGTTTTAAAAAAGTTCACTCTTGCCAAAGGCACCATAGAAAGACCCTCTTCTCTCTCTCTCTTTCTCTTCCTTTTCTCCCTGCACGTGTCGGAGATGTGGTTTGGTGTTTACCGGGTTTAGAAGACTCTTGTAATGGAAGTTTTTTCGAGTTATTCTCGTTGGAAATTGAGATTTTCTTTTTCCTACCATGGTGTACGCGTCTCTTTCTTTCCTACTTTGCCTCTCATCCTCGGCTCGGAGCTTCGGACGCCTCTGCAAACAGGGGAGAACCGCGTTTATGTTAAATTTTTTAAACTTCCCGCGTTCACTTTGCAACACGTTCCTATCGAGGATCTGCAGCTTCGATTCCCCGCCCCCTCCTCTCTCTCTCTCTCTTCCTCCCACTCTCATTTCCCCTGAAACAAAAAGCTCTCGCCTAGGTACCACAGACTCTTCCCTTCCCTCTTTCTCCGGCATAAATATACATACATAAGCCATCGTCTCAGCTAAGCAGACGATAAAGAATCTCGAGCCCCGGCATCCCCCCCCCCCCCCCCCCCCCCCCCGCCTAGCTTCGAATTATTGGAAAATTGTCGGTGTACCTGCAGCGGAAAGTTTCCCCTCATCAAACGTTCTTCCTCCGTAAAGAAGACGGCCCCCGTTTTTTCCAACCCCGTGCAGTTCCGCATCTCGCCTGGATGAACGAACCGTTTTGCAATCTCCGCGGTTCGTTATGCAAATATAATTTTTCATTTTTTTGTTTATTGTTTTATCCGTATGTCTTCTTCTTTTGTTTTTCGTTAACGGTATCACCGTAGCTTTAAACACCTTCCTCGAGGGATGGAAGATGCACTTATTCTTCGCGGTAAGACACGTCTGGTTCGAACGACGAAAGGCTTGTGCTTTTACCCGTTACTTTACGTTAAAGACAAGGAAACGTTTCTGCCTGTAGCTTCTTCTTCCTTACCTTCACGGTCCCCCTTCCCCCCCCCCCCCCCCCCTCCCCCGCCCCGCAGTGGCTCTAAAATGGAGATTCATTGCTTTGTTTGCTTCCCGGAGCAGCAGCGATTAGGAAAACCATTCGGACTCATCGATTAACCATACCGAACTCCTGCAGCTATCAACTCCCCCGAATCACCACACCGTTATTCACAGTCGAACGGCGATGCCATTGCATCGTCGATAAACAGTTGCGAACAATTCGGGAAATTGCAAGCTCCTTGGTAAGTGGATTCGATCCGAAATTTCTTCAAGATTCAGCTCAACATCTTCGAGTGAAATTGCGTTGAATTTTTTTTACGCTCAACTATTCGTTGAATACTTCTAAAATATTTTATCACTTTCAAACTCTTCGCTTCTGGCAGATTTTTCAACATTTTTTATCGCTTGATTGATCGTTGGTAACCACTGCGTCGGTTTTCGGAACGATACCATTTGACCGAGAAATCTGTGTTATAAGAGAGTTGTCAAAAGCTAGCCGAGTCAGCCGACAATGGGACGAAAATGGGCTGCTTCAGCTCAACCAAAGGAATGCGTATCGGCTCGATCATTATCTGTAATATGGAGCGCTGAGCGTGTTACATCCAGCCGGCAGCTCTCAACGTTCAGCGCTCAACGCGCCCTGCATTTATATACGCTTATCCAGCAGCCTGGACACCCTTCGAGAAGTGAACGTAGATATTACTCTCCGATTTGTTCATGAGTTTTGATAGAAATTGTCTCTGTAACGTTTAATTATTATTGCTATTATTATTATTATTATTATTTTGTGTTTTGTGAACTGAGTTTGAGCAATTTTCGCATTATTTCAAACTGTTCCTGTAACTCAGAAACGAATCTCTTGACATATACTGTCTAGCTTGTAACGGATGGAAAAAGTTTTTTTCGAGTTGGTAACATTATTTTTGAACCAAAACATTGTTGTAAAAAAATTTTCGGATTGAAATTCAAAAATCTAATCACGTGCTCGAATCCATAAACAAGTTTTAAAGATTGTGTCAAAATTTCAAACCGATCGGATAAAAATTGACCGAGGAATCCGCACCACCGGATTGCAAAACGTGGTCGTTCGCTACCTTTGTGCGCCATACGGTCATTTTGTTATTAATTTCAATAAAAAAATAAAAATACAATGGAAAACATACTTGAAACTGTGGATAATAAAACCCTCAAACTCAAATTGCTCCAAGTATTTTCATTTTCTTTCTAAAAGAAGGAAAAAAAAATTCCAAAAATAGGTACAATTTTAGACCGTCTAAACTGTAAACCTCCCCCCCCCCCCACCCCCTAGGCTTAAAGCTACATTTTGAGCCTCGTTCGAACTCTCCGGCAATTTTCAGTCGCACATTAAGCATCGTTGGAAAAGATCGGAACCTTTTTTTTTTTTTTATAGTACACCTTAAAAGTCAGTTTGCAGAGAAACGAATACGGCTTTAGGAACATTTTCGATTCAGGTCTACTCTGAGTCGTAAAACCAACAACGGTCACTACTCGACCACTACTATTCTCGAATTTCTATCTTCGGTCATGACAGTTGATATTCTACAGTACAAAGTCGATCCCCACTTTGTCACCGAGTGAAGATTAATTGGAACCTATAGATTAGCAGGTTTGTTTTGAGTTTCGGGCTGTTTCGACGCACAACGGTATCGGTGTCAAGATCGATTGCAATCGGTATCAAATGGTGTCACAGAAGTAAGCATCGTCTTCGCAAGGAGGTAACGCGAGAAGCAAGTTGCAGAGCGTAGATGTTGGATGGTGAAACTTCGGTACGATTTTCTTTCTTAGCACGAATAAATTTCCAACTTCCCGTTTCTCTGTTTGCGGAAAAAAAATGAAGCTATTGTAATCGTCCCGAGAATGAAAAGTTGAATTTTCACTACATTTCGATGTTTCAAGGTCAAGAGTATCCCCTTTGTGAACGTGTGTATGTATGCAATAAATTTTTTCTGTCCGATCATATCACAAAAACGAGTTACTGGATTTCAGTGATTCTGGTCCCAATCAATCTGGATGTTTCAAATTTGGAATAGATGAGATTTTGGCTTTGTTCGGTACTCTGTCAATTATATAAACAACAAAGTTCCAAACAATCAAATGATAATTTTGATATTTTGAGAAATGGTGAACGGATTTGAATGCAAATTAGTACCTTGAGGTTTTTTGGGTCGCTAATCACGAATCTAAGGTCCGATTTGCAACATTTAAATTTAGCCTATTCAACAAGCTGAAAAAAAAGAATAAAAACATTTGGATTTCGATAAAAATTGGTACTCAACGGTTTGTTGGGTGGCTAGTCACAGATCTGAACTCAGATTGCGAAATCAAAAATGGCGAAGCCAATATGGTGGGAAAAAATCTGAAAAAATATTCCGATTTTGGTGGAAATTAGTAGACGTAGGTTCTTGGATCATCGATAACGAATCCAAGGCCAGACTTCCAGAACTTGTATTGATGGATCCATTACAATGATTCAAAATACAAAAATCGGATCATTCTTTTTTTTCCCTAAGGACTTGGAACTTGCAGTATGAGAACGGGAAGTTCAAAGCCTGGCTTATGGCCAGTCTGAAGCCGCTTGTTCATCTCTGAACCAAGAGTTGGAAAATCCTTCAAGAACGCCGGCAGGCAGCCAATTTGGAGACTCCTAATTTTCGAACAGCGATCGCAATGAGAAGGAATAGTAACGGATACCAGACTTTCCGGTACCAGCTAGAAAACCAATTTTCATTTTCTACCTAGAACCATATTTTTCGATTGTGGTAAAAAAATGGAAACAGTTAAGGACTGAGCGGTAAACGACACTAAAAATTTCTCTCAGTGTGGATTTGCACAAGTCTGAGTACAAAGAGAGTGAGAGGGACAGGTTCGACCTGAACATTTCGATGATGATCGTAAGTCGAGATCAGGTCCCGACTTTGTGGCGATCCGGACCAAGAGACACGGGGGCATGGCGCTCCTTAACTCCTGCGCTGCAGCCGGCGCATACCGCTTAGTCATTTTCGACTCATTACCGATGGAGAAGTCCTCTTAATTTCGGCCCTCCAACCTACGTCGACGACGAACAAGATCGTCTTTCGTACGAGGGTACAAAGCCTCGCGTAACCGCACGTAGGTGTACCTCAACCCACTTTAAGCTCCCACCTCGTCTTCCCTACCAAAGAATGCCGACATTTTTAAGCTGCGTAAATTTCTTTCGAGTGTTAAACGGAATAATTTGACGTCAAAATCTCGTTCCTCGACGATTTCTCGACCCTCGAGACTAAATGGAATCTATCTATCGCTTATTTTCTCGTTTAACTTTGCTAAATTCTGTGTTTCATTTTTCAATTAAAAATGCGAGGATCACCGGTGAATTCGAGGTTACTTATCAGCATCTCTAAGAGCCGAAAATAATCCCTCTTCATCGCGTCATCTGAGCTTCATCCTTCTGTTAAGTTTCTTTCAACGCCAGGGTGCATAGAGCGAAGCATTGAGATGAGCGCATACCGCTTAGTCTGAATAATAAAAATAAACAATCGTATTTATGGCACGTGGAATAACAAATGTCTATGCTCATCTATAACCGGACTTTTTATTTCCCTTCTCAAAAAGTTCTCAACACCGCAATGTGTGGGATTAATCTTAGGTGGTAAAAGTTATTTTATTTAATTTTTTTTTTTTTACTTTTTTTATTTTCACACGTATTCATCCTCACCGCATGTTATGGTTACAGTTTTTTTTTTTTTTTTTTCTTTATCCACGCGAGTGTTATCCGTACGATGCATTATACAACGGTGAAATGAATTTGAATAGTGAAGGGAACGTCCGAGTTCTCGGATCAGATTTCCGCCGACTTTTGTACCTACAATCCGCGAGACCGAGGGTAATGATAAAAAGTTTTTAACAATCCGTCCATTCGTCCATCCGTCGAGGAGTAAACGGCATTGCTAGGCAAATAAGAAGAATTGAAATGGAATAGAATAGAATGGAATGGAATGGAATGGAATAGAATAAATAAGGTGGAGAGAACTTGGCGTTGCCGCAGCCGAGAGTCGAGCTAGAAACTCCACGCAACGCGGGATCTGCAGAAAGAGAGAGAGAGAGAGAGAGAGAGAGAAGAAAAGAAAGACAAAAGAGAGACTCGCTGTTGCAGCAAGATGCTCATCTTAAAGAATATCTCTCTATAGATGTGTTCTTAGCCTGGCTCTTAGCGAGGCTGAGGATACGAGGGTAAGATTAAAAAAAAAAAGAAGAAGAGGAAGAAGAAGAAGCAGCAGCGGCAAAAAAAAGGCAACATCAACAGGAAAGACTTTTGCCAACTACGAAGGAAAACTCGACACCCTGTATATAAGTCTAATATAGGCATGTGTGTGTGTGTGTGCGTGTGTTGTGTATAGGCGACTACACAGGTATATAACAGTAAGCTTTTGCTCGCTCGCTAACTGCAGTGCTTATCTATAGCCTCCCTTAAACTTTATGGTGACTTTAAGCCCGTTTTATTACGCCATTCTGTTCGGGTACTGTCTCCTGCCTTTTATTTCCGATGTAGAATGTATTCAAGGTGTACGTGTACATGTATACGCACACCTGTGTGTACTCTGAATATGTCCACACGTATGCGGTATCTAGCTCTGCACTTTCCGATCGGACGGCCAGGAATCGAAAATATATTATTTAACACACTTCGCGGGAGAGCCGATGTTTCATTCTTCAAACGGGACGCTAGGAGACATTCTTATACGAGAAGTATCGCGATCATCTAATGAAACGAAACGCAGTCACTCGGTCGATAATATTTTCAAGACAATTAGTTACAGGTTGAGAAATTGATGATGCTTGCAGTTGTTTTTCAAAATATAGTCACAATCTACCCTGCAGAGAGGCTTTCTCGAATATCAAACATATATTCAACGGAATTATTTAACGCAAGAGTTAGCTTTCTATTCAAGGGTTATTTAGTAAACCTACCCTTACCGACCGAGCAAGCTCGAAAAATTTCATCCCGTTTCGTTCATTTCTTTCTTTAATGTAATATATAAAGAAAAAGGTTAGTTTGCTCGGTCGGTCAGAGTAGGTGCACTGCATGACCGTAAGACAGACGAGCAACTGGACGGATATTTGAATCTAGCTCATTCACTACGTGCAGGACAATGGATCTCTGGCGTTTTGGATTTCACTTACAACACTGTCAGCTGCAGTCTGGCCGTTGCTGCAGTTGCAGTCTTCTCGGTAATAGTGGCATCATGTTAATCTCTGCTCTGACCATTTCTCTCTCTCTCTCTCTTTCTCTCTCTCTGTATCTCGGCGAGAAAGTATGCCGAGTGTCGAAGGAAAGTATCAACAAGTAAAATAGTATAAATTAATTCGCGTTGCGGGGTCTTGTCGTGTGTTCGTACGTGTACTCGTATGTAAGATACGTTAATGCTGGTTGTATAAGAAAACCGATGCCGAAATATATATTCAGGGGCGTTCTTCATCCGACCGGCGAGAAACGGGCAGCTCTGCTGGAAGCCGAGGGAAATAATTAAAACAGCTGTGAACGTCGAGGAGAGGCTTAATTAACACTTGCCAAATTCTAAACCATCTCTCAGGAAGCGACTCTTCAGCTCTCTGGGCCTCTCACGCTCGATGCCTTAAGGCCTCGAGTAGGTGCGGGAAGGTATATAATATACAAGGCGCCTTACGCTGTTTGTATAAATTTGTAAATTTAGCTTGTAGAATTAGACGGCGGGCGACTGCCGGGACTCGAGACAAGAAGGGGGAAATTGAAGCGATGAAAGGTGATCCAAGTACAATATCACGAGAAAAGTGTCAATTGCTGTGAGAATGAATAAAAAAAAAAAAAAAAAAAATTAGAAACTTCATCTTCTTCTACAATTCATCCGTTCTTCTCCTTCCCTTTCCACGGAATACGAAAAACGATAATGCATATTACGGTGGTCAGATTTCAGCGGGAAATTCAAACCGCACAGGGCGCAGTTTCTAAATTAAAAGACGACGGGAGTTGAAGCTGGCCGCCAGGGGATCTCTGCAGGCAAACCAGTTCCGGGGTTTGAATAATTATGTTGAAAAATCGAATGAAACTTTGGCGGTAAATAATTAAGACCTGCTTGCTTGCCGCTGCCGCTATGCTGATGTTGAGCATTGTTAATAACAATAATTATTCATCGACGAACGAAACAGTGCCGGAGCCGAGGGGCCCCCTACTTTATCGCGTTTTAATATTTTAGGGTAATTAAAACACGCGTTAAAAGTTGCATTAAGGCGAGACAGAGAGAAAGAGAGTGAGAGAGAGAGAGAGAGAGAGAGAGCGTGAGGGCACTTGTATAGGCACAACAATATTATACACAGAGTAAATTTCTAACGACCGCATGTTCCATCGTCTGCTAAAATTTGATGGGAAATTGTTTGCCAAGTTGATCAACCGTCGTAAATTTAGATGACAGTTTGCCACGATGTAGGTTTATAACCTCAAACATTTTGATAATTTTCGGTGTTGAGCGAAACTAACACTGACAACCGTCAAAATTTTTGAGGTTAGAGATAGTTGGTTACCCGGGAAAACAGTTTTTCTATGACTGTAGCGCATGCGCGTTAGATCTTAGCACACGACCGACGATGCAGTTGTAATTACTAACTCTATATGTACCAATAACGCAGGGTGACTGTACAAATATAATTATCACATATGGAATGCATGAATGATCAAGTTTCACTGGGTAAGAAAATAAAAAAAAAAAAAAAAAAATAACCTCGAGTTGTATAAAAATTATTTGGACAAAATCTGACGATGAAGAAATAGTACATTTCGTAACGAGTGTGGATACGGTTTTTTGACGAGACGTCAGGTTTACGCCACGAGCCGAAATCGAAAACTGTGACACACGTGTCAAAAAACCTGATCCTTACGCACTTTTAACGAGAAAGTCAAAAAATCCCTATGAAGTCTCGATTTTGCGGTTAGAGTGCTCAAAAACTCAATTTCCAGAATTATCGCTGTTAACGGGGTCAAGTCTGGTTATACGTGAATAAAAGAAAAAACGTTTTCGAATTAACCAAATACGAAAAAAAAAGAACAATATTGTTTTGTTTTAACAATAACAATAAATATGGGATTTTTCGGATCGGTCGAATTATGATTCTGAGGACTTTATCTTTTTTTCTTTTGCCGAATCTATAAAATGAAGTTTCTCTGAATCAGTGATAAGAGTAATGAGAAACCAAAAAAAAAAATTGGGATCGGAAAGTAAAATACTTGCTCCGCGCGTGACGCACGAGTTTAAAATAAGATAAAATTACAGGGGATTGGTTTTCGAGATATTAGTCATGTACTTTGATACACGATGTGTCGCAGCACAATGCAGCGAATAACGGAGCCTTGGTCGACTTGGCTCGACTTTGACTCGACTTCTCGGCCACTTTGCTTTATACTGCGATACTTACTTTGCCCCGGTTTTTGAGGGTCGACGACTCGAGTCTCGTAGCGACGCTTCCACTGCAACCCCGTTCGCGAAGAAAACTGGCGAGCTTTAGGCGTTTTAATTACATCTTGGGCTTCTTGAGCCCCGTTTTAACTTCTTTTATCGCTGCCCTAGAAGAGACTCGCCGCTTTTATTGCCCCGCTCAAAGCCCCGTCATTCTCTCTCTCTCTCTCTCTCTCTCTCTTTCTTTCTCTTTCTCTCGTAATGTCATAACTCTTAAACGTAAAATTTTTAGTTCTTAACACTGGTAATAGACGCGTAACAGCGCATAACGCTGGGACCCTTTTCGGCTCCCGTTTTAGGGCCCCAGGACAATTTTTATTGCAGGATAGCCTGCAACCCAGGAAAGGCTCGCGCTGCTGTCGTTTCGAACATTTTATACATCTTTCTTCGCCGAAGCGTAAATCGGATGTTCGGTAATTTGGATCGCCCTCCGTTCATTCGTTCTTCAATTAATGCACGATTAGTTGATTACTTTGATTACAACTAATTATTTTTACGAATAAATCAACGAATCAACGAATTATCAACACACGATGAAGCACGAAATTTTTTTCAACACAGACTGTTAATAACATTATCGTACCATTTTTTGCGAGTGGAGTAAACGAAACGAATCGAAAATTGTTTGAATTTCCATTAATTATAGTTAATCAGTGAATTGATTCGTTTACTCGCTGATCCGTTTATTTATTAAATTTGATAATTCGGGTACCTACTCCTGTGTAAAACATTGTAATAATTAGCTATCCGTTATATTTTCATCAGGTTTGTACAACCGTTCGAACGAAGGAAAGAAACAAAATGAAAATAATAAGTTCGATACCTTCGTTTCACTCATCGTTGAGTTTTCAATTTCGTGTAATTATCCCGATCCTTTAACATTTTACGGATAGGGAAGAAGAAAGAGGAAAATGTTTTCTTCTCATTCGTAATTCGTTACGCCCTGATATTTTTCCGTATCACGAGTGAGGGAGACACGATTAGGGTCGGTTCGTATATGCGAGGGCGTTTTCAATGAGGCGTTGCAGACGAAAGGGTAGATTACTGTAACGAAGCCGGCTGCACCTCCCCAGTTTTCATCCCTCGTAAACCTTCCGCGGTTCAACGAGTCGAAATATGGATAACAACGGGGTTGTAAACTGAGTACCTGAACCTTATACGTACACCTCCTACCTCCAATCAATTTCTTTACGCCTCGCTAATTTTCCCGAGGTAATCGCTGTGTAATAGCTGACCGAAAATCTACTTGCAAATACATTTAATATTTGCCGACTGTGAATGTACAAATATAATTGTTATCCATTTTACATCATTATTAAATTCAGTTAAAGGTATCGATGCGATAATCGTTTATACAAAATAACAACTGGATTAAATCAAAATTTATTCATGATTTAATTTTATTTTATACAATCGATAACCCATTCGGTGAATTTATTCGTTCGTTGGATCATTTTATACACTAAGAGAAATTTTTAGTTCCGGTTACCGTTCGGTCTTTGACTATTTTTATTTTTTACCAGAATCGAAAAATACAGTTCTAGGTACAAAATGAAAATTAGTTTTGTAGCTGTTACCCAGAAAGTCTAGTACCCGTGACTATTCTTTCTTATTACGATCACTGTTGCTATATTTTCTTGCAACTGTTGCGAAAATTTAATGCTGTGCAACGATAAATTGATGTTAAAGCCTTATTTAACTAAAAAAGTACAACAAACCGAATAAACTAATTTTACGTTGCAATTACCAAAAAAGTATCGACAATAGCGCAAAATGGTTACGTGGATCTCGTTTTTAGTAATTCCAACAATATTCAAACAGTTTTATTAACGATACGTGTTTTACTGAATTTTTCTAGTTACTATACCAAATGACAGTTTTCACAGTGTACTGCGTAGTTAATCTGTCAATTTACTCATTTGATCATTCATTTGTTTCTCAAGTCTTCGGCTTATTCAGTCATGAACAATCAATCAATTGAAAAGTAATTATTTCTTTTTTTTCAATCAATCCGAGTGACCGAAGTTGAAAGAAATAATATGAAATATGTTACCTGCAGATGCTCACATAATTATATGATATTTGGTAAAGTTCTAAGGGACAAAGGCTGTTATCAAACTTCATTGTACAATATTTTTTCACCCCAACGATTCTGAGTGCTTTATATATACATATATAATAGAATAAATATGACAAATGTATGCTCGATAATTTTGTCCTTTTATTGATTAGGTTTATACACCAATTTTGTCATCGGGGCAAGCATTTTATTTACTTACCCTCGAGGAGCGCGTGTAACGAAAATAGCATTTGGGGTTAAACACGGCGATAGAAATATGGAAGCGCGTTTTCGTCTTGAATGTCCAATAATAAAGCCGCAATTGTCGCGACGATTATTCGCGTAAAATCGATCCATTTTCACTCAAGTCGCACCATCACAAAGGGGCAAATTCCGTGAGTGCCAGAGCAGGGCCCGGATATTGTTTAAATTATCACATTCTTAAACAATCCAACAGAATAATACTCATAAATTTGGTTACTCATCCTAGAAAACTCATTCACGACGTATTTTATTGCCTCGAACTCTGTAATAGTTTCAATCTTCATAAAAAATCGTGCATTAATCACACAACATAACCTCACTTTTTTAGTGTCGAAATTGAATGGCTGTTCATACGATTCGGTGTTTCAATGTTTTTTCATGAAATTTAGGCCCCATGAAACACATAATCAAAGCCTCTTTTCCTTTATGATTCCGACTTTCTGGATAAACATTCATTATCTAAGATAACTCTGGTAAAAGTAGTTCTTTGGTTAGGTCCTGTGTTCAGATGAAAATTTTTATAATTCTTTGTATTAGAGTAGAGTTACCGTTTGTGGTCAGTGCACCATCTTTGACGAATCATGTAAAGCTTTTCAATTGTTCCCGGTACTCGAAATCTATTCAGTTATTGATCCAGCCCCAAGAACATCTTCTCAGCAAATATCAGTGTTTTTATTTCTTTCGACTGTTTAATTATTTGAAAGTCAAATCTTGCAGCGCTCAAAGCCACTTCAATACACTTTTGTGCCATTTGTGGTTAGGCAATTTTCATTTCATGAAATCGATATTACTAAAAATAGTATAATTTATAGGTACATAAGGTACTGAGGTGTCCAAAAATGGTACGTCTACTCTATTTAGTCGGTGTCTAGATCCGAAGTCTTGGAAGTATAAAGTTACCATTTTCAGTTGGTATGCAAGGAGAGTTCTGGATACAGATTCCCATACCGACACTTACCAACATTTAGCCTAGACGCAAACCTTTTTCTAGAATGTTTCAAAATGGGGGTTATTCACACTCTGACAAATAATGCCAGACAACTGAATGATCGGATGTACGATAAAATCAATCCGAATGGAAATGACCCCTCACCCTTGAAAAATAAAATATAAAAAAAAAGTTTGTAAATGGGCGAAGCGTTGATAAATGTCAGTATATAAATCTGTATTCAGAACTCTCGGTGCATATCCACTATTGTCAGTTTTCATGTATTTTAACATCAACGTGTTTCAATTTTAATGATTTCTTGATATTTCTTCTTTTTCACTTTATTGCTATCCGTTCTTTACTCGGTGCAGCGGTGCTCTTCGTTTTTTCTTCTTTCACCTCTCACGACACTGTCTCTTTTCATTCACCAACCGCCACGTCGGTTTCCAGCTCCCATCCCACGCTTGTTCAACCCTCGAGCTCCAACGTCGCGTCGCGTCGCGACGCCCGGCGTCGTTAGATCGATCGGAGATGACGCACGAACGCGGGGAAAACGTAGGTCTGCGGTGTACATCGATACGCGAAGCAGGCTGGAAATATCCTCTGTACATACCCGTTTTCGGCTGATTTTCCGCATACGTAGGTGAAATACTGCGATAAAACGTATCGGCAGTTCAACGGGATAAAAAGAAAAAAATCTAAATACTAAAAATCCCTCTCCTAAATTTTCATTCATCACACGTGCGTCCCGAAAAAATTCAACCCCATCTCTTTCACACACCTCGATCATGGTAATAAGACTCGCGTAAAAACAATGGTTCTACTCACATCTAAAAAAAAAAAAAACAAACAAATCGTACACCATCATATGTATAATCTCAAATTACTTGTTAGTTTCTATTTGGTTCTTTTTTTTTGTCTTTTCTTCTCATTTTTCTTTCATTTCTGACTTTCTCGCGCTGCGATTGTTCGACCATTGTGCGTAACTGTTGCGTACAAGTTTTCATTCACGCACATCACACGATGAAAATTCTCTACCATCGACGCCCCAGCGTGACGAAGTCAAAATTTCTCCGTGCCGTCTTCCGTGGTAAAATGGCCCCGTCGTAATGCGTGCGGCGCCTCGATTCGAGTTATGGGAACCGGATAAAAAGGGTTCAGACTCAAGGCACCCGGGGGCCTGAGATTCCGAGAGCGAGAGAGCGGAGAGCAGCCACCCACGGCGTCAGTTATTGAAGGATATTAAGTAATTATTGATTACCGGTCGAGCGCGCGATCATCGCTAGCCGAACCAAAATATTTCTATCTCTCTCTCTCTCTCTCTCTCTCTCTTCTCATTTTCCCTCGTGTGGTATTATTTTTCATTTTATTTTTTCTTGTTTATTATTTTTACCCAATTTTTTTTTTGTTTTTCCTCGCAGCCGTCCATTTCCTTCTCTCAATTTATTATCATTAATATCGTTATTACTGTTATTATTATTATTACTATCGTCGTAAGATTTTTTTTTTTTGTTCTTGTTTTATCGCGTTGTTTTCATTTTTTATCCCCACGACAGGAATCTACGCCTAGGAGCATGTAGGTCATTCTAACCTTATCAGAGCGTGTAGCGGTAGCGTGGATTGGAAAAAAAAAGTGAGGTGCAATCGATTGTAAAGAATATTCTCCTCGCTTTAGAAATTCTTGATCGAACCGAATCCTCATCGCGCACGTATTTCACATCGAGTGACAATATCGCCCGTTAATGATACATTTTATTTATTCATGCGGGTCGGATATCTCCGCACTTCAAACACAGGAAGTTACAAAAAGTCTGTTGTAATGGTAAGAAAAAATGAAATTGATAACGTCGTTTTTTATACGAAGGAGAGTGACGTGTGCTTACAATTTTTGAAACAAGTATCAATACATGAATGACCGCGTTCTCTATCTCTATCTCTCTATCTATCTATCTATCCATCCGTCTCTCTCTCTCTCTCTCTCTGTCTCGCTACAAGCAGATACCCGCTGGATTTTGGGTCAAAGCCTTCGTAATCTAGGAATTATCGAGTCAGTGTCAAACTGAGGGTATAAACAACCATCCCTCGAATATTAATTACTGCACTCAATTAACCGCCGCAGTTGCCGCATGTGAAAGGTATAACGCATAATGCAGGTACATCTGGATTATCAAAATACAGTTGAAATAAAAAGTGGGCATTGAAAATCCACCGGCGCTGATCGATGGTGCGGAGATATTAATAACAATAACTACAAATCTCGTCGAAAGAATGAATTTCACCAAGAATCGAAAATGTATCAAGGCTATGCTTTGATTGGTTCCTCGGTGTTGTCTCATAGATTGAATAATCAGTTAACGAAGAAAAGGTCAAATTGTAAGACCTGGCCATTCGAATAATCGGAAAACACAATGAATTTGAAAAATGAAAACAGCGATAATTGATCGAAGCGTGAAATTTTTTCAACCTCCTCAGTTGTTCCGTCATCGTACAATTATACATTATATACATACAACTGTATTATTAAACCGGGAATAATTATGAACATAACAATGGCTATTATCAGAGTTCATATTTATACCCAAACTACAAGTAGGTTACAGACGGACCGACAGGCAGGCAGGCATGAAGAGGCGGGAGGGAGGGAGGGAGGGATTCTACGGTGTGCAGATGCAATCAGAGCGGCGATTCGAAAACTCAATTATCCCCCATTACCGTGGTTACCTCCATTACCATATCGATTTCGCATACCTGAATGGGTATAGACGTTCGATACATAGACACGTGGCGATGTAGAGATTTACAGGAAGTGGCAAACTGGTCCCCGGATATGCAGGATAAACGGCATAAGAAATACAAGTTGATTGTTTCGAAGAGTGAAAAGAAAATTTACGGAACCGTTCCTTTTCCAGAAAAACTAAAAAAAAAAGGCGCGTGAAAAATAATAACCATCGATCGATAAGCTGACGAGGCGATCCGGGAACCGGAAACGTGTCTTTCGATGGCCCCCATATGCAACGCTCTCGTTCATGGCTCCGCAGACCTTGTTCGATAAATTGTTCGCATCGCGTTAAATCTTCGTCACGTAGCAGCTGCGATATTTTTTTCAAGTATATTTCACCGTCAGTTTGTTGAAGAGAGAAGTAAAAGAACGGATTTCACATCGACGTACGATTGATTATCTCGTGTTTCGATGTTATTTATAACTCTTTGCTAAATCCCTTATTTTCCCCACGAATTTTCCGGGGCGATGTAATACAGGGTGAATTTTTAACTACCGAATGGTCAGTTTCTTTTTTTTTCTTTTTTTTTTTTTGTAATTCAACGCGCATGCGCTGCAATTTGCGCAGTGGTAGTTGTTTGCAAGGGTTGCCAACCGTCGTAAAAGTAACCTCAAAACCTTTCACATCCGCAGGTGTCGAACAGAACTCCCATCGACAACTGTGAAAATTTTTTAGGTTACGTTTACGACGGTTGGCGACCCTGGCAAGCAACTGCAACTGCGCGAATCGCAGCGCATGCGCGTTGAATTGCAGCAGACGACGGACCATTCGGTCGTTAGTAATTCACTCTGTAAATGGCAACAATGCGATAAATTTGATCTTTTTTACATTATACCTTTGAAATGGAAAACGTATCGGGTTATACGCGACTCAATGGCAATTGTGAAACACTTTTACAGATTCAATGTGACAGGGTTGGATATCGTCCTTGATATTTTCGCGTATACGGCTATGCGCAGGCATAAACTATGAATGTGCTTGTAATTCTTTGAAACCCGACGTGCCGCGTACAGTAAATTTGATATCGATAGCTTGGCATGTTTCTATCATAGGTTTGCCTGCCTGACTTGACTGATCGGAGTGGAAAACCGAGGCATAAGGTGTTCGTTCACCTTGTGTTCAAATATACATATGATACACCCTGTATATATATACACATATATAATAAGGTACCTGATTCGTGTTTCGTGGATAATTTCGTCACTGGGTCGTCATACAAATGTCATATCGTTATATTTATTATTCATCGTTACAGGGTGAATGTATGATAGATGGAGTGGTAAAATAGCCGATCGGGTATGACGTCAAATCCTCTGAATTATCGGTGAAACTTTGAATATACTCTTTAACATTGTCGAATGTCGGAAATAATATGACGGGTAACCATTTTTTTTTTTTTTTCTTCCTTTGTTAACTTGCTCATTCATTAGTTCGTACGTTCGTTGGATATGTAAGTCGTGGATTGAATAACAGTTTCACACGTTCAATGACTATATTATTTTAGCATTCGGTAATTTATTTATCTATTCACTTCCCGATAGAACAACTGATTCGTTAACTGAACAACCGTTAGCATCGAATAATTGTTTAGTTAATTAATGCGTTACGAAATTACTTCGTTATCTTGTTCATCCTCTCGTTTTTCCTCCGCTTTATTCACTCATTCGTTTCGTGAATCAAGTAATTAACAAAAAAACAAATATATAATTCACTAGTTAATGGTTCGTCGAATTAGCGAATTTGTTTACTTACTTGTGCTTGAATTCACTTCCTTATTACTCATTCGCGTCGATCAATGGATTATTTACCAATGAAATTCCCGGAAAATAAGTATCGAATACAATCAGACTGAATCGTACATGTTATTCAATTTTCGTCTTCGATAATAGAAACCTCGTTGCCTAATTATTCACGAACGCGTCGCATATCAATACATGTATATTCAATGATCTGAAAATAAGTTAAATTCGTTAATTTCGAGTGTGAGTTAGAAAAAAATTTAACATTTGTAATAAAAATCTGCACAATACAAAATTACAAAATCAGACCGACTCCTTTAATTGTTCCCGAGCCGTTTGAAAGCGATGCTGGTTTTAAACAATCAAATATAGACCGGGTCAATTAAAGCTGTTTTGTAAGGCCCCCCTACCTTTGTTTTTGTAAGTCCCGAGGCGAGGGGCCCAATTCTTACCATAGGCGTCACAGGGAATACGCTGGAAATGTAATTTATTTTAATTCCCCTCTAATTTATGTTGAATATCAGAGAAAACCGACCTGCCCACGAAGAGAAAGAGAGAGAGAGAGAGAGAGAAAAAAAGAGAGAGAGAGAGAGAGAGAGAGAGAGAGTCGGGACCAGGTGAAGCGGACAAGTTATGCCCGGGAGATTAGTGCGCTCTCCGAGGCAGTGGAAAAAAAATTTCACCTAATCATCACTTAGGCTCATTAGTAGAAAATTTTCGATCCTTTTTTTTTTTTTTTTTTTTTTTTTTAGAGAGACTGAGAATCTTCGAGGGGTTTCCTAATTTTCGTCCATACCTCAAAGGCAACACGTACCTGCGTTTAGATATATCCCGAAGCGTTTCAGTCCGTATCATCTCGCGAGAATTAACCGATGCAGGTGCAATTAGTAATCGGCTGCATTAAGGTCTCAATCTCGTCCGCATATATTAAACCAAACGAAACGAAACCTTTATAGAGAATATAACGGGCGACAACCTGCGCCTATAGTTTAGAACAGGAGAAGAGAGGGGAAAAAAAAAACAAAAAAACAGTCACGATAACAGGATTCAAGACGCCTGGATTATGCATATTTAACTAGATAAAAAGCAAATGGATTAACAGAAATTAAGTCTTTATCTGCAGAATTAATTGGAAGGGATTTTATGACGGGACAAATTTAACGAAATTATTCAAGGAGGGTAACGAAAATTTGAGACAAAGTTAGGCTTTGACGCAAAGTCCAGACTGGAGATGCGAGTTTTATTTTTTACGTTGTTGAGCAAAGCTTCTAGTCGAATGTACGTTTTTAAAACTCTGCAGCGCGAGTTCAGCGACGTTGACTTTAGAAATTTTTTTATTTTTTCACATGCGCCGAAAAAAGGTAACGAACAGAGAACGGGCGATTGTTCATATGTGAGAAAATAAACAACGACAAAAGATAAACAATTCTTTTTTACGTTTCACAATATGAAAAAAACTAGCTTATTTGAGATCGGTTTTTCAATTTTGGTTGTCGATTTTATTATTTTGCATTGTTTTCGAATCATTTGTATTCTTCCGTTGCTAGAATCTCAAGTTTTTTAAACTTTGTAAATTGAAAATTTTTACGCGACCCGAGTTGTCGATTGAAAAATGTCAGTCAGTTTCTGCGATACGGCGTATAATTCTTCCGCTTGTTGTCGATTAATTATAAACGCGTCAGAGCCGGTTTCAACAAACGATTACAATAGGAGCTGTAGGAACGAGTGCAGCGGCATCGATTAAAATGACATGATGTCTGAAGATCGCGAGCGAAGAACGCCGAGGAAATAGCCAATTGAATTAACGGTGCTTAACTGCAGAAAGCCGCGCAAAGCCTGTTTCTTAATTGCCGAGTACCAACGGAGACTTGAATATACATGCAGTGGTATGTAAGTTACGTCAATTAGCATCGATGCGTTAACGAACTTTAAGACGTCGCTACTATAGTCCCACGTCTTAAAGCTAATTAGCCGCCTCATTTCTAGAAATGGCGTTCCGCTTCGGGATAGAGAAATTGACGGAGAAATTTCACACACACTGAGAGAAATTGTTAGTTCCGGTTACCGCTCGGTCCTTAACTATTTACATTTTTTACCACAATCGAGAAATATAGTTCACTCTTACTAGATTTTCTATTAACGATACCTGTTTTACTCAATTTTTCTAGTTACTGTAAGAAATGAAATTTTTCTCAGTGCAGGATTCGATTCAATCTTCGTAATATTTAAATCGCAATTTTTCAAGTATTCGGAGATTTGATCTGTTCGCTTGTAACAAAGAAAAAAAAAAACGACTGGTCTAGGATCAGGTTAAAGTGAAAAATTTATGGAAAAAGGCAACAAAAATCTATTTGAAATTAATCGCTCTGACATATCCGTTTTATATAAAAATGCGAGTATCGTTTGCAGTCCGTATTTCGTTTTTCTCTCTGACTCTTGTTCTTCGTTTTAACACGGGTACATTTATTTTTTATTTTATTTTTTTTTTTTTTCTCTCATCCTCATCTATCTCAAGCTCGGTTTAGATTGATCAGGAAATTCTTTCGCTGTTAATACTCTCCGTCCGGTCTTCTCCATCAGCGTGCGACAGCGGAGGAGATGAATGTGAGAATTTTTACCTGCAGGAATTATCTTTATCGCCGGTAACATGTTATTTCAATTTATAAAGCTCAGCCAGCAGCTACACAAGCACACAAACGTGTTCACAACCCGGCTCCAGTAGCCGACGAAAAAGTTATTATCATAATATTATTCACCATGCATCACAGTGCTTGTCTCGAATTAAGAATATTTCAAACTATAGAATTACAAGTAAAAATTCTTACCCCAGCGGACGAAAACAAACTTGTAGTATCAATGATTGTAATACCTGAACCGATCGACAACGTGACAGATATTAATACAAAAACAATTGAATGTTAAACAATCAATCGATATACTCAGAGAATATAGAGTTCGAGCTTTCGAAGGTTTCGCCAATTTTTAATTTTTTTTTTTTTTGTTTTTCTATTTCCAGTCCGATTAGAATTTTTTTTTTTTTTGAATCTCCGACACAGAGAGGCAAAGAATGAAAAAAAAAAAGAACACACAACGATTCGGGTTTATCAAAATCATTTCCCGCGCGCGCCGTGTGCGATGAAAAAGACTGAACGTCGAAGCGGAGAAACGGACAAAAAAAAAAAAAAAAAATCACCGTTGAGCTAAAAAAAAAAGTTGTTTTTGGACTAAAAAAAAAAATTTGTACAAAAATATCCCCTGTGTCTACAACTGTTGGAATTTAGCCGTCGGTAGTCGACTTTATGTATGTATTCATATCACGGATTTGATGGGAGCTTTGAGCATTAAGCTTTGAGCTTATTGGCTTTGACCTTATACCTGTACAACAGGCTCTCCGCGTGTATCACCTGCGCTTGACTTTGCCGACGGAGAAGGACGGACGAAAATGTGGGCAAAAAAAGAAGACGAGAAAAAAAAATTCACGCACACGCACATACCCTTGGATTGAAATAAAACGTGAGAGTAAAAAATTAAATGATAAAGAGAGAAAAGCTTAACGTTCGTTTGATTACATAAATATGTGTCTGTGTGTGTGTGTGTGTGTGTGTGTGTAGAACTTACAGGGCTGGTGATCGTAATCGTTGAGTTATGCGTCTGCCTCTCGGTTTCAGCGGCGGGTGAGGCGATACGGTAGACGCGTGACGTAATTACGGGAAAGATTAATAATTTTGGTATTCATCATTTTGGTGAAAGTGGAGAAAAAAAAAAAAATTAAATAGAAAAAATATATCCCCTTCAAGCGTTCGTGATTCGGTACGTTCAATCGCTTGGAAATAGTCGTGGACCGTGTTGGAAATAGTTAGGACGGTCTTTTTTCCAAAAATACTAAAATATAAAATACCTAATGGAATTTTGAAGGAATACGCTTTGATTTCAAATGACTTGAAAATTGTTGACAATCTTATGAATTGGCTCGATTTCACTCTACGGTAGCTCGTGTATTGTTTTATTGTACTGAAATACTATTCTGTACAGTATTGTACTGTAAGAGGTTTATTCGATTTCTTAGCGATCAATTCTATATTGCCGGTTGTTGATCACGATCAATCTCGGTGCAATGTTATGTAATTAAAAATTTAGCGATACCAATGTAACAGAAAGAAGTGTTTCAGTGATTTCGGCGAAAATAGTCTTCCGAATAAATCATTGAGCCATATCTCACAGTGAAATAAAACCAATCTATCGAATTTTGAACTATTTTCAAATGATTCAAAATGAAACATCGATATCTGTAATCTTATGTTCACGATACTGTGTTTTTTTTTATCGATTTTCAAAGCTGTCTTCGTAGCTTGCAAGTGCGATAATTTGTTAAATATTCATTTAATGTACGACTAACTCGATAGTTAGATAAATCAAAAGGTACAAGTTTGAATTTGTACACTTTGATCAACACTGACTAAAATAGCCCAAAAATAACAAAAAAAAAAACTTTCTGTATTCATGTAATGCAAGCTTGTATGTACAGAGTGAGTATATAACGGTCGAATGAAGGATCTAACGCGCATGCGCTAAGATTCTAGAGTAAAAGCAGTTGTTTCGTCAGGATGACCAACCGTCATGAGTTCGTAAGACGGATCTCCACGATATGCGAACGCGAACTGACACCGACAGCTGTGAAAATTTTTGAGGTTACATATATCGCGGCGACCTGTCGTCTGAACTTATGACGGTTGGTCAACCTGACGAAACAATTGCTTTTGCTCCAGAATTTTAGCGCATGCGCGTTAGATCCTTCATTCGACCGTTAGTCACTCATTCTGTATATTACACAGGGTGTGGAAAAAAGTATGGAAACCCCTTTCATTGGAAAATAGTAAATCTTGAAGTTTGACTTCGAGATCAACTTTCCAAACCTGACGACTTTTGTGTGACAGATTTCACGTGAATGCGGATTCTCAAAATTATCCGAGTTATTGTTATCGGGCATATTTTTTACCTTTATTGGACCCTCAGAGATCAAGTTGATCCCAGATCTTAAAACGTATTTGAACTGTAAAATATCCCGCTCTTTCCGTTTCTGGCACCAAAAATGGGGGTTATGATTTGAAAAATCACTGTAGATTTCAAAATGACGATGAATATGAGATTCAAGGTCAAACCCAAGGTCACCACTGAATCCCTTGTTCAAAAATTATCTTGAGATTTAACTTTGGTGATTTTTTTTTTTTTTTTTTCTTTCCACCGAACCCCGCGAGATTTCTAGAGGTTTCCATACTTTTACCTCACCCTGTATTTCGTCATGCCTTATCCGTACAAAACTGGACACGTACCCATGTGACACACGTATAACGAATATAGTCGGAAGTAGTAAAAGCGTCAAATCGTAAAAAGAAGCCGGGCGAAAATCCGGAGGGGCGGGGGGGGGGGGGGGGGGGGGGGTAAAACAAGGATCGGGAATTGGCCGAGTCACGAGACGTCGGACTAATCTCGTACCGGCATGCATCGCGCGTTACAACCCTGCAGGCACTAAAACACCTTCACAGCCCTTATAAGTCCTTTGCCCTTTGTGCCCGACTCTAGGATTACACATGTAACTACGCCTAGCTCGAATGACCACGATTCTAAAATAAATCTATCCAGTCAGTACCGCGTCACGCGCCAACTGGCGGTTCAAGGATCTTCGAAATTTGTACCTTACTGTATGCAGGATCGGTAATGAAAATCTAAACGACAGGAAGTGATAATAGTTTCTCGAATTTCGTTGATAACTTCGTAAATTAATATAGATACATATATACATATATACATATATGACATTACAATATGAGTCACGTTGAATCGTTACTACCGTATAATATATGACGTACATACATGGTACATATATACGATGCACCTGAAATGCACGTGTAACGTTCACGCGACACTTTTGACGATATCATTTTCTAGGCACATGCATACGTCAGTGTTGCATGTCTCTCGGTTGTTACCCTACCGACACACTTTGACCGGCAAAGGAGACCCCGTCTGATCCATTCCCCCTCATTTCCACCCGAACAACCCCTCCGTTGATGTTACACAACTTGTACAAGATCCTGGGACACGAAATCCTGACCCCAAGTGTGTCCCCAAACATCTGTCGGTGAAACTATCAGAAATTTACTTCATCTTCATTCCATTTTTTTCCCTTGACGTTCCAATCGTGATCATACAAGACCGTTCGTAGGACTGTACAAAGTAAAAAAAAGTTTCAAACAAAAATTTGTCCTCGACATATTTAAGTGGTGAAAGATTCAAAATTTTGTTTTCACAACAGATTACGCGTCGTTAAAAGTATAGTTTCTATTACTGAACTAATTTATGCGTGTTGTAAAATATATCTAGATTAAATCAACTCGATTTGTGAACTTGATCTCAAGATATCGCAGAATCAACGTTGTCGAGTCGTGCGTGGATCGTAAACAAATATATAAATTAATTATCTAATCGCCGTTTTCTATTTCCCGACCTATTACAATGACATTAGAGTTCGAGCTTACAGTCGACACGAAGAAAAATAAAGAAAATGAAACAGAATAAAGAAGAAAAAAAAAAAAAAAACCCAAAAAGAACCCCGACGGAAAATAAAACAGCAAAAAATAACAATTCAAGGCTGCTAATTCCTACCGCCGTTACACGATGTATACCAACTAACGTAGAGTTGTATAGCCACGTTATACGTTTGTTAATTTATGCGGAAGATCAGTTGTTGAGATCGCCGGTCGCAGCCTGTATAGATATAGAGTAGAGTACAAGGGTAACCCGTATACATAGATACCGTGTGTATAGGTCGGAACTCGAGCAGCGTTTCTCAGCCTTCGTTACGGAACGAAAAGCGTTGTCACGGATCGAAACCGGCGTGGTTTTAATCAGCCGTCCGCGAGCCGGCCGGATTGTGAGGTTAGAATACCATTCGAGGACGTACGGAAAGGGCGATGCGAATTTAGAGAGTAATTAGAGAAAGCCGGGGAATTAGAGAGTCACTGTATGTATGAAAGTCGACGCGGGGGTTGCGTGACGAACTTATCGCTGGTATGTATGTACTACCGCAGTGTAAAACGGAGTAACACTGTAACGGTGAACATTACCCGTGAGCACACGCGCGGAGTCCCCAACCTAGGCTGCAGCAACTTCGAAACGATCTTATAACCCATCTGCACCGGTTGCGGGACAAGGAGAACGGGCCCAACCCTTTGGCACCGAGCTTCGGATTTTGTGTTTTCTTCTTCTTTTTTTTTTTTTTTTTGCAAAGTTCTTCTCGCGAGAATGAATCTTCGTCCGGAAAAAATGGTATTCGAGGTTCGAGTGGATAGGAATTTGACATCATTCGTGTCCGTTGATTTTCGCTTTAACGATTCGCCAGGTTTCAGGTTTATAGTCGGGCTAAATTTAAGGTATTATTGGTGGGATATTCTCAACCGAAAGTGAGTCTCGGTGAGAATGTTGAACATTTTGCGATGGGATATTGATCTCGGATAAATCAATCATAACCAAGTTGATGAGATAATTCGTTTTGAATAATAATAATGCTAAGAAGATGTTAATAAATTGATAAAAAGAAATAAAAATTTGTGTAACCAGTTTAGTGGTGATATTTTTATATTTCATATAAAATGAATTCACTGATTTTCTTATGGATTTTTGTCGAAATTTTCCCAAAAACTATCTGACATTTTTAACAGCATATGAAATCAAAAGTGTGACAATATTATTTCTGGTATTTTCATGATTTTTCTGAATTGAAAAAATTTGCGTCAATCGTGCTTTTGGCACAAAGATTACAATTCCACGAGACTGCTTCGATCCTTTGGAATTAAACCTGCAGGATTATTTCTTTTCAAACCACAGCGATTTTTAGAAAAAAAGACAAGTTTTCAAGCTTCAGGGGATAAAAATTCGTGCAAAATTAGTTCATTATTTGCAGCCTTAATTTTGTTCTCACTTGTTCACGTTTGGTTCGTAATTCTTTTTTCTTAAATCTAGTGATATCTGGGGAATAATATTTTTCGCCGTAATAACCTAACGGTTTTCATCTAGTGTTTTTTTTTCCGACTATTCGTTATTTGGCTACATTTATACATACAGTACTTTTTTTTTTCTCTCTTACTCGAAGTTTTCAGAGCGTATTTAAATACCTTTGAGAGTCGAGAGGTATTTTTCCGTCGAGTTGGTAACCCCGATAGCCATGTGGAAAGACGTACCGCACAGTTCGCGCGTAAAGGCCGGCGAGATCTCTCGGAACGTGCGGCGACACATCGTGCTGAATTAATTTATGGGGAGAGCCGAGAACGTCGTTTTCTGCAGCCCGCGACGTCCTCGCTGCTCTGTTGTTTCTTGCAATTAGCATCGACCGGCTCTCTACGTATGTATGTATGTACGTAGGTAGGGTACGACAATCTCTGGGGATATCGCCCGTCGCTGTTTCTCTCGTAGTATGCTGCGCTTCCATCGCTGCATTACCGTGCCCTTGAAGTAGGACCAAGGAAATTATCGCGATTATCCCTGAAACGATTGGTGCCCCGAGAAAATTTCTCCGTATCGAGGACTATCTCACTATTCTCTAGTCTATGCACATGTCTAGGGTTTTTTTTCTCTCAGCAGTTGTCAACTCTGTTTCATTTTCTTAATCATACTCGCTAAACTGTCGTAACTTCTTATGGTATTCTTAATTTGCTGTACTCGGTGCGCTCTGACTGCGATTTCCCTAGTTTTCGACCAATAACAAAGACGAAAATCTAGGGGAAACGTACTCAGCATAGCTAGTTAAAAAGGTTGTCAAAACTTGAATAAAACACCATAATCTCCACATAAAATCTATAAATCAATGCTCCCGCTCTCAGGCCTCCTAAATAAAACACGATCTTTTTTTAAGTCTTCACTAAAGATGCAGTGTTTCGAGTTTTGGACACCCAAGAATTTCCCCCAGATTTGCTAGACATCTCCTTCGATGTTCGGGCAAATTTCATCTGACAACAGTAAGACCCGGCTGGTTGCAAACTGAAATTTTTTCTTCCTTTCATTTCTCGAGAATGGAAATGATGCGGGGATAAATTGCGAGAATTCGATAAACGAAATTTCATTCGACGTCCGTTAAAACGTTGTGAGCATCGGGGAGCGCGGTTGGGTTTATGAAACGCGATAAACGCGATAAACGAAAGAGCAAAATGAAATAAAGTGGATTTCGAACGGAGAAACGGAGGATTTCTAATACTGCATCCGTCTGGGCCAGGGACCCGAAGGGCCCCCGGTGTCCGTCTCGGCGAAGGGTAATCGTTTGATAATCTAGAAGGAATTTCCTCGCGCTGCAGACACTCGGTGCTACCACATGATAATCTTTCACCGTCTCCTCTTCCTTTTCCTCTTCATCTTCTTATTTTTTATATCTTCGTCTCGCTTTTTCGGATGGATTGCGTGAGACGCACGCGTCATTCCTGAGCAGACAATTAATTACTTACATTACGTCTTGGAATGCCCACGTGTGTGGGGCTGGCTACCTATCTATATCTACTACCCACCTTCTCTCTCGATTATCCCCAACGATTCTCCAAACCCCTTCCATCATCTCACGCATACCTCCCGGGTATGATCAGCCATGGGATTACATTATGCCTCGCGCGTTATTTCATGGGCCAAACGCAACGGGGTGCGGAAAAGAGGCTTGCGGCTGTATGTATTTTGCGATACAAATTTAGGAAGAAGAAGAAGAAGAAGAAGAAAGAAAACAAAAAACAATTTGTTTTCCTGCCGCGATTCATTTAACCCCTGATTTTATAATTATGTACACAGATTATAATTATAATTCGTTTTTCTTATATTTATATCGCATATTGCGTGTACGGGAGATTTTGTTTATTTTACATCATCGCTGGGCGAGGTTAAATAACACTGAGTTATGTACACATCGACAAATTAAATTCTTCAAATAATATATATCCAAGTAATTTGAATCGGAGAGAAAAGTTAAAATATTCCGGGGACAAATGCACGCTTTTTCTACTACAATTTTTTATCTCACCCACGCAAAGTTAAAAGTTGCGTGTATACGTATAAAGTATAATATTTGAATCATCGATAATTTCATGGGTAATAATGTTAATTGGTTTGGTGTAAACATTTTTACCACCTGATAATTTTTTTTCTGTGTTAATACACTTAACACGCTGAAAATGGATTACGAAATTTTATGAGTCAATTGTTGGAACAGATTGAATTAATGTAGTGAATTGATTGTTCGATCATTGATTGGATTTATAATAATCTGGGTTTCCTGATCCGAAAGTCTCACGATCACAGGACTGTCTTGGTTTTTCCAAATCAAAGCTACTAAATATTCCTGGATCTCCAGATTCACACAATTGCACCTATTTTTGTGTTACTGAAATTTACAACTATCGCAAGATTTGAATTTCGCGCCATTAGTGCGGTAAAATGTTGCCACCAAAAAACAAAAGACAGCGTGACAGCTGACTGTTCAGAGTTATTAAAAATGGGGCGCTACGAAATTTTTCAATTAATCTCTTCACAGTCGATGAAGTCAAATCACTATCCCAACGATATTTTGTACGAAAATTGCGAACTGTAGCATCCAAACCTTCATTACTTGAAAAATGTTGCTAAATAATGAAGATACGTTGTTCTTTCGTCTGACGTTCCATTTTTAATAACGCTGAACTGTCAGCCGTTACGCTGCCTTTTGTTTCTTGGTGGCCCCATTTTACCACACAAATGGCGCGAAATTCAAATCTTGCATGAATTTCGAGACACCTTTTACACCCAATATTGGGTTTCCTGCATTTCTACGCAACACATTTTACCAAAATTTCTCCTTTTCTCGGTTTTTAACATCTTCCGATACGAACGCAGTCATCCTTCCAAATAGTCCAAGTGTGATTATCTTACAAAATATTGCTGCATAATGAAAATGCGTTGTTCATTCATCTAGAGTTCCATTTTTAATAACACTGAACTGTCAGCCGTTACGCTGTCTTTTGTTTCTTGGTGGCCCCATTTTACCACACAAGTGGCGCGAAATTCAAATCTTGGATAAATTTCGGGACACGTTTTATACCCAATATTGGGTTTCCCGCATTTCTACGCAACACATTTTACCAAAATCGCTCCTTTTCTCGGTTTTTAACATCTTCCGATACGAACGCAGTCATCCTTTCAAATAGTACAAGTGTGAACAATCGCCACCCTGTATAGGAGCCCATCCCCTTGTCGCGCATTGCGCAGGTACACGAACAGTGCAATGGGCTGCAGGAAGAGCGACGGTGTATCGTTGCAGACACGACGGGGCGCACTCGGGTACCGATTGCCCCGGGTAACAATCAATGCACGAAATGATAGATATTAGACATCGGACGGTGTCCATCTCTACGTGCTCACGTATAGCCAACTTCACGGGCTTACACTTTTCTCTTTTTATCCCCATATACTCTACTCTTTTCTTCATGATCTCTTCTCTCTCTCTCTCTCTCTCTCTCTCTCTCTCTCTCTCTCTCTCTCTCTCTCTCTCTCTCTTCAATTTCTTTATTTTCCTTATACAGTACGACACGTCACGTTGTTGCTGTACGAGAATCCAACCTCCAGTCAGCAGAATAGCGATTGGGATGTAGGCTCGAAACACGCCATCTGATGGCGAAAAGTATCCGTTTACCAAGGTGTCGTATTCAATTATACATTCAGTTCTTCGTTATATTTTTTGGTTCGCATTGACTCGTCGTGACATAATAATAATCTGAAAAGCTTGCGCGACTGTTTCTGAAATTTAAATACACCTACAATTCGCCTGGACATGAATATCAGCTGATCGTTTTAATCGACGCCATATTGCCAGTTTTCGCGATTTTATCACACAGTTTTGAAAAAATTCTGATCGCTTTCAACTAATATACAAATATAAAGCAAGTTGAAAGATGGTATAGAGCGGGAGAGTGTGAGAGAGAGAGAGCGAGAGAGAGAGAGAGAGAGTTGGAGCTATGTAGAAGCTATAAAAGGCAGAAGGATGGAGGGTTGATCCCCAGGGTGGATATAATGTCTCGTGGCTATTGTAAAGTTTGATAATTGTCTGGCCATTTGAGTCAACCGTTCATTAGCATATTTAATTAGTAATATTTAAGATTTTTCGCCCAGCGGGATGCACGCCCGTTAAAAAATAAGACGCGAGGTGGGATATAACCCTGCCCACCTATATCCTTGTACACAGACACATATATACGCCCTTATCGTAAATTTCACTCTTAAACACTGTCACCACCACGTCCTTCGTATTACACATATCTATACACCACACCATACTACACGTAAAATACCCGTACGAGGTATAACCGCCGCTATAATGCGCGGTTCTATACACAGTGTTCAGTTTTGAAAAAAAAATCCTCCATTTTCTTCTTTCCGTCGTTAATTAGCTGTATACTTCATACATGTTGTTGCACGAATGTATTATACGCTAATTGAAATGAAATTCGAACGTCGTGTGTTAGATCCCCAAATTTGTTTCACACACAATAATTACAAAAGAAAAAAGAAAAGAAAACTGCTTCGAAACCGCACCGCATTGGATATGCCTAATGCGCATCAGTCAACAGTTTGTTTGATTTTTGTCCCATTAACCGATGGAGTTTGAAAAGAGGAGGAGAGCGATCATAGCATCAGCCCACATATTGTGAGTATCGAATGGCCCCCTTGGAGTGTGTGTGTCTTTTTTTTTTTTTTTTTTTTTCATTTCGTCTCATTCTCCTAATCACTTCAGCTGGCGATTGACGAATGATAGATTAAAAAAAAAAAAAATTTTAAAATTTCACACGGTTATGCAGCATAATTCGTTTTACAATAATGCGGTATAACTGACCGAACGCGGAATATTTTTACTCACGTATAAACGATTGCGTACATACATTATATATATATATATGTATACGTATACATATACAGCTGATAGAAGCAGTTTTAATGACTCCGAGATCGGAATAGGGCGATCAAAAATAAAAGGTAATTAAAGAGGGCAAAAAAATAATAATTCCTCGCCTCATCGTAAGCGGCAAGGCTAGGCAACGTGGGCTCTCTGCACATGCAGCCGTACCGCAGCACCATTTAGGCTTGGTCTAGTGATCGTTGCGCGTGTATACATACACACACACACACACACATATATATACATGGGTAAGTACATGCCAGTATACGTGTTACAGGTACGTGTATATCCGTCGCTGCGAACGCGGCCCCGAGTTTTACGGAGAGGGCTAAAGGTAGGCGGCAATGTGTTTCCCCGGCTAATTATTAGAGCCCATTACGTATTGTTTAACGAACCCCAGAGCCGAGCTGAGGCACCCATTAGGCAACGCGCTTACGCCACACCGAGGAATAATATAACCTGATGCAGGTGCGCCTCGATCCGTCTGCATCCCTTGGACGCGGCCGTGGAACACCCAAAAAGCGCACTTAACCCTCTGGATGAAATGCGGTCATTGAGAGACCCCCGACTTCCGGAACGGAAAACGCACTTTCGTAACACCGTGCGTGTTCGTAAGTTGAACCCCCTCCCTGCCCCTCGTATACATACGCGACGATAATGTGGATTGAGAATCGATCGACCGGAGCAATTGAATTGAGGGACGAACGAAAAAGGAGAGATGGTGAAGAGAAAAAAAATGACGATTTTAATTTAATCGAGCTTTTAATGACATCGTGTATTATGTGTATGTATGTGGCATACCACGTCAAATTGTCAGCCCGTCTACCTCATCGTCGTCGACTTTAAATCATTTTTTAGCAGTACGATGCTGCAACCAACCTATGTGAAAGCTCTCGGAAATTTTGTCAGATTTTTTTAACCACCGGTGAAATTGAAAGACAAAAGAAAACCGAAACTCCAATTGCGAAAACACGATTTTTAAATATCTGCAGTAATTCACACAGATTCTATGATTTGAAATGTGATTTTCAAGAACCGTGCCATAGTGCGATCTCAATATTTATTGTTTATTTTCGCAAGTTTTTGGTTTTTCCATGTCGAGATTGCAGTTTTTTTTTTCTTTTTACTTTTTTCTATTCCCCGATACAAGCAAATCACGTAATCATGAAAATAATGCGATTCTGAGATTTATTTAGATCGAGGCGTATGAAAAATTAAAAAGCAAAAAGATTCTGACGTGGTAAAACTAAAAAATTACGAATCAAAGTAGTAAATATTGAGATCCTATTATCGTGTGTTGTTCAAAAATTACATTTTAAATCACAGAATCATTGTACGCGGCAAACAATTTTCTTTCGAATTATATAATAAATTATATTATAAATTGTAGCAGACGACGGGCCATTCGATCATTAGCGATTCACTCTGTATGCAAAATGTCTATAAATTGCGTTGCTTGTGAAGAGAGAAAGAGAAAGAAAAAAAAAACAAAAGAATCAAACTGGTAGAGTTACGAACAAGAATTAAGCAATATATTAACAATTAGTCAAGCTTCACGGTCGGTGTCCTGAACGCAAAATGATAATACACGTATGTAGAAATGAATTTTGGAGAAAGAAATGTGAAGTTAAAGAACCGCTGAGCGAAATCCTTTCGTATATCTTTTCTTTATTTTTTATTTTATTTTATTTTTTTTTCGTGATAATTTTTTGTCAATTAATATAGTTTATGACCGGTCGTTGGGAAATTATTACAAGGTAGGATGCAATGTAAGGCTTATGCGTATTCTTATTAGCAGAGGGGCGCAGGATTTTTAACTTTTTTTTTTTTTTCTATGAAATTTAATCTTTTTATTTGGTTAATTTGACTTGTTTTGCTCCTGCTGTTTCGCCCGCTTGTTGGTTTTTGAGTATAATTTGTGGCGATGGCCGAGCGAACCCCGCAACGCGTACTCGAGCGGCACCAAATCTTGACCATAATTATATTGCGAGACACACGGCGCATCCTGAAAAGGATCATACACGGCAGGGTGCCAACTACAAGTACGGTGGTTAAATAAATTCCATCTGGTCATCCGCCGCACGCTCCTTCTTCGCAGGCTGCTGAGTATGTACGAATTTTGTATACATATATAGGTATAAGTATACGCGGGACGTTGATATACCTTCACACTCACGTGTAAGATTATATTTTAACAAACTCGATCTTGGGCCTTACTTTATTTCTGCCGAGCCTCAATTTTGTCCCTAAGTGTTTCAAATTTTATGCAATAAAATACCGCTCCTGCGGAACCTCGGAACGATGAAAAGGTTCCAGACCCATTTCTCAACTTATTGAAATTCGATGAAAATTGAGTTTCAACCGCTTTTAGGGAACCACGCTACTGTACGCGATATTGCATTAAAATTGGAAACTCGGTACAGACGAGTGGAGATGACCGAATTTCGGCAAGAAATAGACGAAGTTGAATAAAATTTCACGTTATTCGTAGCCAAAAACTAATCCTATAAAACTCGTACACGTGGAAACGAACAATATTATTCCAAACTCCGGTCACTTTAAATTTCACAATTTTTACGTTGCTAATGCAATATCAGCAAGATCTTGCGAGGGCAGGAAAATAAATTTACACGTAAATCAGATGACATCTAAATTTTTAAATACATCCACGACTTCAGATTAAAACTCTGGTAGGTTTAAAACCGCCCAGGTAATAGAAAACAACCATAAAAAATAAAGGTATCACGCGCTCACCGAAAGTCAATTAATTCAAATGTATTCAAAGCAAAACGTCCGATTTAATTGATACCGTCTATAAAACAGCCGCCTCTGTATAGCACACGAGTTTAACTTCAACGACTGACTGCAGGGAGCGCCTCGGTAAAGTGGAGGGGGAGGGGGGGGCGACCGAACGTCATTCGCTTTCCGACCGCCGACCGAGAAACATCATTCGACAACGTAAAAATCTCCGTTTTCATCGCCGCTTTGCGTTATCGACTGAAATTTGGATTTTACTCTGAATTATTCGAACTACAGTGAACGAATATTGAGAAGTTTGTTGCATTTATTTTACTTGCTGAATTTTGTATCGATAGAATCGTGGTAACGAGATCGATGCGATGCGTGAAGCAGTTACTTTGTACAAATCTCCGACCAAGACGTCGTAGCAAAGTTGTTATTAAATATTAATTACATTACTCGGTGTCTTACACGTTGTGTAACGGTTCCGTGATCGTTGGGGTGAAAGTGGGAGGGAGGAAGGGAGGGAGGGATGATGGAGAGAGGGGGGGGGGGCTTAATAACGTCCATTAGGCTACGCGGCTCGCACGCACAAAAGATTTATGTTTAAGAATTCCGAGGCCAAAATATTATGTGAGCCGCGTGAGTGAAACGAGCCGCGATCCGAGCCGTAGGTTCGGTTATAAGAACGAAATCCGGTCTTGATTCGGATTTTATTCCTCTCCGACGGGCAAACGACCTAACCTAACCTAACCTAACCTAACCTAACCTAACCTCACCTCCCCTCACATCATCGGATCGCATCGCATCGCGCTGCCATCGACCGCCCCGAATTAATCGATTAATTGACTCGACTTGACCGTAGAAAATAGGTATACGTATATACGTCTAACTATCCGCGCTCCTCGGAACGCGTGTGGCAATCAGGTGGCTATTAATCCTCAATTACTTTGCCCCGCGCCCCGTTTCGCCTAGCGGTACAGCTCGACGCCTACCAATCCGCCGAACCGACGCGCCACGTTTGAACTTTGAACCTGCGCAATACCTACATGCGTATATATATATACACATATATACGCACACATACACACATATACACATATGTACATACACACACATGCAGACATGTACACGCGATTCCGATGCGCAATGTGTTAATTAGAGATATCGATTAACCGACGCCGCGTCCAATCGATTATTATTACCCATTTTTTACTCACCTTCATTTTACTCGACGTGAAGAAAAAAAAGCAGAGAAAAAAAACAAAAAAACTTTGCGAGCTTTCTTTTACATTGTAACCACGAGCACAGAAGCTACGTACGTATAATTTCTTTTTGGGCGCTGATTATTTTGAGTACAATGCGGTTAATGTCCTCGTCCTGGCCTGCGGCCGTTTCTGTTTTTTTTTTCTTTTTTTCTTCGTGTCGTTTCTTTTTTGACGTTTTTTTTTTTTTTTTGTTTTCTTTTTTTCTTCCCTCTTTCACTCTTTCCTCCGCGAAACAAGACTTTCTAAGAATAATCGGAGGGAGGTAAGAAAATGACCCCTCTAAATTTCCAAGTCAATATCAGGGTAATAGGGTCGCAGGGCCTCTTCGAGGGCAGGAAGTAAGTAAGGTCTAAATCCTTAACGCCGTTGAAAAAGATCGTAAAAGAGGAGGTACAGGCGTCATTTAATAAGGGTGAGGACCTTTTCTTTCCTCTCCGCTGCTCCAAATTCACTCACCCCCTATTTTTTTCTCTCTCTCTCTCTCTCTCTCTCTCTCTCTCTCTCTCTCTCTCTCTCACACACACACTCACTCACTCCCTTTCGCTCTCTTGTAAATTACACATCGTTGTACAAAGTACGTGTAATAGTACCTTGTACGATATAGGTATGATCGAGGACCTGAACGTTCTCTTCGTTTCCTTCGATCGCGATTCGTTAGCTTTCTCGAGGAAGAATTCGTCGATAAATTGTTGCAAAAATCAAAGACCTTGCCACAGAGAGGCAAAATACGAGCGAAAAAGAGAGAAAGAGAGAGAGAGAGAGAGAGAGAAAGGTGATCAGGAGGCCCTCCAGAGGAGTAAAATACATCGCCTTGATCGATGCGAGGTCGGATAATCCCGGGGTTCCCGGTGGCTGGAAATGATAGAATTTTGGTTTTTCGCGTGTAGCAAAAAAAGGCAAACCTGGGTGATTTTATCCTCCGGGATACCCGAAGTAACGGCGGCGGTCGCTTGGCTTCGAGTCTGCAGGCGCGAGTTCACCCTCCATCCAGCAATTCCCTCGGGATCGATTCACTTAACAGCGCGCGACGTCGTCCATTCATTTTGACTTAACTTAAACCGGCGACAAGGCGATCCTGCCCTCAGGGTACGAGGCAACTCGGGACCCTACTCGAGTGGCAAAAATCTGAATTGCGGTTCTGAAGACGGGGAGGGGGGGGGGGGGGGGGCTAGTTTGCAAACTCTAATGCCACTTCTCCACTTCTGTGCCGTCATTGTAGAATATAACTGCGCATCAAAAAAAATTACACAATTTTTTCAACGGTTATTCAAACTTTCGTGGTTACAAGTTTTGTTATGTCTGACCCGTCGAAACTTCAATGCGAATTCACAACGTAGGCGATTCAACGAATAAAGAATAATTCAACGGGTAAATCAAAATTGGTAATGAATTTCGCTGGAATTTCTTTTTTTTTTATTTCTCTCTCTTTCCTACAACTTGTCGAAGATCGTTCCAATTTCACCTTGTTAAGGTAAGTGTACCAGTTACTGACACGTTTAGAACCAATTATTGACCGTTTTAATTTCCAAAGCTATATAAATTCATGGCACAAATTGTGAATTTCTCGATGACTGCGACGAATTGCTAATTAATTTTAGAACCAAGGATGAAACGGATACAACCAACAAAGGTCAATAATTGGGAGAGGGTCAGTAACTGGTACACTTACCTCAGGCATTAAATTTTTTTTCAAGTGTTTCAGCTTCTCGAAAATTCTAGCGATAATGTATGATTAACGTTGTAATAACGGTTCAAATTACGAAAATGTGGTACTGTAATAATTATCCAATGTGATCATCAGCGGTCATCGATACTGTTTATAACTTTTTGAAGCAATGCTGAATTTCTCTCGACACCATGACCCTAATTTTTTGACAAAAAGTCCCCAAATTTTCGAACCATCGTGATTACAATATTTTGGTATTCCGATTTTCAATATTCTGATCAGTTCCAAAATAGTTTCCCGACGTTTCTAAGACACAATATATATCTTCTCTCGTAAATTTCAAATTTTTCGACACCATTCATGGTTCCTGAGGATGCAAAAATTCTAAATCCGATATTAACATTTTCCCGAACCACAATTACAACGTGTTTTCCAATATTTTACACTCAGAGAAATTTTTTGTTCCGGTTACCGCTCAGTCCTCGACTATTTTTATTTTTTACCACAGTCGAAAAATATAGTTCTAGGTAGAAAATGAAAATTAGTTTTGTAGCTGTTGCCGGAAAGTCTGGTATCCGTTACTATTCCTTCTCATTACGATCACTGTTACTATATTTTCTTGTAACTGTTGCGAAAATTTAATCCTTGTGCAACGATAAATTGACGTTAAAGCCTTATTTAACTAAAAAAAATAGAGTAAACCTCACAAACTGATTTTGCGTTGCAATTACCAAAAAAGGATCAACGATAGCGAAAAATGTTTACGCGTACCTCGTTTTTCGTAATTCCAACAATATTCAAACAGTTTTTTTAACGACACCTTTTTTACTCAATTTTTCTAGTTACTATAACAAATGAAATCTTTCTCAGTGCAATTTTCATCGTTACGAATGGTTCGACATTTCTCCATTACATTTTTCACATCACTGTAATTTTATATGTCGGGTATTTGCATTTTAACCAGCATCAGCGGAAGCACCTGGTAGAATGACAGTTACGCAAACTGACTATTTTTCAGAGGGATGGACTGACGGGTGGAGAAAAAGAGAGAGAAAGAGAGGGAGAGAGTAATATGGTGTATGTGCGGTGGTGTTCTCGTGTCTAAAATACGGCAAATTGCCCTTCAATTACAAGCCTATTTGCGAGATATAGCCAGTGTTTAAAAATGATACGGGATCGCGTGGTGGCGACTCTGACGCTGCCGCCGAGGTCTTCCTGAGTCCCCTGCCCATCCATCCATCCATCCATCCATCCTTCCATCCATCCGTCCGTCCATCCAACATCCAATGTGTATCTTCGTATGCACACACGTTCGAGGCATGCCTTTCTACCTCTGCAATTAATCTACCGCAAAACTGCCCGTTGCGAATTTGCCAGTCCCTCTTCTTCTTCTTCTTCTTCTTCTTCTTCTTCTTCTTCTTCTGCTTCTTCTTCTTCTCCTTCTTCTTCGAAGCTTCGACCGATGCACGCGAGAAGACGAGAGCGTGATATTAGTGTAATTATATGATAGTCAGACGCTTATTTAAATACCTATCCGGGTTGTGCTACAGCTTCACCATCTCAAGTAGTTCGATCGGGAAGGTTCTGAAGCTCTTGGAGAACCTCGGAATGTGTGGCTAGACCAGTTCACGCAATTATTTTTAACAACTTTCAACCCGTACGCGCCGTTTCTTATTCGACAAGTGTAATGTGGCATATCATATCAAATATTTACGCATTAAACTTACGTGATAGGTTCACGAATGAACTGAATTCAAGAACACTGTGCACAAGTTGACCTACTGAGAGTGAGTGGGAAATTTTTTCGTCTCAAGTAAAACCTCGTTCCCTTCTTTCGTCTCGATTTTCTGAAATCTGTAGATCATCGTCGAGTGAATTTTGCCGTTTGTAAACGAGAAGTGAACAGCTGAATATGAAGATTGAGTTAGGAAATGAAAAAACTTATAAATACCGAACCGAAAATTGTGATCGTTGAAAAGAACGCCGAGATAATTTACCTCACTGCCAAACAAATCGGTGAATTATTTTAATGACGCCCACCGGTGAGTGGATTATTATTATATACGTCCGCCTTCCATACACGCCTTGTAATGTTAGACCGGCTGTGTTTATCAAAGCGTTTTATCAGACTTATGAGAAATATGTGAAAATTATATACATGCAGGCACTGGGCTGTGTAACAATGCCGCAGTCCGGATCCAGATCGACCCATGGCGGTTCAGGTTTTATACTCATGGATTTACATTCGCAACCGTCGTCAGTTCGGTAGGAGAAAATTGAAATTTCTTACTTCATTTCCTAACCGTCAAATCGCGTGCCCGTCGACGTATTCAAACCTTGAGATATTATTCACCGGATACATTCCTGCTGGCTGAATTATTACAACGATTGTTCGATATTTTGTTGTTTTTTTTCTTTCATTCAAATTTCCCGCGTCGGCTTTATTCCTAACCTCATTTCGATCACCGTTCGATGCATCGTCCTATAATATTTACTACCGTCCTTTTCGCGATGAAGTTACGAAGATGATTATACGTCGGTGTTTCTGAGATATTAAACGACGAGCCTCTGTTGTGACCTTGAGATACAAGGTCAACCTTAAACGGTCTAAAGTAAAGGCTCTAAAGCGAAACTTGATGTCCTCTGAAAGTCAGCACTTGAGTGGTGAGTCTAAGAGTAGAACCGCATTGATGGTTGGTTGGGTGCTTGAAACTTTGAGAGAAAGAGAGAGAGAGAGAGAGTGAAAGATGGTATTACCTCATAAATTCCATCCGCATAAGCTTAACCGTCGTAAATAAACGCGGTTGATATTTAAGTCCTTGCTGATTAAAATATAGATTACGGTTTCCTGTGCCACCCGAAAGCTTTTCCTTCTCCTCCTTTTACTTCTTCTTCTTCTGCTTCTTCTTCTTCTTCTTCTTCTTCTTTAGTACTTGGCTAAGTTACGCGTGTATTTATAAGCCTGGAAAGGTTCACGTCCATAGGAACCGCGTGGCGACGTTTAACTGCACATCCGTTAGGTGGAGGTAAGGTAGGTTCCAAAGTGTTTTACCATACATTATGATTAATTGTAGCCGCAACTTATCTCCGTTCCTAAAATACACCCCACGTCAGTCGCGGGACGCGTCAGGTCCGGTTACCTCTTCTTCCTCTTCCTCTTCCTCTTCCATTTCTTTTTCTTCTTTTGTTTTTTTTGTCTCTCTCCTCGGCATGAATGTTCGGCGTGCAATTTTCATAAAAAATTTTTATCGCGCACACGAGTATTCTTAATTACCGTCCCGTTATCCATGTATTAAATTAAATCTGTCGCTACTTTCCTAACCGTATTTACACTCTGCCGATTTATTCTTCTTTCTTTTCTTTACCTCTTCCCTTTTAACCAACCGGATTACTCCCTCGGCGATATAAATTGTTCCTTCTTACCAATCCTATTCCCCCAAGGTTTCCCTGAATTTATTTTTTTTTCTTATTTTTTTTTTATTTCTCTTTCTTTCTCGCTTCTCTCCACTCCCTCGCACAACTTCGCCGTCCTTATTTAGCGGCAATCAGCGCCGGAAACCAACAACGGGAGTAAATGGTTCTCTTCGTTATGTAACCCCATTATCCGATCTCATTTACCGACTTGCGATACAATTGTGAAAATCGTTTCCACACCGTTCGTCAGAGACGCCTGAAATCGATCGTACAAAGTCCGAATGTTCAGCACGACTGTATCGCCATTTTCGTTACAGACATAGAACCAGTAACCAACTTCATATCCCATTCGCGATTCTATTTTCTGACCAGACTTGCCAACTTCGCAATTCTCAACTATTCGCCCCGAGTTTGGCCAATTTCCAGCATCGAGTGTATAGGTATACGAGTACGGATATGTATAACGAAAATTCCGAGTGTTGAACAGGCGATAAAAAGCCTCCCATTCGATATTCATTCTGTGGATTGTAGCAACGCGGTTGAAACTCGACGGTTAATGCGAGCGCTCGTTTCACCCTCGACTCCATTATTCCAATACTTTTTCACCCCGTTACATTTTTTTCTTCTTTATGTACCCCGTACACTCTCTCTTTCTCTCGTACTCGGTATTGCACAGATTTACTCCGCTCTCAAGCTCGCTCGCTTGGCTTACACACATTGGTACACCAATGCGCGTACACGCTTACATATGATCACCGCGACTTTGCTGGGTAGGTGGATGGGTACTCTTACACTTCCACTTCCCTTTTATCCCTTTACAGCTCCTCGTTCACGCCGCACGCTGACGTTATACTCATCCCGAGTTCACCCACGGCTCACGGTTGTTTCACGTTCAGGATATCCTCCACTTCTAACCCTTTTCAAACCACCAAATGACGCGGTGAAAATGTCATGAACATACCGTAAACGCACTCTCCTCATCTTTCAGTCATGCTAATCCACTATGGCGACGTGTCCTCTTCTCTCGATGTCACCTTGCCATTTTATGGTAAGTAAATAATGATGTTGAACCGTTTTATTGGTATCATAGAAATTTCGAGTATCACTCGCAATTGGCATTTTTCAGTTGGCGCCATATTTGGATTTGCAAAGTTCGAATCTGTAAGCTTGAAAAGTGACATTTGTGTAGTTGCAGAAAGGTCGTCACAGATCAGAGAACAAAAGGTAACCTCCACAAGCATGCAAAGTTTTTACTCACAGTTACTTGCTTTAACTGAAAAATGACGATTTTTTAGTCGCGTTACCATCGTCGCTGGGGTGCGACTCGATCGTTAAGGTTTTCGTGACAATGTGAGCATAGCAGACCAGTTGCAACTGATTCCAGTTCAAGTATCGATCCATTTTATCGATTGATCCTTTCCGAAAAAGGAGACTGCCCGGAAAAGAGCTTGCGATTGCGTTAAAGTGGTTTTCTAGGTTTAACGTCGGTCACCGGTTGGGTTGACGGGATCCCTTGTTCACCGTTCGGATGAGGCAGCGTGGCACCGGACATGTTCGAACGGGTCCGACATTGAACTTGTCAGGAAATAGGTTTGAAACGAAGTGTGATAGAAGGAGAGTTACAGTGATTGCACGTTGTAGGTACATCCGATGATCGAGTGTATCTTCTATTGGATCCCGTCGGCGTTGATAGAGTGTATAAATCTCCGTGTGTATATTACACGCAAGAACGAAGAATGACGAAAGAGAGTTTTGATGAAAAGTTCCGTGGAAGTAAAAAAAAAAAAAAAAACAAAACGGTAAGAAAGAATTGTCGAAATCGATTAATAAGATCGCGGTTCCGTTGCTTACCCACGGTATAATCATTTTTAACATAATCATCGATTACAGTCAATTTATCAGAGTCAAATGTTACAACGGTTTGGTTAATACCCTGGCGTTTCGTGTGTCATGTATCTAGGTATGTGTACGATGGCTGACGCAAGATAATATATATATGATTGACGGGCTGACGATGAGAGGAAGAGAGAGAGAGAGAGAGAGGCAATAGGCGAAACGAGCCAACCGACGAAGCTCACCAATTTTTCTACCTCTCTATTTGTTTCTTGTTTTTTTCTCTTTCACCTGCTTTCGAATCTCCTTCTAACTTCCGAGTACACGCGTAGTGATTCTCGGACTGCGGAACGCGCATCTCCGCAATTAAATGGGCCTTGTAACCGACCGATAGGAAATGAGACTTATTCTTGAGTTTCGAAACGGTAACCGGTGTTACCCACACGTGGACTGCATCCGACTATCGTAAAGGTGTCGTAATTTCGGGTTGGAGGAGAAACAGAAAGGAAAAAAAAAATGAAAAATGGAGCTACAACACATCGGGGAGGTAAAAAAAAGATCGGGGTAAATGTGTCCGCAACTTGCAGCCAGATTTCTCATTCCACCAGAGAAGCTTTCGAGCTTTCTTCGAACGGTTCTACGGTTATATGCGTATTTATACTGGAGAGGCATGATCTTTGTATGCATTGGTACTTATGGTCATATGAGTTACGTCAATGTACATACGTAGTGGAGGTTTGGTGCACACGTGATACGCGGACGTCTACTGGTGTACATAAAGGAACTGAGGAACTAAGGGCTCATTACAAGTTTATGGCTGGTCATTTGGGCAGCCCGGGGCGCGAACGCGGAATCGTAACATGCAAAGAGGCCATCACGAGGCCCAGTTACTCTCCCTTCTTCTCTCTCTTTCTATCTTCCTCTTTCCGCTCTCTTCCTCCTCTTTGCTATCCAATCTCAGCACACGTCATTGGTGTTATTTTTACTCTTTTTAACTCCTCGTTTTCTCCCCTGGTCTCTGTCCCTCCCTCATTTAACCACACATGCGCGAACTCGGTCGACTTTTTCGCACTCAGTACCAGAAAAGGATTCAATTCTGTTGAAAATAGCTGACGATCACTATCGTCGATATTCAAACGTTCGAACTTAAATTCAAACCTCAAACGTTCTTCGGACTGTCTTTTATTCTCGTCTTTTCCTTGGCATTACTGGTTCGTTCCATGCAACAGGCACATGAAAATCGAGTTTCAGAAATCCGTCGAAGAAACGCTTTTGAAACGAATGATAAGACTGTGAGAGGATGAAAAAAAAAAAATTCAATATATAAGACTGATACCAAACCTCGCAATTAAGGTTGAAAAAACCGAGGAGAGAAAATGAGAAGTATAAAGAAAAATCCGCTTTGACATTTTGGGGGGGATTTTTTTCACACCTTTCCTTTTTCACCATCCGTCCTTCGTTTTCTTCTTCGTTTCTTTTACACCGTCGACGTGGCGACATCGAATGGGCGTTGAAGTCGATTAAAAGAGAGCTTCCAGCGTCCTTCTCTCCTCCTTCATCTCTCTGTCTTTCACCTTCGTTAGCGAGCTCTGCTCGACGGAGTTTCACGGTAGCGGAAATAGTACCCCGCAGGTTGAAGGAGAGCTTGACACCGCCCCAATCCGATTCAGTGATCTCTCTTTCCGCTGGCGTCGCGACGCTTCTTCTTCACTTTCCTTCTTTTTCAGCATTTTCCTTTGGAGACCCTCAGACCATTCCAATCCTGAATGTGTGTATTTTTTACCCTCTCAATGCGTCCCGCGTCGCGACGCGATGAGGGGTGCGAAAATCGGATTGAAAATCAAACAACAGCTCTGCAGGTGCGTGATGAAATCGAACGTGGAAAAACAAAGCAAAATACAAAATCGCCGGGGGTGAAAAACACACTCGCCGAACTTGTCGAGTCACCAAACAACCGCTGACGTCTGGTACATTCGGAAATCGAGATTCCCTGATGAGACAGAACCACACTGAGAAAAATTTCATTTGTTATAGTAACTAGAGAAATTCAGTAAGACAGGCGTCGTTAAAAAAACTGTTTGAATACTGTTGGAATTACGAAAAACGAGGTACGCGTCACCATTTTGCGCTATTGTCGATCCTTTCTCGGTAATTGCATCGCAAAATCAGTTTCTGAGGTTTACTCTACTCTTTTAGTTAAATAAGGCTTTAACGTCAATTTATCGTTGCACAAGCATTAAATTTTCGCAACGGTTACAAGAAAATATAGTAACAGTGATCATAATGAGAAATAATAGCAACGGATACCAGACTTTCCTGTAACAGGTACAAAAATAATATTCATTTTCTACCTAGAACTATATTTTTCGATTGTGGTAAAAAATGAAAATAGTTAAGGACTGAGCGGCAACCGGAACTAAAAATTTCTCTCAGAGGAATGTGCAGTTTCGTCCTGATTGCAGCCAAGAGTCCTCGAAAACTCGACCGGTAGGACACAGGGCCATAATCAGTGTCCTGAAAGAATTCGGACAGGACACTGTCGAGGGTGGTTGTGTGCAGCTGGATTTCAGGTGTTGATTATGGATCACCGACGTGTATTGTTTTTGGAAAACGTGACCACCAGCCGGTAAGTTGAATGCTTCAGGCATGTGCCGACATGCGGCTTTCGGTTTGTAGAACGTATTTTTCCAACCGCGAAGTCAACGTTTCGTTTTGTTTGCCGACAGAAAAGCTAACCTAGGCATATCCGGGCAGGCCATAAACTTCTTTCTTCATACGCGTGTATGGGAGCATGGATTCACGCGAGACTAGCCGGTACCAATGTCACGGTGCAAAGGCCGAGTCCTCGGACCTCACGTGCGAGTGAAGGGTGTTATTTTTAAGCCCGTGTCGAGGACGGCAAACAACCCTTATTTGCCGGGGATATTTACCGCCTGTCCATCTACGCATGCAGTGCGTGATATATCGCCCCGTGCGGTGTGCCTTGGGGTCATCTCTCCTCTCCTCTCCGCCTCACTTCCACCTTCCAGGATCCCCCGGGTCCCCATCAGCACATCCTCCGAACACTCCTCTTCCTACCTGGCCGCTATGCCCGGGTTCGTCCAAAGAGTCCAGACGCGACACTCTTGGACTCCGGGGTGCAGGGAATGTCAAAGGAACGGGAAGATACCGGCATTCACAAATATTGAGACTAGTTTCTGACAACTGTACCTAACCGTGACATATTACATTCACGGGACCTGCTCGTTTAGCCGTGGGTTATAGTCGTTGGATGCACACTGACGCTCCTACGTCTACGCTGGTCTCGTTGTCCAAGTTTTTTCAGGTGGTACTTCTACGAGCTGTTTTTTTGTTGCTTTGCTTCTTTGATCGGTATGGATAGACGGAAATAGCGGGTTGCGTTCACCGAACGACGATTGTCGAGACATACTTCCGAGGTACAATACCGCAGTACCTCTTTTGTCACTGTACTCATAATCTGACAACTGCGGTAAAATCACTCGGGGTATGATCTATGATGGGAATTTCAAATACTTCTGATGGATTCGAGTGACTTTATGTGTAAATTGACTTCAGGCTGGATTCCGAGGGTTGTATTGAAGGAACTGTATCAGTAAAATGACTTCGGATGACTTACGAAAAGGATGATCCACCAGTTACTGCTAAAGAATTTCGAACACTTTTCACGGTTTACGGTGAACTATGTGCGTGAATTGACTTCAGGCTGAACTCCAAAGACTCAAGAAAGTTTGATAATTGATATCAAGAGACTTCTCTGCAACTGTAGTAGAAGGACTTGACGTGAAAAGGTTGATTTACAGTAACTGCAAAAGAATTTCAAATACTTCTGTTGGCTTCGAGTGACTTTATGTGTAAATTAACTTCAGGTTGAATTTCGAGGACCTCATCCAAGAATCGGAATTGCAATCGAGAGATCTTTCCGTCAAATGTATCAGTAAAATGACTTCGGATGACTTACGAAAAGGATGATCCACAGCTACTGCCAAAGAATTTCGAATACTTGCGACGGCTCGTAGTGACTGTGCGTGTTTAAAATCGACTTCAGGTCGAGTTCCCATGTCTCGATTAACAGGATCACCAATAAAATTCTGCGACCTTGTACAACACGATGAGATTGAAGGTGGTCAATGCATTTCAAAAGATCCAAGCCCGTCCCTTGAATATGCAAGAATACACCAGAGGCGAGGAAGCGTTTCCGGGCTGATTCTGAAGCCTTAGTTTTTAGACGTGGAGCCATAACCGCATACTTCCACGCCCACCACGTGTTGTACAATCCATTATCCCGAAGAACACCGTGCTCTTGAGTACCTACACCAATTACCGAACACAAGAGAACATAGAAGATGGACTTTTGAGATGCGCTCGAAGGTGTTCCACGGACTTGGTACATATATATATATATATACATACAATACATACTTGACGCTTAAAACAATTGTGTGTGTTTCTTTGCTCGTGTGTGGGTGAGGAACCCTGTGGCATCCTTGAGAGTTGACCGCAGCTGGAACAACGACGACGAAGTTGATACTCTTGCGCGGGTTTCGCTGGGCATGTATTAATTTCGCCAATTTATGTTTAATACCCCACAATTAAACTTCCCACAGCCTCCATCCGGCCGGGTCACGGATGGATACACGCCGCGGTGTATTATCTCTCGTGAAAGTTTCTCCTCTTCTCTCTTCTCTCTTCTCTCTTCTCTCTTCTCTCATCTCATCTCGCACAACGCCACGCGCTGTGACCAATGCCTCAAGAATGCGCATAGCCGGTCATACGAGGCTCTCCCTGCTTTCCCCTCTCCCCTCTTCTCCTCTCCAATCCTATCCTCTCCTCTCCTCTCCTCTCCTCTCCTCATCTCGACACCTTTCCTTCACCCGGCATGCGAGCGCGTATAACTAAGATACACGTATTTACACGTACGTATCAATTTGTCCGAGTAGAGACTCTATTACCCTGCACCTCGACTCCGGATACCAATACCCTGCACCTCGTCCTCGCATCGCCTAGACTTGCACCTCGACAGTTTCATCTCGTCGCATCCGCTACCTCGGCTCACACACGTGAATTGCCGCGGTTCGTCAACCGAGCGTTGCCGCATTTATCACGGTTGGAAGGCGTCGCCTAGATTACATACCTAAAAAAAAAAACAACAAGACGTTGATCAACAAAAGGTAACATGTTTATATAAATTTGGGAAGTACAGAAATTTGTCAACGTTGCAATGAAGAAAATTCAAATCTTGTCCACTGGCTTTTGTGGATGTATTTTTATCTGCTGAGAGAAAAAAGAATGTCCCATAATGTTGGATTGGTGAACGATGCTCTTGACTTGAATTATTATTCACTCGATCCTACTATTTTATACATCAGAAAGTTTACCGACGATACTGGAATCTACCACCCTCCGAGTCATTCAAGATTACAACTCTTTATGAAAGTTTTGATGTACGTATTTTGATAAGAATTTATAATGTTATTATCCCCTCCTTCTTCGTTTTGTATATTTATGAGACATGTAACGAGTAACGATGTGGTAACTCAAAAGATTGTATTTACAAACGAGACCCCTTTGTGTAATCCAATCGGATTGTGAACAAAGAAATGAATTAATACTAATTATACAGATACTACTGTTCTTCACTGAAGTTGTTGCGTTGCTGACGTTCTTTGAGTGCAATGAATGAGCTCCTGAGTCGCTGGATCAAAATTTCGGATAAATCCTCGGAAATGTTGTTCGCGACAATGATAGTGAACACGTTTGAAAAAGACATCCTTACTGTCTCGTAGAAGTGGATCTGTGCAAATTCGAATAACACGAGTTAAGATATTCGCGACAATTTGAGAGAAAAGGTTCTTCGATTATTACATTCTAAATTACTGGATTTTGGTGCTTTTCATCCGATTTTAATACTTTTAACTGGCTAATTTTTTTCACCAATCTTCGGGAGCGGGGTTGAAATTCTAAATTTTTTTGGTACCGAAACTGAAAGTTAAGAAATCAAACATTGACCAAAACATCAAAGTTTCGAATGGTCCGAAAACAGACGCTCAAAGTTCCGAAAGTTCGATAATGATGAAATTTGAAAATCTGAAACATCGAAATTCCGATTGATCGAAGATTTTCAGTTCTGTGAATTACTGGCTTGGTGAAATTTCACCGCTTTGATCTTTCTTTGTTTTGGATTTTCGATAATTTTACATTCGGAATTTTGGTCATTCTGATTTCGGTTTTTCTGAATTTTTACACCCACTCGTTGAGTAAAATACGCTGTGTGACTATAATGTAACTTTCGGAATTTAACTCCATCGAAGCCTTATTTTTCAAAATTCTGCTCAATTAGAACTTTACTTTTCGAAACTTTGCTCTATCGTAACTTTAATCTTCGCAACCTTGCATCTAGGAATTTTGAACCGTCGGCTTTCCGACCGTTCGAAACTTTGTTATTTCGTAAAAGTTCGGTTTCTTTACTTCAAGTTTGGCGACGAAATAATTCGGAATTAGACACTTTCGGAACTTCAACCCTGCCTTGATCTTCAAAGATTAACTGAAATAAATTTGACAAACCTTCGATATTATCTTAGTAGTGAATATATTTGTGTAAATATGATACGACAGAAGTTTGTCAAACATGAAAAAATATCTGGAAATCCGATCAGAGAGTAAAACGATCCTGAAAACACTAGAATTGGGTGAAAAGCAAAAAAAAAAAAAATATATAAATATCAAAAACCTTACGAGTTTAATAATCATCAACGTTCTCATTGAAAAATCTTTTCTCATCCGCCGTAACCTTGCGATAAAAAAAAAGAAAATGAACAAAACGAAAAAATTCGAAACTTTTCAGCTGCATAATTTGTGCCCTAACGGTTTCCGATAACCTTTTCGAAGGCTTCTCGTTTCTCTGGTTCGGAAAAAAAAAAAAAAAAAAAAGAAAACACCCCCTTAGCTAAGACGGTTATCGTTAAGCTTCCGTAACTCGGATCTTCGGCCCTCGTCAGACTGACGGGCAGCCGGACTTTTCAGCCGGAAAATTTCCGGAAGGGAAGATGAATAAACCGAGTTATCTGACCCTGCATATACCGGAGATAAGATTTCTGCTGCTCTTCCCGACGCTATCAATTATTTAAACAGATGTTTTCCATCGTATTATTTCCCCCCGTGTTGCCTGTATTTAACTTCTGGGCTCGTCGAATCAGGCTTCTCGATATTTACCTCCTTACGTTTCTTCCCCTTTTGCCGATCTTCCAAAGAGAGGAAAAAAGGAAAAACCACATCTCACAATTTCTAGTGCCAACTGTACGGCTACTAAAGTATGTATACATTTGAATAAAAAATGTACGATACCGTGTCGAATTTTTTTTCCCCCCTCTCGGTCTTCTCACTTTTTACTTTGCCCCGGTCTCGACTCCCCGCTTAAATAAGGAAATTTCCGAGCACGACGTGATTCTCGTTAAAAGTTGTATAAATGAGTCATCAAAAATGTATGAAGCAAAAGAGAAAAAAAAAAAAAAAAAAAAAAGCAAGAAAAGCTGGGGGAACCGGGATAGAAAGTTTGGAGAAATCTTTTTTCGCACGGCGATGCTGTTTCGTACACCTTAAATAAATACACGTATACATACATATATAAAATTTACACCCTTGAATTTTTATCAGGCATACCTCACGGGGGTTTTTATTACCCGAGTTAATTAAAAAGTAATTTCGATCCGATGAATCATGTATTATTATATGTATTATACATTGATATACATATAATATCAGTTAGGAATCGTTTTCTTTCCCGTTTTATTTCATACCCTGCAGGGTTTAAATTGGATTTTCATTGAAATTCTTCTGTGAAAAATCCCACTCCCTAAATTTACCCACTTTTCAATTTCACTTCTGACAATCATAATAGTTGATGCTTTCAGCTATTCTCTTAGAAAATCCAAAACGATTTTTTTTACAAACTCGCTAGTATTCGAGTAACAGATGAATTCTCGATTAACGCGTTACTTGGAAAAAGAAAAAAATTAAGATGCAATTGTGGTGTGAATAAAAATAATATTTTTTCTTGTTACCTTTCGATTTTTTCATTATTCGAATGGTACGTAATCTCGTTATATATGTGTAACTGATTTTTCTGCCAATGAAGCGGAGAAGAATTAATCAAAACAGATTAAACGGATGTAACGTGATCAATATATAAAAAATTTATCGGTCAAATAATTTTTTCACCTCAATAAATCACTATTTATCGATAGGCTCAAGAAATAATTGCAGCTGTCGGAATATTGATACGTGCGATGAAATTTCACACATGTCCGTTACGAAAATAAAAGGTAAAAAAAAAAACAAACAAACAAACACAAATGATTTATTACTAAACGTAAACCTTGTTTACGGATACATGTAACATTATGATACATATATACATATATATATACGTGTATACAAGTATCGAGGTATAAATTTTTTTACGACAGATAAATCTTTATGTTTCGGATGAAAAAAAAACAAAAAAAAAAAAAACACAAATTTCCGCACAAACCGCGAATCATTTTTCAAAATGAGAATAAAAAATGATGTGAAATTTTTATTTAATTTTCTTCTACACCTGACAAAAAAAATAAATATTCCGCGATAATTAAAACGGAACCGAATCCTGCGGCATTGCGGCTGAATTGCTTAATTGCAACAGTCCCTGAGGATGAAAAAAATCGATCAGAGGCATTTCTCTCTCGCTTGGTTCTCGAGAGTGGGAAGTATGCGTGTAAATTCTCCCCACGCAACCGGTAAAACTCGACAAGGCTTGACGGCGTCTGGAGTAATTACTGAGAAAGTACGGGGAAATCGTTTGGGATTTGCCTCGCTAATGACTAATCGATACTTAATACACAGGGAAACACACCGACGGCTGGATTTATTTCCGCAACCCCGGCAGTGATTCACCGAGAACTCGATCGATGCCCAAGAAATTTCAGGTAATAATAGCAACATTTCGCGCTGAAGCTGAAACGAGCTTGCGGTAAGAATTTTATCATCGTTCAGAGATGTCTTTCGATTCTTTTTTTTTTTTTTTTTCTTTTTTTTTCTTCCGACAAAGCTTCGCCATCATCATCCCGAGAATAACAGGAAGTTACGGAGAGTTGAAAATTCAAAAGCTTACACGACGAATTTAAAACTTTAAATTTAAGTCCAACAAGAAACGTAAATCAAAATTATAGATCGCATCTGAGGCTTAATTTTAACTTTTTTTTTTTTTATACAATTCATATTAAATATTTTGACGATTATTCGTTCATCTATAATGGTTAATTGTTCGAAGAAATATGAAATTTTTATTATTGTAATTAAATGACTATTCTTAATCGGTAGTTTTTTTTTTTTTTTTTTTTTTCCCCCAACAAGTATAGCTTCAAGTTCTCTCAGCAGTTTATTTTTGAGATAAATTTTTGACATTTCAATATAGTAAAGATGGCGATGGGTCGTTTTTGAGTAAAGAATTCGAAGCTTCGATGATCGATCCGTCAATCAATCAATCAATCAATCATTGCTTCGTATTGTCCCGATTTTCAGACTTCGTTAATCGCTTGATAGCATCGTGATTGTCTTCCAATTTTAATCCGGGCACGAAGGTGAGAAAACAAAAATAACAGGTAAAACGGTGATTGCAAATTTCGACTTTGATCCGTAGTACCCAACTACGCACACACACACACATCGTACAAATACACAGAAAATTGTCGAAACAGGAAATCGACGTTCATTTGTCGGCACGGAAGGTTTGCTCCGTGGTTTATATATACGAGGCCTTTGATTGCTAGCAATTAAACCACCGTGATAAAGCGAATGTTCCGCGGTCCAATTGCCGCATGGGACGTCTGCCGGGAAAATACCTCTCGACACCTTCGTCATCGCTTTAAATGCCTCCGCCTAAGCCGATAACTCGCGGAACAAAAGCAAATTTATTTATTTTTTTCCTTCTCCTTTATGCTTCAAAAATTGTTCAGATGTATCCGATTTTAATTATTTTCCTACGATATATCCGGAATAGTGACGCAAGGAATGTAAATTCTTATGTATTCGGAGAACGCGAATATACATTTTTAAATTTGGCGCCATTTCTCGATGGAGAAAAGTTGACGATCGAATGACTCCGCAGGTAACTCATCCAAGTAGCACGCACACGTTAGCACCGTTTGAATCTTATTCCGGAAATTGCCGAAGCGATTCGGACCGAGACGATTGTTCGTTTCATTATTTTTCACGACAAATTGATAAGAGAAGCGAATTAATTTTTGAGGTTAGAGTCAGTGATTGAAGATTTGTTAAAATGAGTGAATCAAATTCAGTCGATAATAAAGTATTTCGTGTAGAAGACAAACTTTTATTACAAAAGTTCGTTATCAAACTGATGTTTTTTTTTTTTTTTTTTTTTCTAACTAGTTTAATATTGTTTTCACAATTTTTTTATAACAGATAAATATAACGTATTTGTGACAATCGCGTTTGCAGAAACTTCATTTGTTACGGTAACTAGAAAAATTCAGTAAAATAGGCGTCGTTAAAAAAACTGTTTAAATATTGTTGGAATTATGAAAAACGAGGTACGCCTAACGATTTTGCGATATTGTCGATCCTTTTTTGGTAATTCCAACACAAGACGAGAAATAACCTGACAACGACCAACTTGATGCCTCGGTTCGCTAACATTGAACAGTTCAACTAAATCCGTAAATTACGGTCTTTTTTTTACAGTCATCCGTATACAGATCTACGTACATGTGCTTACAAAACGTATACATGTATTTGTATATATCTATAATTTTATATGCTGTGTTAAAAATAATACAGCTATATGCCATATATGTATATAATATACGTCCTTTTGCTGTTTTACATGTTATACGTGTTTGAAGCTATATATTTATAACGACTTTGCTCTTAATTAAATTTCCACAACACATTTTTCTTCACTATTATTACACCTAACATCTGTTAAATATATATATATATGTATGTATATGCGTATATACGTTATATACATATAATGTATGTACATTTCTCTTTAGTATACTTTCTTTCATATACTTTCTTATTCTGACGTTCAGAATGAATTTTTTCTTCTCATTTCTCTCCCCCTTCGTTCTGCATATGTTACTGTTTTCACACGGTGTGTGTATTACATGTTTCTTCATTTTTTTTTTTCTTGTTTCTAATTTCTAGTTTTTTTTTCACTTTTCCAAAGCACGTTAACAACGGTTCCTGGTTACGAATGAGGTTGCCCGGAACTTCGAATCAAAGATTACAAAATCGTGTGAAATTTGTCACGCTGAAATAAAGTTGAAGAATAACGATCTTGGAGAGAGAGAGAGAGAGAGAGTTTTGTTTTCACACAATCGGATAATTGATCGCGAATTATTCAAAACCGAAAAAAAATTACTCTCGAATTTGTCGTATGAAAATATTGTAGAAACAAAATTGTAAATTAAATATTGAAGAATGAGAAAAGAGAGGGGAAGAAGAGGAATAAAAAAAAAAAAAAAAAACAAACAACAGAAATAAATAAATGCGGACAAGAGAGAAAAAAAAAAAAAAAATTAAGATTTTCCAGAAATTATTCCCACATATTTATTCAATCTGTAGGATAAATTTTGAAAAATGAAAAATACCCTCGGCAATTCACTCGGACGTATTGTAAAATGTTTACAAATGCCTGCCGGCGTTCGTCCGCAGATCGAATAAGAAATTCGATTGAAACAGTACATTTCGTGAAGAGTATTTTTTACGGTACGTGAAATTTGAACAACAGGCGAGTCAAGAAATCGCAACAAAGTAGCGATTTTGAGGTTAGAGTGAGAAAAATGAATTTTTTCCTTCACAAGGACGGGGAGCGAGGTAGTAAGGGAGGAATGAGAATAATAAAGAGAATTCAAGTACCGGTACGGGCAACAAAAGGACGGAAGATGAAACCCGCAGCGGCCGGCTTTATAATACGAACACGAGGACGATGGTCCTTAAACACGTAAGGGCAATCATTCGCCGATATGTTCGCCATGTTTTTTTGATCGCCGTATCGCGAGTGCGGTGCAATTTACGCAACCTAACGTCGATTACAGCCAACCCATTCCATCCCCCCCTTCCGCCTACTTTCACCGATTTTATACAAAGCGTAGGTATAATGTAACGCCTTAAAGACTCCGCACACCCCCGACGAGCCTTGATACTCGCCTGAAAGTAAATTACTTTTAACCGCTTACGCGTATAAGGGATATGTACGGTAATTGTTATAGTACAGAGCCCGTAAAGATATCGAAGAAGAGTTGGAAAAAAAAATACAAAAAAAAAAAAAAAAAACAGGCGAATGAATGGGGAAAAAGTGTGGAAAAAGAATAAAACATTTCGTAACGGGAATAAAAAATTATACTTTGACTCCTTTTTAAAACGCTCAAATGGCAATTTTAAAAATTTTTTTTTTAACCCGCACGGTGAGAATCAAGGTGTTACTGATTTCACTCGGACAAACTTGAGGAAAAGAGGAACGCGTTAGGTTCTTTTGGTAAAACATATTTCGTGAGATGCAAAATTTCACTCTGCAACGAGTGAAAACTACGATACGAGCAGAAATCTGCTACATTGATGAGTAAAAATTATTGTTGAAGTAGGTTTTTTTTTCGTTTTTATTTTATGTTTTTTTTTTTTTTTAAATCAGTAACCTTCACGCGTCCCTCTTTTTCTGCAGTTTTTGGTAAAATCTGCTCTGTGATATAAACATATATATATACACACACAGTGCATCGATGATTACGAACAAATTTTCAAATTGACAACTTACGAAGGTTAAAAAAAAAAAATTATCACCGCTTACATGCGATTGGAAACGAAGTTTCATTTGTCAATAGTTATCATGGTGTATTGATATAGAAAAAAAAAAAAAAAAAACACGGAAACTATCGGTGTATACGAAAGAGTTCCGATTGTCTGATATTTCGAATACGAGATTGCGAAAAGTTTCGGGTTTGAAATTTTTCAGGGTAAAAAAGAACAACGTCGAACGTGAAAAAAAAAAAAAAAAATGAAAACAAAAGTACAGCGACTGGATAAATTATTCTCGAGTTGAAAAAGAAGATCTCGGAATTACGGGATTCGCCCTTTTTCGCCCTTTTGCCGAGGAGCTCAAGGTCGGGGATTTAAAAATTGACAAAACCGTAGGTGCAGAAAAGAGAGAGAAAGCGCGCGCGAGAGAGAGAGAGAGAGAGTGAGAGGGAGGGAGGGGGGGCAGGGGGTAGGGGAAGGTGATTTGGAGAGAGCGGAGTAGACGAGTTTGATAACCAAGATTAAAACGACGTTGGAAAGCTCGTTAAGCGCCTTGATGAGCCGGGGAAAAGCCGAAATACGAAGCTGCGTTCGAATAAACTAATTTCAACTAATTAATTGACGTCAGCCGTGAGGATAGTACTTTGGCTAGAAAACCGATTAGCGAGTAGATGCGGGAGCACGCCGCTCGTTGGTATGAGTATAATAATAAGAGAGATGGAGAGAGAGAGAGAGCGAGAGAGAGAGAGAGAGAGAGAGAGTGAGAGTGAGAGAGAGGGCGGGGGGGGGGGGGGGGGAGAGGAAAGCCTCCTGCCTGGTAATAGAAAAGTTGATGGCTCTGCAGCTGGAACTTAAATAGTTTATCCTCCGATACACGCGTCGACATTATGCGTAGGTATTTAGGAAGCTTTCGATGTGGTGGTCTTACTCTATTCGATGACCAGTTGTCCAATCATTATGGGCCACTAACGCGGGTCAGATCACCGGGCTATCGAGTCTCGAACTTTACCCTCGGCATGATGAAGTCTATAAATAGTCACGCGGCTCTCGGAGCATTATAGGATAAGTAATCTATAATACATTTATAGTTTTATTGTTCTTGTTGTTCTTAAATTACCTCACAAATTTTCCATCAAATGAGTTGGAGCTCGTTTTTTTTTTTTTTTTTTTTTTTTTTGAAGATTCAATCCAATCTCGCGCTGCAGGTCAAAGTTCAATTGGATAAAGATATTGCTTTCAAGGTTGTTGGGAAATTTTTTTTTTTTTCAATATTGCCGGCGCCGTACTTTTCACATCTCCTTAAAGTTCACGAACTGTTTTTGGACGATTTGTAATGAAAACTTTTTGTTAAAAAATTATTTCTAACAAACGATATTGCGTCAGTTGTGAAAATAGTGTGAGAGAGAATTCGTACAGATTTTGTTGGAATTTTTCGACCCACGAAATTCTCCAGAAAACTTTGATATTTTGCGAAATTTGCGAATGTTTTCTGTTGCTTTTAACGTCTTTTCAACTTTTTAAGGGGATTTGATGATTCGTTTATATTATTAGATAGGTAACATCGTCGAAGAACGTGACCGAAGAACGAAGAGAAACCAGCAAACCTATCATCCTCAGCGTTCCTGCACTTGTGAATTATTCGAGACGAGTATATGAGTCACTGAATTCCTCAGGTTCATGAATTATTAACCAAAAGTGTATTGGAAATGCTCACATAGTCTATGACACTGCAGATTTTCATGGCAAGGATAAGAGGATCATAAAATTTTACTTTCAATAGATGGGGGTGCGGAATACGAGTCGGAGAATTATCATTCGAATGACAGGGGTGAAAAGTTCGCATACAATATATATTCGAGTAACCCCTGATAAGTGTCGCAGAATTTTTCTACCCTCGTATTTCGTTCTCATTGGGATCTTAATTAAGGGTGAGGGTGAAAATATCGAAAAGTTGTAGAGTAGAAGAGTCGCGATGTCAAATTTTTGTAAAATCCGAAAGTCCGTTTAAAGTGTGTAAACTCGAAACATGTCATAAAAATATCAAAACATGCAGATACAATAATTTGTACAAGTGCCTTAACCTTTTGTCTGACTTGTTTTAGGCCCGAAACAAACTGCGAGTTAGATTCTATACGAATTATGTGACAACGCGTTCCATTTTCTCACGTCAACTGCAACGCCAGTCATTGTCGCATCATTCGTGTAGAAGTGAACTCGCATTTTGTTTTGGACCGAAAACAAGTTAGACGAAATGTTAACCTTTTCGTTCATACATTTTTTCTTACATGCGCTTCGCTTGAAATTTTGTCACGCGCGAGCTTTTGGGACCGCTGATTACGAATCTGAACTCGAAATTCGTTAATTCAAAATAGCTGATCCAATATGGCGGACAAATAAAAACAGTAAGAAAAATTTTGAAAAAATTCTGTACAATTTTTTGGTATGTATCAAGTTTGTGTAAGAGTTAGCATCTGGATTTACATGGTATATTAGCAGAAGATGTTTTTTCTCGTGAATAAGTACGAATTTCGATCATTTGTTTACACGTGCTATTTTTGTAGTAAGTAAATAACGAAATTTCACATTTTTTTTAGACTTGCAAAGAGTTCAGTGACCACGCGGAACCAAAAGAACTCGGCAATTGTAACGAAAAAAGTGTTTTAATAAATAAAATAACTGCAAAAAGAAAGGTGGAATTGAAGGTCTTTTTTGTAACTCTGTAAAACAGATCCTTCGGATATTATTTGCAGAAAATTCTCTATCGTGACTCAATTCGATTCTCCGATCCTTCTCGCAAATTTTCACCCCCTTCCTGAATTCTTCCAATGACTTTCCGTAAAATTGAATTCCCGATATTTCCACGCTCATTTCACAGTGCAGCTTGGAAACACTCGAACAAAATTACGAACTTCGGAAGCAGCGGCGCGTACCAATCGGCGAAAGGTCGATGGGTTGTTCCGGACTAGCAGGTACGTCGTCCTAATTGGTTTTACAAAAGCGTCGTCGATACTTTGGCGGATTTACGAGGTTCGAATCCGCAGATCGGCAGATCCGTAGAAGCGGCAAACTGCTACGTGTCACGATTGTTGACTTCGCCGACCGCGAAGCCGCTTCTGTTGCGTATGCACTCGACCGAAGTCAAGTGTAAGCTCGAAAAAGTGACTCTCGATCAAGTGCCGTAACGTTGGTAGTACTTTAGTAGGTACATGCAACTGTGCGCAACGTGTATATGCACATATATTTCAAATAGGTCATAACCGAGTTTTATGTACGTCACTCAAACTTGTAATAAATTTCCGGCTGACTGATCGGCTGATATTCAATTTGCACAATTGAATCAATACTTGGTTCACTTTGACCAGGTGTTTCGAATGTATTTTTTACAGTAGTCGAATCAGAGCTTAAATTTCGATTCAAGTTTGATTTGAGATTTTTAACTTGGTTAAAATTCATTTTTTATTTTCATTTCAATATCGAACTTGATTACCAATTTTATGGTGGAACTTGAATTCCAATTAAATCGACTTTCAACTTGATCGTGATCTATTCCTCAATTTGAACTTTAATGTAAAATCAATTTTAATTAATTGAGCTACGGCTTGATTTCAACTAAGTTTCAATTCGATAACTTCGAACTTGATTTCGGTATCAATATTGATCTAGATCGACTTTGAACTTGATCTTGATCCATTCCTGAATTTGAACTTTATGAAGTATTAATTTTAACTAATTGAGCTACGGCTTTATTTCAACCAAGTTTCACTTCAATATAACTTAAAACTTGATTTCGGTTTAAATATGGATCTAGATCGACTTTGAACTTGATCTTGATCCATCCCTGAATTTGAACTTTACGAAAAATCAATGATAATTAATTTAGCTAAGGGTTGATTTCAAATAAGTTTCGAGTCAACAACTTTGAACTTGGTTTCCGTTTGAATATGAATCTAAATCGACTTCGAACTTGATCTTGATCCATCCCAAAATTTGAAATTTATTAGTAATTAATTTGAATTGATTGATCTAGAACTTGATTTCAACTATATTTCAATTCGATAACCTTGAACTTGGTTTCAGTTTGAATACGGATCCGGATCGAATTTGAAAATTATTAGAAACCGCTTTTTATTGAGCTAGGATTTGATTTCAACCGGGTTTGATATTCACTGCAGTTTCACTTTATATCAGATTCTGTCCGATTTTAACTGTGAACTGGATTTTCCATTCAAGCCTTGTTTCTTGACGCGAGTGACGAAGGACAAATGGAATGTTTTATCCAGTCCAGGCAGCCAGCTGCGATAGACTTATAGATTTGATAAGAATCGTTTTTATTGCCTCTCCATGCCTACCGCTTCTCTGGTTTCTATTTCGATCTGTTCAGCTGCGCGCAGGTTGATCGATACGTATTTGACATGTGCTGGGTGCGTTTTACTCTGACCATTGAATTCTCAACAAAGGGTATAGCCAACGAGATTGGGAAAATTATTTTCAGTGTAAAAAATAACGCTGCGGTTGAAAAAAAAAAACAGAACAAAAACAAAGCAACAAAGAAGAAAGTAGATGAAAAATATGATAATCGTGTCACTATATTAATTAATTAAAGAACGCTTTTAAATGTTCCGAGTTAATTACTACAAGATAAAAGCTTGTAATGAAAACGTTGACCAAAGAGTGAAAGAAGAAGATCTAAAAAGTGCGAGATCACCGACGGAGAAGAAAAATAATCTGGTGGTGAGAAAAAAAAAAAGAAAAAAAAAACGGTGAAATGAAAAATAAAAATAAATACCGAAGATGGAGGAAATAAACTGTCTAAATGCGCATAAATATTCTACCCTCTGAGAGATATGCACCTATACCTATTACCCACACACGTTTGGGATATAACATAAGGGGTCTGCGGTTAAAAGCTGCTATATTTAATACGCATAAATCCTGCGCGTAACCTGGGAGCAAAGCAGGCACTCGAAACCCAGCAACGGAACGATAATAAAAAACAAAAAAAGAAAAAAAAAAAGAAAAAAAGAACAAATCGTACGTTTCTACCTACCTACTCGTAAGCAGAGGAAAAAAAAATATATATAACCTAAATAAATAATAAAAAAAAAAAAAAAAAATAACGCCGCAATGGTGTGAATAGAAGTGGAGGAAATTATTTGACGAAGAGGGGAAAAGTGAGGAGAGTGGAATATATGAAGGATGACTGCATTAGAAGGAAGAACCAACGACTCTTAATGGAAAACACCGCATCGTTCCACATGAATGTGAAATTCATTTGCATCGTTTCGAGTATTTGCGTCTTCTTTTTCCCCCTCTTTTAAGCCCTCTCACCCCTTATGTAGATACCAACACCGAGACTTTCCCTTTCGCTTTGTTTGCTTTCGTCTTTTATAACGGTTTTTTTCTTCCGCTTTACCCTCGAGCTTTCGTAGAACGAACTTAATAGATCCTTTGCTGTAGTCTAACGACTGTTTCGCTTAACGCAACCCTAAACGACTAGTGGTTTAAAACGTTTACGTACTTCTCTTCCTCTCTTTCTCTCGTTCTTCAAAGCATTCGGCAAAGCACGCTTACAGCTTTTGAGTACCCATTTCACCGGGTGAACAGATTGTAATAAATTCTAGTTGGGACGGATAAACTCCTCAGGAAGATTGCGCTGAGCAGAATTTTGACATTTGACTTTTTCCCTTACACTCACCAGAGATTTTTGGTAGAATGGATAATGTTAAATTAACGATCGGAGTTATGTTGAAAAATAAAAACAGTCAACGACTGTAGAGTGAGAATGCGGTTCGATACTACAGAAATCGGTTCTACAGAGAAAATATTCCGCAAAACATGTTCCACAGACTTGTTTCTACGGAAATATTTAACTGCAGAAAAGGAATTCGAGATTCACGTTAGAAATAACCCTGCGTGAATTATTCTACAAGAGAATTGTTCTACAGAATATTTTTCTACATATTTCTATACAATTCATGCGGGATTATTTCTGATATGAATCTCGAATTCTTTTCTGTCGGTAAATAATCTGTAGAAAAATATTTTTTAGAAAAATAACACGTCGAAAGATATTTTGTAGAACAATATTCCTGTAGAATAATTCACGCGGAATTAATTCCGATGTGAATCTCGAGTTCCTTTCTGCATGAAAATGTATTGTAAAAAAATATTCCTGTAAAAACGAGTCTGCGGAACATATTCTGTAGAACATTTGACCTGCAGAACTGATTTCTGTAGAACCGATCTCTGCAGAACCGATCCTTCCTCTAGATAAATCGTAATTAGGTATAAAAATTACACACGGTGGTTTGAGCTTTGAGATTTTGTTCGGTGCGGGGAGTGAATAATTACAAAGAAAAGATAGAGACCTCACAGAAGTTCTGCGAACATATGATTTCGGGCTCAGAGACCTCGCCGAGTCCAATCCTGGAACCGAGTCTTGGAACCGGGACGTTTTTGCAAAAATTTTTCGCTATTCCGGAGGCGGTTTGTTCTGAGAAACGCGTGTCGTATGATCGGGCTGTAGTTGGAGAGAGAGAGAGAGAGATAGAGAGAGAGAAAGGTATTACAAAAATAACTCCATGCCCGAGAAACCGAGATGCGTCAACAGCCGAGAAACGAAGCGACGGAGGCTCGACGATGCCGGAGGTAGGCATCGTGGTGGATGGTAAGGGACGCTGCCGCGATAGCGATAAAATCAAAAAACAGGGAAACATGATACTTTGAAATCTTAACTGACCGCCGTTATACGACTATGTTAACTCTGCGGTCCGGGTTCAAATGGTCAATTAGGAGATCTGGTTATACGTGTGTTGTTTTTGTTTTTTTTCTTTTTTCTTTTTTTGTCCGTTTTTCTTTCACTTTTTGAGTGAGGTAGCGCTCCGCGAGTAACCTGCGATCTTTGTCCAAAGGAATTCCTCCGAGGAACAAGTTCAAAGATATCTAGATGGCGAGATTCTTTTCAATGTGCAAGCTTCACGACTATCCTGCAGACATAATTTTTTACACCGATTACACCGGTCAACACGAATTTTTAGTCTCGATTCTAGATGTCGAAGTTTGTTTTCTTCTATGTGATTAACGGAAGGAAGAATAGTGTTTTTTTTTTTTTCTTATGAAGCTTGATTTTGTGGGAACCGGAACGATATTTCGGATTTTATGAAATATTATGGTGATGTTGATGGAAAGAATGGTGAAAAGTTCACGCAAGGAGTGTACATTCATTTTGATTTGGTGAACAAGCGAAGCGGATCTCCAGCGACGTAACAAAATCCGTAACAAGAAATTGTCCTGGTTTGGAATTCGCTATCAAGTGCATTGATAAGCTTGTAAAAACTTGGCGCGATTTTTCTGGACAGTTTGTGTTTCTCAACCAAGCTACAGCTTGGATGGTCTAAGATCACATCTATTTTTAGGAGTTTGTTTCTTTTTTTTTAATGAAAATCAAGACACTTGGAGCAATTTGAGTTTGAGGACTTTATTATTTATAGTTTCAACAACTTTTTGTAATTTTTTCATTGAAATTAATGACAAAACGGCGGCATGGCGCATATAAGTAGAGAACTACCGCGTTTTTAATCCGGTGGCGCGGATTCCTCGGTCAATTTTCATCCGATCGACTTGCAATTTTGAGACAATCTTTAAAACTTGTTTATCGATTCTAGCCCGTAGCCAGATTTTGGCATTTCAATCCCAAAACTTGTGTATAAAAATTTTTTTCACAATTTTTTGTTCATAATCGTGTACATACGAAATTTTTTTCTCATACTTTCAGTTACAACTCGACCCGGCTAAGCTGTTTTTAACTCAAAAATATTCTTCCATACGTTACAAGTTGAACAGTAATGTCAGGAGATGCACTACCGCAAAAGTCCTCGATGTCGGAGTCGTTCGCTACTTACATACGCCATGCCGCCATTTTGTTATTAACTGCATTAAAAAAAAAAAAAAATTCCAAAACGTTCTCGAAACTGTAAATAACAAATCCCTCCAACTCAAATTGCTCCAAGTGTTTTCATTTTCTTGAAAAAAAAAACCATCTAACCATCTAACGTACTTGATGTCAAATTTCAAACCAGGACAATTTCTTGTCAAGGAATTAGTTACGTCTCTATGGCTTGTCACGGATCTGCTTGACTCGATTTCGCCCAACGTTCGCCAAATCGAAACAAACTTCCACTCTTTACGTTGACTTATCCACCGGAAGGTCGACAACTCGAGAAGCCAAAAGCGCATACTATAAAAAAAATAAAAATTGAAAACCCGTTCAATAAACAACGTGGCCCGTTTCCGCGAACGTGAGGGCCTGCAGAAGCTTTACGACCACTTGACAACTCGGAGGTAGAGGTACGTGTGGCACGGTTTGAGCACATACCCTTGGTACCCATCTACCTCGGTATATGTCGCATCAACGGTGCCGGAGAAACAAAGAGCATACCTGGCATGGATCTGTACCTAAACGTGCACAGTTGTATACCGTTTAATACGCCGTTGGTTGTTAGATTAACAATGCAGCTGCCCTCCTCGTATCGCCTCGGTATCTGGACTACCTATACCTACTATATAACCAACTCCTCCACCGGCTGGGTATATCTACTCCACATTCACAGAGGTGCACAACGACCTCGGTATGAAGGTACTCGAGGAGGAGTTCACCAGGATTGTAATGTGCTCTCTCTCCCTCTCTCTCTCTCTCTCTCTCTCTCTCTCTCTACCATTCTCTCACGCTTCCTATTATACTCTCGACAAATCTAATTAACAAAGTCATTTACTTATCTAAGTGGATTTCGTATAGTTTGTTCCCATCCCCCATCCCCTTCTACCTATCCACCTCTTTCCTTCTATACTCTTATTGTGTATACACTCTATGGCCTCTCTGCACCCTCGGATTAGACTCTGAGACTGGATATTCGTTCACATTCTATTTATAAACACTTCGTCTAACTCGGAGTTGGGTTTAGTTGGGTTAAAGTACCTGATGATCAGTTTCGATGTAAGGAAAGACTGAATGTCACCGTGATCAAATCTTGTACTCTTGTTTAGGTTGATGCAAAACGGTGACTCTGATGGAGGAAGTAAAATGTGAAAATCCGATTCCAAAATCTAGACTAAAAATTTTGAATTCATAGTTAGTATAGACATTTTTGTCTTTTCTGAGGTGGAACGACTCGGACGATAATCGAATGAAACACAAGCGGTATCGAAGGATATGGAACGGCAATTGTGACGGTATATCAAAGCTCTGGTATTAAGGTCCGAGATCCAGAATCAAGTGATACACCGAGTTGCTTAACGAGGCTGTAAATATCACAGCTAATTTTTAGTATATCGATTAAAACGCATGTAACAAGTAATAACAGTATAAATTTGAGTTAGATCATCGTTAGTTTCTCAGTTTTGAAAATATCGTTCCGAAGCTTGATTTCGACTTTCAGATCGATTCACCGACAAAGTTTCTCGTGTGTCCTTGCTTCGATTATAAAAACTCCGTTTCATATTCTCTTCCACGACACATCCAAGCACTGTCATTGAGTAAATTTACACTTTGTTTAGATCAGATAATAATTGTTAACAATCAATTGAATTATCGCTATACGATTGTGAGCGGTTACCGTTTCGATCAACTAATGATTCACATGGGAAGAACAAGAAGAACAAGAAGATAAAGGAGAAAGAAGAAAGTGAAAAAGCCCACAGCGGGATAAAATTCATAATTCATCGCATGATCGAGGATTTTGCGAAGCAGCTGAAGGGAGAAAGATATAGATAGAGACAAAGAGAGAGAGAGAGAGAGAGAGAGAGAAAGTACATTTATTTGATCCTGGAGTGTAACTCCCTAAAGATCACAGGCATAACTTACAATAAATCAACAATAACCTGAGGTTAATTATTTAGAATAATAATAGAGGAAAAACAAAAGCTGAATCAGGATAACAAAAAACAAAAAAAGTCAACGATAGCAAAATCAAAATAACATAGCGAGCGGAGACTTGACAGGAAGAAAATAATACTAATCAAAAGTAAAGACAGAAATAATAGAATAATAATTATAAACCCATAAAAAGACAAAAAGAGACAGAGAAATGGGTTTATTATAAGTCCTGGGACGCTACGATCCCCTAAGGATTATGCAACAAGTATACGTAAGAAAGATAAACAAAACAAGAGTAGAAAAAAAGAAAAAAAAAAAAATAATAAGAAAAAAGAAACGTACCAAAACATAGGATACATCGATAAAAATAAAAATAAATGTTAGTTGCCAGGATAAGAATTTAAAAAATTAAAATAAGATATTGAAAAAGTACAAAAATACAAAATACAAAAGTGATACAATCCCAAATATTCAAACATACAGCTATAACTACAGCTATACTCCGCATGTGAAGCTTGCTTAAAATTTAATTTTTGAGTTTTGAGAGAGAGAGAGAGAGAAAGAGAGAGAGAGAGAGTGAGTGACTTTTCGCCATGTATACTGTCGAAGGGTAAGTAATTCACTCGGTTCGTGGCTGCGCGACTCACAGAGAGGCTTTGCAGTGTGCGTAGGTGTTTACAGGCTTATCGGCATCGCGTTCGCAGGCCCGAAACACACTGGCTGCGGTGTTACTCCTCGCGAACACATGAATTATGCGTAGAACGCGTGTCTCTGCCACACCCCCCGAGCACGACGGCCGACGTCTATCTGCCCCCCTACACGCCGCCCTTTCTTCAACCCCTCGACTCTATTTTGACACGGGGGCGGGGGCGCCGCCAACGCCGCGGGGCGAATATTGTACCCTCAAACTTTGTGTCATACGTATATATGTATAGATGTGTAGAGATGTGCGCGTATTCGTCTATCGTAGATATAAGTACGTATGCGCGCACAATTACTGTGTACTAGACTGGGCCAAAAAAAACGGAGAATTTTTTTTTTTAAGGGTACTGCGAAAACATTGTTCATTACGACAAATAAAAATTATCCTGAAAGTTTGAGCCCTTGATATTAATATTAAGGGGTGTATCGTTACAGCTATTGATTTTTTAACAGTTACCGCATTTTTTTTACCCAAAATCCGTCGATTATCAATCTGAAAAATTTTATCAATCCATATTTTTGAAGGAAATTAAATTTCCTACAAAAAATCTCTCTTACTAAATTGACGTAGATCGAGCCGTTTCCTTGTAATCGTGCCTTAAACATTGATTTGTTTTTTCAAATTTTTGTTTGAATTTTTGATTTTTGTAATTACCAGAAAAATCAATATTTTTATAGATCAAACTATTATTTTTGTGGGAAATTTGATGCTCTACAAAAAAGGTCTCTTAACATTTTTCATGAAATTCGCTCCTTTAAAAGTTATTCGACATTGAAATTGTATTCAAAAGTAATTTCAATGTCGAATAACTTTTAAATGGAGCTGACTTTTCTCTTTCGAAATTTCTCTCTCTCTCTAAAAAAAAAAAACAAATGCATATACAGAATCTGGTGTTCTTCCGTCGCTCAAGATGAACTTCAAAATCGGTAAAAATTCGTCAAAACAGCATCCTGTTTTCCAAAAAACGTCATGGATGATCAATAATTGAATCTCTCACAGAATTGAAAAAAAAATTTGGGTTCTTACACAATTTGAACAAACCCCGTGACTAATAAATCCGGAGCTATTCTTAACCTGAAAGGTTATAAAACGAGGGTGGTAAAGGGGTGGGAATATATTTTCCCTACGGCACCTGAAACGGCGGTATGTATTACACCTTATACATTGACGTTCGCAGGTGCAGGTTTAACCGCAGACTTACAAGTTGACCAGTTTTCTGCGTATCCAGTACCAGAGGTGCGCGTGAGCCTTTGCCGGGGGTTGACGATGGTTTACTGGTGGTGGAAGGGGGTTGAGTTTTTATAATATACGCGACGCGTGCATGATCTTGTACACCGCGTCGTAAATAATCTGGAAACATGAATATCAGAACGCGGGGCGGGTCGTCGACGTCGTCGTCGTCATCGTGTGGCGGCGTTTTCCACTTGCCCCGGTGGCAGGTATTACAGGCAAAGGCTGAGCTGCAGAGGTCCGAGTAACGCGCGTGTGTGCGTTTCGGACGCGTGCAAACACAACCCTCAAAGCCAACACCAAACTGCCACTCGCACCATTTTCACTCCCGTATGCGTGCAGAGTCCGTGTTTCTGGGGGTAATTAGGGCTTGTTTTTAAATTTACCGTGTACGACCTCCATTTTAATTTGTAACTCTCCGTCGTGTACGTGCGTACGTACATGCTTATACATGTACACGTATACGATATGTTTATATATGTATATATAATATATATATATATTAGACCGTGAAACCGACCACCGAGTCTATACTGATTTCTCAACCCAAGCCTGCACGACCACGACACGACCATCGAATAACAGGGTGTTGCGCGAACCGGATCGTGCGAGTATAAGAAACACCGACAACGGTTTGGTTCCTCTAATTTTTTCCACGATAGGCTGTTGACTCGAGCAATTCAAGCAGGGTACCTACTTGTGATTACAGTGGCTCAGAAATCGAATGAATTCGTTTGAAATCATGTTGCATTAGCTTGAAATCTGGTTGGAAGTAATTGGAATCGGTTGAAACTACTTAGAAATCGTTTAAAACTGTCCGTAATCATTTAAAATCGCTTGAAATTATCCAGAAATTGTTTGAAACTTCGCGAAATCTGTTTGAAACCGTCTGTCGTAATTCTTCGTCGATTTGAAACTACTCGAAACAACTTTTAAATGATTTGAAACTACTAGAAACCACTTTTAAATGCTTTGAAACTTCTCGAAAACTGTTTGAAACCGTTTGTCGTAATTCTTCATCGAGTTGAAACCACTCTAAACCACTTTGAAATGGTTTGAAACTTCTCGAAATCTGTTTGAAACCGTCTGTCGTAATTCTTCATCGAGTTGAAACCACTCTAAACCACTTTGAAATGGTTTGAAACTTCTCGAAATCTGTTTGAAACCGTCTGTCGTAATTCTTCATCTAGTTGAAACCACTCTAAACCACTTCAAAATGGTTTGAAGCTTCTATAAATCTGTTTGGAAAGGTCTGTCGTAATTCTTCAATGACTTAAAACCACTTTGAAATCGTTTAAAACATGTTCAAATGAGTTTGAAACTGTCCGTAATAATTTTAGAACCGGCTAAAACCGTTTAAAATCGACTTTAAATTGTTCAAAACATTTCGCAATCAGTTTAAAACTGTTTGGAATCATTTTGAAATCTTTGTAAACGATTGAAGTCATTTATGCCGTGAACCGTAAGTGAATGGTCTTTCGCTTTTCGACTGATTCTTGTTTCTTTTTTGGTTCTCTATATTTCATCTCTATCGATGTTTTTGCAACTTCACTATTCGTTCATTAGCTGTAAGTCTAACAGAGAATGAAAAAACTTTTTCTTTCGATCGTTTCTCCTAGTTTCTTAATATCTTGCTCATTGCAGACCACTCGCTGTGCCGTACGATCAACCGGCTTTTTGCGAAGGCTGAATTTTTGTTTTACTTTCTTTCTTACTTCGGTTTTTTTTTTTTTGTTTCTCTCTACTCCTTCGTGGGAAAAAATAACCCGGGTAACAGATGCAAATGTGTCGTGATTGGAAGCAATGAAGCAATACGTCGGAGCTACCTGTACGTCGACTGTACAGGGTTTCCTTCTCTTCGGTACAGGCACAGGGTGTGTAAGGTATATGCCATAAAATATTATATCCGCACACCCACGCACCGCTCACTACGTTCATGAGCAGGAGAAAATATTACTCTGCGTGCATGCGAAAGCCTAGTCAAAATTAGGTGTTGAGATAATAACACGGGTTTGTCAAAGTGCAGATTTTTCATTTTTCTTTTTTTTTTCTGCTTCTTCCACTAATTATAATTTTTTTTTGATTTTAAAGCACTAACTTGGCACGACTGAGGTCGTAACGCTAATCCTTTCTCACCGCGAAAATAGCATTGTATGTTCAGGTATATTATAAGGCGTATGGTTATATTCCCATAATATTACACACGTGAAAAAGTTCCGCGCGTTCGTAAATCGACTTTATTATACATACGCGTATGTGTTTTATATATGTATATTGTATACAGCAGAGAGAATTAATATGTCACAACACGCTCGGTGTATTTTTTTCCTCTCCTTTTCCCTAGAGCTCGTATAGTGTAATAACGCGAATACATGCATACGAACATGTACAAACACGTATGGGTATAACGTACAGGCAAAACACAGACGTGGAAGAATGATTATGTTTCATATTTCAGTGAAAAACCTGGGCGGGTTAAAAGCGGGGCGAACGCGCGGTTTCTTACTAATTTATTTATACCCTAAAAGGGTCATTGTTTGCCATTTTGATAGGCCAAGTCACGCAGAATAATCGTCGTTATTCATATTCACTGTGCAGTGCGGAGAAGAGAGAGAGAGAGAGAGAGAGAAAGAGGAAGAAAGAAACGGTAATAATGAAATAGGAGGAAGGAGTAACGAGGAAAGGCATGCGATCCTCCAACTATTATACGATTCATGCCGACTCGCACTGTCATCGGACAGTCACAGTCAGATTTACCACAATCAGTGTCTATTTTGACAAACCATCCAACGTGCAATAACCATTTCCCTAAGAGAACTCAATCTTTTCGGGTTAATGCAATTCGAACGATTGCTTTTCAGAGAAGAATCTGCATCTATGAGTCGATAAAATTTATCGAAATCGGTAAGGTCTCAGTTGTAAAATCATGAACAATGAATGGGTGCGAGATCGAGATGGGTGATTTGAATTCCTGCGGGGTGAACGAGACGCGAAACGATCCCATGATCCTCGAACCGTTTTCACCTTGGCGGTCAAAGGTCGGGGGCGGGTTTTCACCTTAGCTCAAACGGTGTAACCTGATACGAACGAAATGAAACGAGGGACTGGAACGAGGAGCACTTTCTGCAGCTAAAACAAAAGCCTAGGGACCAAGAAGAAGAAGAAGAAGAAGAAGAAGAAGCAAAAGAGGTGGTGGGAGGCCGAGGGGATCGCGAGGGTACAAGAAAAATAGAGGATCATGGGAGCGAGATGAGTAAGTCGTTCGGACAAGTGATCCCGTCACTTTACGTTTTCCTGGCCACGTCTCGGACGCTAGAGTAGTTTCAACTCGGCACTCGCCGAAAGCGATGAAGGTGCAACCATGTAGGTGGCACCTTGAACACGACCAAGGAATGTACATCCTAGCTCGAATAAACCTGCGGAGTCGGTTTACCTGTCGGCCCTTTAGGCCCGCCTTCGGCTGACACAAACCGGTGATCGCTACTATGTAGCAGGTTGTGATATACCCACCGATATCCTTCCGCGACATGCCCTCGCAAGTAGGTATCGTCTTTCCGACTCGCCAGATCCCACAAGGATAACAAGTGTACACATATCTTACAACCTGCCCCAATTGTTCTTCAGCTACCAGAAGAACTCTTTTCCACTACCCACATTGTTTTGTTTGCCAGTTCGCTCAAGGAGGTTATACGTTTAACGGTTGGGAGCGAAGTTGCGATGAAAGGGTACTCGAATGATTTGAATGTTGTTTGAAGTCACGGGTATTGAATCGAAATGACTGACGTTCTTGAAAGTTATTGCCAAGTATACTTGAAATCATATGATAGTTTGCTGAAAAAGTCGCCTGCCAAGTGTTGGAAGTCACGAAAATGGTTGTCTTGAGTCTTGCTATAAGCATCAGATCGTTTCGATCCAGTAACATCAATTTCGAGTGATCTTTACATCGATTTCCACCTTATTGCGAGCTTCCGTTGTTTTCTAATGATTCTTCAACATTGTAACCTATCCACCATGATCTGTTGTAACTTTTTGTGATTCTATTTCAACGTAAAAAAATCCTTTGAAACCATATAGAACTCTAGGAAAACATTGGAAATCAATGAAAATCACTCGACAAGTTATCACTCGAAATCCAAGTCAATGAATTGCAATCATTGATTAGATCTCCAAGCGAATGGCTTTTCTGTTTTCCTTCCATTGGTTTTGTGCGAGTATTGATTCTCCCCCGTTTTTGATTTTCCTCTCCCCCTCTCTTATCGTCAGTCAAGTTTTCCGAAGGCGATCTTTGAATCTGTCAATTAAAAGCCACCGACCGTTGTTTCCCGGGTTTGAGGCTTGAGCGCCGGTGCATTTGATACAGAAACTACGGCAAATTCATCCCAGGCAGAAGTCCATTACCCTGGGCAAAGGCACCCGAGCGTAGATTTGGGGGAAATCCGGTTAAGTGCAGACCACTCCGGGTTTGGCGTCTTAAATTGCGAGTGCGAAACCCCCGACTTTGATCGATAACCATGCGGAGAGGACGTGTGGCCTTCTGGCCCTTCGACATCACGGACATTCGACCGTCCGATTTTCGTTCCGAGTCCGGAGTTCGAAGCATTGCGTCGAAATTTGATCATGTGCCCAGGTTCGCGATCCCATCGAAAAGAATCCGTCGCCTTCAGGCCGCAAGACTCGATCTCGAAGAAACATTATTTCAATTTGTTCGAATTGGAATTGTATCATGCAGAATCGACGCTGCATCTCGAATGCGATCGATCCTTGAACTCCGCTCTCTCGAATCACCCCGTCATTCCCAGCTACTCACCCTGTGCAGAAAACCCGAAGTGTTTGACTGCGGGAAAAGCCATTTAGAATTTCCATCAAGGACCGGTACGGCTCCGTTCACCAGAACGTATTCCTGAAGTCGAAGCGAGTCGAGTTGCGGCTACATAAGGTATACGAGGTAAGGTGATGTCTTGCTGAAATATAGGTCGCGTATACTCCAGGTTCGAAGTATGGTAGATGCAGCGGGTAATTCCATTGCATCTCGATGCAGGACCCAATAATGGTTCTACACTTCGCGCACTCTTGTTATATCTGCCACTCGACTACCTAATTACGCTTTCCGTTAAGTGGGTATCGACTCTGGTCTTTGTGTGTTTCCCGTTTCACGATACAAGGTCTAGGAAATCACAGTGGGAATAGATGGATACACGATTTCAGCGATCTCAGTCAATTAACAGTTTGATTCACTGAAAACGGATACGAAGTTATGCGGGCCATGCAATTATTTCATTCATCGATGTTTGATTATTTGTTGTTGGGGTGGAGCTGGCCACGAGAGCCAACCGCTTTCCAGGGACGAATTAGGATCAAAAGCCCAAACATGTCTATTCCATTTCTTCACAAATCCGTGTAGAAACACTGTACAGGTTAAAAATCTTATAAAAAATTTAGGTAATCAGTTTCAGTTGTCTACTTGATATTCCGATTGTTTGCATTACGAAATTTTCGATAAGTTAATCGGTAGTAATTTTTAAACATTGAAAAATTCCCGAATCATCGATACGTGTGAAAGTCAGGGTGGACGATGTCGTCCATGTTTGCTAGCAGAGGGTTTAATACGAAAACAGATTGTCTTTTTATCGGATAGAAATTCCATTTCCGTGCTTGCAATGAAGAGACGCAATTTACCACAGTCTGCTCGGATTTGAGCTTGTTAACGAAATTCGTAAAAAGTCCACTGTTCATGCAGACACAACAGGTATAAGGTTTCCTCCATACACAGGATTCACTTAATTGTTTGAACAACTTCCAGAGTGCAGGTAGCAGGCAGCAAATGTGGAAGTTTTTCTCGGGGAGCAATTCATACTGCTTCCATGCACAAAATTCTGTAGCTCAAATATCTCTTGAATTCGAATGAGAAAATGCTCAACACACGTCCCACTTTATCCATTGAAAGAATATCTAAACTACTGTTAATGGTTCTTCGCGCAATTATTTCGCAGAAGATCCCAGCACGATAAAAACGTCTCAAATATTTATCGTGAAAGGCATGGGAGTACGTATCACGTTACGCGAAAAATTTCTTCGCATTTTTTGCCCATTACAACTTGGAAAGTTGTTCAAACAATTTCAGTGGATTCTGCAAATAGAAAGAACCTTGTACATGTTATATTTACCTCTGTATCGAGTTGCTCACGATTTTAGCACAAATTGAAATTTCCGTCCGACGGGATAAGTTTTTTTCTAGGTGTACGACAACGCGATTGTTTTTTTTTTTTATTTCTCACCAAACACGCGACGTCTTTATTCAAAAACAAACTTTTTGGGACAAACGGGAAAATCGATCGATCGGCCCGCATGTCGAACCTAGTCCAAGTTAACCTCGGCCCTTGAGCCGTCCCGTTAATTGGGGGTGGATCAAAATGATCAGGTATGTGCGATGATCGGGCAGCCCCAGAGAACACTAGAAATTCAATCGACACGTGAATATCTCCGGGAAGCCGTGAATTGGCGGTTTGATCGGAACGCAATCGAGTTGAGTACCCGATGATAATTGCCGGAATCTCTTCTTCGACTTCTCTTTGGGGGGTGGTTAAATCGCGGACGCCATCGGCGGGGAAAGAGAGGGACGGAAATGAAATGCGGGGCGTTGGGGTAACGCTACGGTCGTTAGCGGACCACGTTAGTCGTTAGATGTGGCCAAGGTTCCGCGCAACTTGCTTGCTAATTAATTATTTCGAAATTTTGCGGTAGCGCGAGCTTAATCAGTCAACCAAGTCATTAGAGGGCAGTTGGGGTGCGAGGAAAAGCTCCCACCACGTTCCGGACCGGAAATAGGCGAGGAGTTCGATTTTGAAAAAGCTCAACGCCTTTGTGCACGCCTCTCGAAAGCTCGCTCAGATTTGTCAAAACTTTTTCCAGAAACGACGCTCGCGTCCTGCCAACTTTCGCTCACTTTGCGTACGCATTTACGTATGTATGTATTTAGGGTGTATCATGGCTGCTTTCCACCCTCCGCTCAGCCGCTTTCACCGCGGCTTAATTGGTTCTCTGCTAATGCAACGCTACCCTGTATAACCAACGCTTCTCTTACGTCTACCCGAGACGGTAAAATATTTGACAAGTTATAACCAACCACCCACTCGGTATCCTCTTTGTCCTGCAAAAGCACCGCGAAGAAGGTGCGAGAAGAAACATGAAACTAATGTCGACGAGAGTGTACTTCTGTGTCTCTTTGAGAGTGGGCCGTACACGCCCTTAGTTGCCTGATTCCAACCGAAAGACAACCTTATAACTTTCGTCTTTTAACCCCAGAGGCTGAAGGCCCTTTTTCACTAGTCACGACGGGTGGGGAAGAAAAGAATTACTCGATTTAAGGGGATCAGCGTATGGATTAAATCTGACAAATTGGGAATATACACTTCTTGAGAAACCTGGTAGACATTTTTCAAGCTTACGGGAAACTACTTGCACTGATTCACGCGTCGAGAAACGCAGCGTGATAACTTTCGCACATTATCATTTAATTGCGACGAATTACTTTGAGGCCATTAATTTATACGAGTCAAGTACATGTCAGCGGACGGAGTAAATGAGTCTGTTTACTTTCCTAGAAATCCATTACAATATTGTATTCACTTCATTCCTTGCTACGAGTAATTGTTTGCTTTCATAAACTTGTCGCAGACATTTCGATGGATGTAAATATTTTTTGCCACTCAAGGCCAAACAAACGATCCACCCGAGTGAAACGGAGTTTTATTTACTGAATTCTCAAAGGGGTATTCAATTTCAGGCGTAAACAAATAGCACTGTCGAAGAAACGTTTAGTCTAGATGAATCGACGGCTGTTGAAGGTCACCGAGAACGCTTATCACATAAATCGAGCAGAAACTGAATGTACATGAATGTATTGATTACCTCTAGGCTTCGGTGATCCAGATTCTTGAGCCTCCGCAACCAGATCCCCGGTCAAAGAGATGCGATTCACATTCACTGAACAATCACTACACACGGTCGCAAGAGAATACCGGAGATGAACAGTGGCTCGATTTTAAAGGGAGCCCAATGTTTGCTTAGCAATGAAACGAGTATTAAGGTTCTCTAAGCGTCGCTATTTAAAATACACACTGTAAACAAGACCTTTGAATAATCAAGAGAGACTCTTTGTTGTACCGTTGGGTGTTTCTCGCCCGATCCAAACACGGTAAGAGAAGTGTGACAAGCCTTGATAACCACTCGAAGAATCAATGGAAAGTAGCCACAGATTCGATACCCGGGATTCGATCTACTCAAGGATATACCGACACTATGGAGGGTAAAGGTAAAAAGAAGTATTTAATTTAGTTTTCAACTGAAGAAGTGTCCATCAAAAAGCGACAACTAGTGGTTCAAAGGGTCATCAGAATGGTGCTAAAAAGCAATCAGGATTCAATCTAAACTTGTGGCGGTTGTAGATGAAATGAAGTGTGTCAAAGGAAATTAGCAAAGTATAGCAGAAGTTGTAATGACTAGATTAGTTGATAAAAGTGTCATAAGTGCATGGTCAACTGCTAACGTAGTTGAATGAAGGTATGTATACTCAATAAAACCTCAAAACTTTTTCTACAGCAACGTCATTTTAATCGTACTCTATTTAATAGACACTTTCTATGTACGGAGATAGTCCTCCTTACCTTTATCCCCCCTAATCGTCACTATATCGAGAACTTCGCGACGCGCGTTCGTCACGGGCACGATATCAACACACACTGAACCGATCCGAGCTCTGAGAACGTGATGTAAACATTGGTAGAGTGCGCGTCTTGTTTGAGTACCAATATATCGATTCGATATCGCGACTTCGAGGCATCGGTAAACGCTTCTCGCCGCGTCTTTCCCCTTCCAAAGGACCCCGCAAAATCCTCATGGAAATTGGCTGGATTTTCAGTATGTTATATATGTATATAGTAAATATCCTCCCGGCCAAAATTTTTCATGGACACAAGTACCAAAGAAGCAGTAGTTTCCGAGGTACAGGCTTCAAAAGAAAGGTGTCCAGTATTTTTGACATCTATGAATTTCGTGATTCGCACGAATTACAAGGCTCCAAAGCGACTTGAAATCAAATAATTCACTAAAAAAACTTCACGGCTAATTTTCAAAGACGGACAGAAAGCTGCGATTGATTCCATCAATGCATTGATTCCGTCCATGAATTCGCTGGTTTACCGAAAGGAGGTGCAACGTCAGATTTCGCGTGCAATAAACGACTTGTGTTGTTTTTTACGCGTATGCGGATTCTCTGCGAATTGGCTGTACAGTTTTTGATCGATATACTCGATTTCAAGTCCCCCTTGACGTTTGTTAATTGGTAAAAATCGCCTGATCCATAGATAGCCAAAAAATCCGTACGCCCCCTTTCCAAAGTCTACATCTCGGAAGCTACTGACTTTCGTGATTTGTGTCCGTGAGAACTTTCGACCGGGAGTATTTGTGCTACAGCATATTAAAGCTCCAGCGACTTCACCGGAAGCCAATTTCCATAAGAATCCTGTGGGGTCTTTTCGGGCAAACCCTGGAGACGTTCAAAAGCAAAAGGACCTCGCAGTCGAATGTTCGCATGGGGTTTGCGGCTCAGCAAAAATCTATGTACCAGCCTACTCTGAAGCGAGCCGAGTTCAGGGGGCGGACAAGGGCATTGTCTGGGAATATCTGTCCGGGCCATAGAGCTCGGAGGCGAGAGGTTATATCTCCCTCGTCCAGAGGTTCCAATGAATTAATTCGTTGGTTCGTTCATCGGTTATGACGCGTTCGCCCTGGCCCTAGGAGTAACGGCATTCCGATCTCGTACTGTTCACCCTTCGTCTGGTGTGCATGGAGGGATATGAATTCTGCCCTTTTGATGGCCCTGTTTAAACAGAGGGACTATCCGTTCGTGGGGATAGACGCGGATATTTCTATATAAAGGATAGGCACGACGGGACTCCTCGCCACTAATCAAGATTCACATTATCGCGGACTTCCGTGAATTGCCCTTCGCTAAGGCGAACAACGAGCCGCGGTGAACGGCGAACAGTGAGCAGCAATCCACCCCCCGTTCTCTCTCTCTCCTTTCTTTGCCACAATAGAAATCCCCCCACCATTTTCGGCTCTTCGCGAGGATCCTTGGGGATGCTAGAGCCAAGGGGTGGAGATCGGCTGCTGCAGATTCATCTCGAGATCCCCAATATACACAGTGAGAATGGGACAGAAATTAAAGCAGAAGCGGAAGATAAAAGACAAAAGAGAGGAACGCTTCCAGCGTCTGTATTACCCTCCTGTCGGCGAATTGAATGATTTTCTCCTTTGTAAAGGAAAGATGAGACTCGAAGAAGAATTTTGAAGATCAAAATAATAATATATCCCTCAATTTCGGGGAAAAATTCTTTGCAGACTTTTGCCAAAAATCTTATGGTCCTCGTGCCTGAAGAGCGGATTTCGCCTATTTTCAACCCACTTCGTCCCGGGCTTGTGGAGTCAAATTTACCCTCCAGTTTCGACAGGGATTTTTATGCCATCAGACATCCTCGGGCCGCCGATGTTCCATAAAAGTGACTATAAGCATTCGTCGAGCCACTTTGGAAGCGTGGCACTGAACGGAGCTGAGGAACGAAAAGGAAGAAAAAAAAAAAAAAATAAAACGAAACTCTCATCAATAAACTGTGACAGATTTATTGGATACACTTCTGATACCATCAACCTCGCATCATTTCAGCCATACGGTAAATCTCTGAGCAAGAGAAAAAGAAGATTTCTTGCGAGCGGAAAAATTTGTTGAAGATATACTGAAAAAAAAAAATCGTAAAATACTCATTTGTTTTGAAGTTTTTTTACATACCATCAAAATGACCACTTCTCGGATGTTTTTCTCAGTAGGTCTCGTCTCAAGTTTGCGAAGCGTAAAAAGATTCGTGATGAAAATTGTTCGCATTTAGAACCCGTATTCCGTCTTAGGGCGATGTGGATGGTAATTTCGGTCCCGTTCACGATGCAATTCTGTGTTTATTGCACTTGATCGATAGTCCGCAGGTCGAATTCATAGCCCGAAGGAGATTGAGCCGTTTCGCGTAGCAGGGCAAACTTCGCCGTCGTCTAGCCGGATGAGAGAATCTCGTAAATGTCGGTACTGGGCATACAGAGACCTGGGATCAATCTATAACGGAGACAGGTGACGTCACTGAGACAACCGAGGGAGGGTAAATTCGCGCTCGTAAAACCGACGCTTACAATTAACAGGGTCACAATCGTAGGAGGAAAAATGTGTAATCTAGGTAACTACAGACATATAGGCACGTAAACCGCAGTAGTAGGAAAAGTATATACTGGACGAAGACTGGATGAAGAGGAAGAGACGGAAATGCGTGTGCGACGACGTGCCGGGACCTTGATTGATTGTCAGGAAAGTTGTTTCGAGGGATGATTTCTTCCTTCCCACGCTCATCGCTACGCAGAGATGATTCTTTCATTCTTTACGGAAGCGGGAAATGGATACGTGTAAAGGCGTACCTGTAACGGGGTGGAAAAGTTTCAGTCTGACGTTGCTCTGACAGAAGAGATGAAGACGAAAAAGACGGTGAGGTGAAATGGGGGATGAAGAGAGAGGGAATACGACATATCTCACAATCGGGAGACAGTCAAAGCTCTCTACCTTCGCTCGTGTGATTTATTATTTTTTCCATGCTTCCGGATATATCCAGGTTCCTCTGCTCTTTGTCTTTTGTCCTTATTTCCTCCCGTTCTTTTCTATGATGTACACCTATATACGTTCGGATATACGGAACGTGGCTGTCGGTGTTGATTAAAAATCGGAATCCCCAATCAGTGCGCGGACTCTGTAAACGCGAAGAAGTCAATTTGAGGGTAATAAAAATGCAAAACAGTTCCCGTAGCTACGGGGGAGCTTCGAGCGATTGACGTAGAGCCTTAAACCTTCGCGATATAATGTATACAGGCCTCCACTTTGCCCAGTGTTTGGCACTTTGGTATACGCGTAGTTGTGCATATAATTGACGAGCCAACTCAAACACACACACACACACACACATACACTCACAGACACGCACATCACAAATACATTCACACCAGATAATCCCTCCCAAGTTTCTCGACCCAAGTCTCACGCTCGTTCTACGATTTTGAATATTTCTTAATCGTCCGAACACGACGATAGTGATATATAATGGAATGGTTTTCTCTTTTCAGGAAAAAAATACGTTCCCGAAATCGACGACCATATGCCTATTTCATCCAGCTCATGTCCTTAGCTGTATGAATAATACGAGTCCAAGGGAGAGGAAGAAAAGGTTTTTCCAATGAAAATAAACATTTCCGCTGCTTCGGCAGAGGGTGGATGACACGTGACTGTAACGTGTATGTCGTGTTAACTTGGCACACAAAGGGTATGTATAGATATGAGATAGGAATCAGCGTATGAATAAGTTTGTAATAAAGGGATCGATGAGATGCATTCCAAGATAGTCGGGAGGGAGGAAATTCCGCAAGTTGTACCGAACGGCTCTCTCTCGCTCCCTCTCACACACCGGCATACTTACGGCACACTGAACAGATATGGCAACGGTGATGTAACACAAAATTGAAATTGCTTTACCTTGGCTCCTACATTTACTCGGATGAAAAGCACTCTGTGTCGAGGACAGCGGAGGCACCGCCACCCCTGCAGAAGTAACTTTACCACTTTCGTCAAGCTCCGCTCCTCGTGCCCCTGCCATCATGGTACACCTAGGCTGTCGGAATTCCTCATGCTCGTATTTAGCGATCCCCGAGCGACTTGGAAGGGTACCAAGAAATCCATTCCCCTTCAAGAATTCGCGTTTTTTCCACCAGCAGCTCGATTCCGAGTATAGTATTTTGAATTTTCATTCCAGGCCGCTGCCAAAGTCGAGTGCTTTGCTTCATCTCAGACTCAGCGATGCAGCGGAAGCTTCCTGAACATGCGATACTCTTAGGTGAAACTTTAAACCCGTCCGTATTCAAGTCATTGAGAATTTTCGCCAAAAGAACAGACTCAGAAAAGCATCGGTTGGGATTGAAATAATTTGAGAAGTGTGTCTTCTCCAGCTGAAGAAGTACAGGAGAAACAGTTTCCTCAATTTGCGATGTTCTAGGGCAAAATTTCAACCCCATCCGTATTCAAGTGATTGTGAATTTCTGACAAAAGAACAGTCTTGGAAAAGCAGTGGTTGGGGTAGAAAGAACTTTTTACTTGTGTTGTCTCAAGCCGAAGAAAATTCTGCCCGGGAATGGACGCCTCTGCAGGGTCGTTGACTCTCGGCGAGAATAGGCTATGCTTCTATCTTCCAGCTATTCAATTATATTGCACTCGAACCCTTGGCAGTCAACCCTCGCGACGAGACACTCGATCCAGGATGGGATGGGACAGGGTCACATATGGCTCGCCTCGAACGCGTTCACGCAGCGTCGTTTTCCCGCAGATACACCCTGGATGGGAGCCCACAATACTTCCATGGCAACTGGTAGTATTAACATTTCCATCAAATTCTTCCATGTCATAAAACAATTCTCTCCTTTCCATATTCCTGATCATCCTTCTGCGTTTTTGCCCCTCGCACTCGGTATCTCTTTCTCCGCCTCCTCCTCTCTCTTTTTCTCTCGTTCCTTCTCTCTCCATTCGTCGCTTTGGCTCCACTATCTCGTGCTGTTCTAGTCGTACAGAAAAAGCCAATAAGCCAGATAGACCGGAGTCTTCGACCTGCACACACAAACTCGTTGTACCTAATCGTTTGGAGTGCAGGCGAGAGACATTCTGTTCGCATTTATTCCTCCTCGATCCCGTGTATACCCTGTGTATCGTTCTTTTCCCTCTTTTTCCCACCTCCCCCTTGTTTCGCTTTCGCTTGCTTCCCTCTCTGTTTTACTCTTCGCCCTGAATTCCCCCAGGATCAGGTATTTCGACGCCGTTCGATCCGCCGAGCTGTCTAGACCAGCGATGGATCGATCAATCCGTTATTTCATTACCCTCGAACCTGTTATGCGCCTGGCTACTGCAGCTTCTTAGTATAATTGCAACCCCATCTGCGTTACTTTCACACCCCTCAGGCTCGAACGCTTTTCGACCAATTTGATTAGAATTTCGCCTAGTCAACAGGCGAAAAATTTTATTGATGAACCTCATTTATCCCACTGTCGAAAGTCCCTCCTGGAAAACCGCGAGGGGTTGAGTTATCAGGCACTACACGTTCTTCTTCAGAGTTCATGAAAGTTAACAGTTTTAGGCATAACTTACCGTAATAATAAATAAAAATTTCACTTTTATCGTCAATGCTTACATTCAATTAAACTTATCAAAATTAACCTTCATCAATTTTTCAGGTTCGAAAATCCCTTGAGTTGAATTACAGCATCGCTATTTTCATTAATTGTTCCGTTGAGCTTGCAATGTTTGGTTGTCAACTGCCCTGAAACTTCTATTCCGAAACTAATGTCTCCAATTTCGCACACCACGGGTTTCAGACCATGAATATTGAGGTGTGGCAGTCTCAAAAAAATGATTACTGCTTTATAATGAATAGTAAAAATTCTGAGCGTTACATATTGTAACGAAAAATGTTATTATTCGAAAACGAATAAATTGTGACTTATTGTCGGCCATTTAAACTGTTTAAAAGTAACCAACTGCAACTGCCCTAACCTCAAAAATGTTCACAGTTGTCGATGGCAGTTGCGCTCAATTCACAACCGTCAAAATTTTTGAGGTTAGGGCAGTTGCAGTTAGTCACCTTGGCAAATAGTTGCTCTCAGATTGTAGCACATGCGCATAAAATTTCAACAGATGTTGGTATTCACTCTGTACATAATATTTCAAGGAGTGTAAACAACGTAGTAAAATGGTAAGAGATGCATCGGGGTCGAATATACCTACAAGAAAAAAAATTCATCCTGCGTCGGACGTAACCGTTAACGGACGGGAGAAAAATATAAGCTCCAGTTTGAGTAGTCCGCGAGGCGAATGAGCCGTGCTTAAAATCCTTACGTCTCGAAGGTATTCAGGATATTTCCGGTTCGCTATTTGCCCCGATGTGCGGCTATCGAGATAAAATCGATCGTTTCCGAGCAGTTTTACGCGGGCGTCCCTTCCAACTTTCCTCGTTCTTTCTTTATTTTTCTTTTCCTTTCCTCTTCTCCGCGGGATCTGCACGCTTTACTTTATCGACGGTTACGGTTCTCGGTGATTCTAGGAGGTCAGATAGACATAAAACTCTCCTCTAGCCGCGTCCCGCCTATATATAACCATTACTAAGCCCCGTGCCTAGCCAGCTTTAAATCTACCCTCCTTCCTCTCAGCCCCCCATCGATGCACTGCCACCCCTGTAGGTACACCATCCCCCCAGCTCTGTCGCGATTAAAGTCGTCATTTTTAACGCCTCGAACACCGTCGGCTGCATCCTCTCACGCTCACCTCAAAACGACCGTTCATCTGTCCTGTGCGCCAACCCTAAAACCGCGCAAGCCTCAACGGTACTGGAAAGTTCAATTAACCTCGTTCCTCTTGCGTTGATGAGAATGTAAAAAAAAAAAAAAAAAAAGAAAAACTGATAGAGAAAAACGCGTGCTTACGATATGCATAATAACGATTCTTCTAGCTTCTTGAAGAATGAAAAGCAAAAAAACAAAAGAGAAAGTAAAAAATTTGTAGATCAGCGTAAATGTTTCACCCGTTAAAAGTTTTTCGATTGCGAAAAATTTGACTTTTTTTCCTACGTGAATAAAAACGGAGAGTCTGGAGACTTCTTCCAACGGGTCTGGCAATTTTTCATTTCATTAGCTTTGAGCTTAATCTTGCATTAAATTTTTCGCATAACGGCTCAGGCTGTAACAAAATTGCAAAAATTATGTAAAAGGGGTAACGCAAGAAAAATTGCCGACCAAAATCGTGGAGGGTCGATTTATACTTGTATATATACCACGCTTCGCCCGAATTTCGTCGTTTCGCATATTCCCTCGGGTTGAATCACTGCTGGCAGCGAGGCCCCGGGGTAATTTCAATCTTTATAAGGATTATCCACTGGGATAACGAAGATGATCGATATTTATATCACGAACCTCGCGGCCGCGAGGCGGGGGCATAATCCTCGAGATATTGCGGGTGTGTAGTTAATTGATCGTACCTGCATCACGCAGACGGGAATCCTGCTCCGACCGTTTCTACAATTTCATCCCCGATTCATCCCCACCCCCATCCTACAATGCACTTGTATACAGAGGTATGTTGCACAGTCTGCAGCCTGAATTACGGCCTGCTGCGAGCACCATCATCACGCTATTCACTCGTTTCTCTATACCAGGATAGCGATGAAAGACGGTAAGACGAATATACAAGCGGAAGAAAATTAGATAAAGCAGAGAAGAGAGACAAAATATAGGATAATATGCCATAATTTATGATGAAAAGTAGAAATAATCTAAACTGAAAAAAAAAAGTACCTCAAAATCAAGGTATCCAATCGTTGGAACAATTACGATCGACGGGAGATCTTTTTTCAGACTTAGCTTCTCAAGAATATTTTATAAGGAGACTGAATGGCAAGAATTAATGCTTTTTATGTAGTACAGTGAACGATCATCTCGTAATAAAATGAATGAAAAGTAACGTTTTTGTGCCAAGAACCCGCCTTAATATCTATAATTATTGTTCGATCAATTCTGAAACTATCATCGACATCAATTATGCGATTTTCTGAAGTGCGGTTGGACGTAAAAATTAACGTTTTAATTCGACTAATACGACTAACGTAAACGAATGAGCGATGAATTTTATGATGATTGAAATTACGTGACTGAAATTTCATTCCGAATCGCGGAATGAGCGGGAGCCGGGACGTAATGCATAACATCGTGTATTCTATAAAGGCGCGATTCGCACGTCAGGCAGTATTGCAGGTTGTAGGTACCTTTTAACTCGAACTATAAACCTGTTCGTCTGAACAAACGTCGCGCATTAATTGCCCACGTCTAATTGGCATTCCTGAGAGATATTAAACCCGACAGCCGCAGCCCGCGTCTTTGCCTATGATTATAAACCCCGCGTGCAATATCAACAGCTGGAATACTTCTTGGCGTCGTCGAGACCGACGAGTCGTGCTACGAACGCGTCGCGAATACGATTTTAATACAGCGACGGTGAGAATGATCGATCACTCGACTCTTGGAAGTTCAATTCGAGGTCTCGGGGTACGACTTTTTTAATCGACACATTTACAGCCTCGCGAAATCAGCCATGCAGAGTAGCGACTATTCACTTCCAGTCCACCGTTGAACTGCCCCTAATCTCTGTCCTGTCGAGACACTCCGATTCTGTATAATCAAATTACATTCCGAACGGCTTCGCTGCTGCAGGCAAATCCATTAATATACTTTAGCCTGAGATAAGGCCGGTGCAACGCGCCAAGTTACTGCACCAATACGTCTGGACAGAGAAGCGAGTGGCCACCTGAAAGATGGACAGCTTTATCAGTTGTTTGAAAAGACGTCCCAAACTTGAACGTCAGCTTTGTAACTACCACGGATTCCAGCTTATCTTCAATCAAATTACCTTCCAATTTGATCAATTGGGTGAAAATTTGCACTCGCAGAGAGATTTGATACTGCGTTTTTTAATCACTCATGAGAAAAACTTTGGCTGCAGATTAGACAGAGAACCAAGTGGCCACCTAAACGATAGACAGCCTTATCAGTTGTTTGAAAAGATGTCCTGAACTTGAACGTCAGTTTTGTAACTATGACAAATATCAACTTATCTCTGGATAAACTTCCTTCCAATTTAATAAGCTGGCTAGAAATTTGCACTCGAAGAGAGGTCTGATACTGGGTTGTAATCATTCATGAGCAAAAGCTTGGCTGCACATTGGACAGAGAAGCATGTGGTCATCTGAAAGATGGACAGCCTTGTCAGTCGTTTGGAAAGATGTCCTGAACTTGAACGTCAGCTTTGTAACGACCACAGATTTCAACTCATCTCCGGACAAATTAACTTCCAATTTGATGAGCTGGCTAGAAATTTGCATTCGAAGAGAGGTCTGATACTGGGTTTTAATCACTCATGAGCAAAAGCTTGGCTGTAGGCCTCCGGGCGATCAATACGAATATCAAAGACAAACGACAAGAAGAAGTTTCCGCATGCGGTAATCTATATGCGAGACCCCTGATATTTGTCCAATCGGCATCTGTATTAACGCGTAGCCCCGATGTTTGGACAGAATTACCGCAGGCAGGCTTTGGAGAAAGGACAAACTTTCGGATGGAGCATCGCGTTGCAGTTCGCAAAAGCCAAAGTTCTCCCTCGGGTTATTATTTGAGGAGAGGCTGGCATATCGAGGGTTGATTGACCTCGACGTTTCCGACGCACGCATCCACCGTACGAACGAAGGCGCCCACGCTGCCGGAAGGAGAGGGCATTACATCGGGATGTCTAAACGCCCTTAACCGCCCCAGGGAAACACACTAAAACAATATAATTCCTCCGTTTCTCATCCCCAATATCCATGGAAACCTGCAGCGATGCTAATAGATCTTGTAGATTTATGTGCTCAGCTTATCCAGATCCTTCGGATGGATGTGGATGAATGCTCGACGTTCTTCCGATTCCTATGCGCATGATCAACTATTCGGTACTAAAACCAATCTTCGTTTTTTGACATCAGTGGTCTAGTCACTCCACAAGCATTCCAAGGATCTAAGGTTCTTTCAGCTAAGAAACACAGCTAGCATCGGATAAAGTCTTCAACCAATATTTTTTCACCTACTTGTTCAATGGGAATATACGATTTTTAAGCTATCGCGCAAAAATCCAAACCTGTAAATCGATTCCACGTTTTTACTAAGAATGAAAAAACGAGGACAGTTTGGGGCCGAATTTTCCGCACACGTAGAAAGAGAGAGAAGGTGGTTGGTCAGAGGGCTGAATTGATTCGGTGTAATCTGTAGGTAAGTCGGTTCCCCTAAGCCCTTAAGCCCCGAGGATCTCGAACTTTTATCCAATCCTTGATCGAGCGGTCTAGGTACCTAAGATTTCTTCCGATCGCGGAGCTTGATCCTCCGACGATTGTATCAAATCACTGTCAATTCTCGATCATCATGATGAAGACGGACGTCGGACACTTCACTTCACCCTTAGAAAAACTAACCGAACTCCAGATTGCGATGGTGAGCACCTTGTAGCATGAGAACATTTCCGCCAGTTTATCCTTTACAAGCTAAAAGTGTGTACATACGCACCTAATAAAGTGTCAGCACCTTGAGTGCCGAGTAAAATGTTAGGAGGAGTTTCCCTACAGCTGTCCTTTGGGGATCATGATCAGGATTTCCCTTCTTCACTCACCGAAGCACAGGAGCCGTAATTTACTATCATGAGGGATGAAAAAACACACCATTCAAATGCTGTTACGAGCACCATGGGCTATATATCCCTGGTTTACATACCCTATTATGAATAATCAATTACAACTGAAAATGGAGTCCCAGAATTTCAGAAGGTTGATTTGACAGTGGATTCCTCATGATCAACATGGACATGGACACATGGAAATTCGGCCACAGCACGACTTATGGAAAGAGCCCTACTAGGGCTAAGGCTCTGATTCAAATTCGATTGAAACGTGAAATGAATAATTAAGGTGCTATTATTATGAACGTATCTCGTAACAAACGAATAAGGCCTGATTGTAAAGCTGAGTCAATAATTGATTTCATGTTTCAATCAAATTTGAATCAGGGTTCCAATCCTTTTCAAAATTTTTACTCGCGGCCACGAGTAGAGTGCTGCGAATAGCTAACATAACGAATTGGTAAAAATACTCTACTCGTAAGTCAACAAGCTTGGAAATAAAAATCTATCAGGGAGTCGGTTCTTTCGCCCTGCGCACGTTCAGCTGGGTTCGGGCCCTTCGCCCTCGGCGGCGACCGGTATATTGACGAAATTGATTGGAGGGATGGTACCTCGAGGACGGTGGAGTCGGGGGCGAAGGCGAGGAGGGTGAACACCCCACAGCCAGTTTCAGGCCGAAGTGAAAAGGGTGAGAAAACATTGTTACTAGCAGTTACTCTTGCGAGGCTTCGCGTTTCTTCCCTTACCGGGGAAGGGGGGCTACACACTCTCGCTCTCTCTCTTTCTCTCCGGGGGATAAACGCCAGTCCTGAGGAGCGAGCGAAATAGCGGGACAAAGAGAGAGAGAGAGAAAGGGCGGGGAGTGGGAGGAACGAGCTAGGGAGGGTGAACCTGTGAACCTCAAGGGCATCGTTTAGGATTACGTTTGCCCCGTTGCGTTTCGGTCCCATCTGCACACCGGGACCCCTATCCAGCCACGACGCCCTCAGACGTTTCTTACCCTGTGCATCTCCGCCCTGACTCGAATCTTCACCCCGAAACAGTGCCGCAGGAGTTGTTCCCACACGGTGGATGCAAATGATTATATTGAGGAAGTCGTCTTTAGTGTACCACAATCGCAGCGTTTATAACAGGACGGTTTAAACCAGAATCTGGCACAGAAGTTTCACCAAAAAAAAAAAAAACTACCCTTAGTTGGCTTTTACGGTGAAATGAACGAGTCGTCATTTTTCACTTGCATTAGGCTTCCGATCAGCTCACGTCGATTCGAATGACCTCGAATCCTGAGGACCGGAGATATTGATGGAATTAATAATCATTATCAAAGCTGCGAACCGGAGGTTTTCGATGATCGAGGAGGTTGGAGTAACGGTCGGTTTCCACTAGCGGGGGAAAATTTATCGGAGGTGATATGACTGAGGCGGTGACAAACTGAGACTGAGCTTTCTTAAGTTTAATCCTTTATCAGAGAGGTCAACCGAGCTGTAGGTATTTGCCGGTAACTGATAGAGAGAAAAACGCCGAGAACCAAGCAGCGTTCATCAGGTATCGGCTTTCCACTTTCGCACAATGAAGCATCTCGCTGCTGCCGGTGAAACATGAAGAGGACGACGTCCCCTGGTTTCTATTCCTTACTCATCAACTCCAAATTGGAAAATCATCCATTCACCTTTCCAATGGTGCCTGATATTTTCATACTTTGCACACTTTTCACCGTTTTCTCTTTTCTGCAAGGGCTCCGGGCATTTCTGACATACGTCATATATTGTGTATATGATACACCCACTTCGCGGCGGGGAAGAGGAGCGTGTAAAATATACAACCGACCATTGCTCCACGTTACGTTTCATATATTCAGCTCGCTATGCCGCAGGATATTTCTGCCCTCTTCGTGAATTCTTCTTATCATATTTCTCACCCTCGAATACCCAATGCCTGCACTTCGCTCCCTTACCAGTATTATGGATTTCGGAAGCGACCGGCTTTTGTCTCTGCATCTCGCGTCCCGTGGACCTCGGATGATTTGCGATCTGTTGGATGGGACTGCATTTTTTATTTTTTTTTCCCCCAAACTGACTATATGTAATGGAATAATCTTTTTCGAGAGTGAATTTCCTGAATTTCTAATAGCTGCAAACTCGCCCTCAATCATCATCGGTGGTTTTCTCTTCTTCTTTTCGACCGATTTTCAGACCTCTAGGTATAGCTAGCGGTCCTGATTCAGATTTCTACGGGGTGAAGCGGTGGGATCGTCAATTACGAGAAAATAGCTGGTAAGTTATGCCTTTGATGCGAATCGCCCGGAGTGTATCCACGGGCAACGAGGAGATACTTTGACAAAGCGATCCGAGGTTGTACATTATACCTACAGTCTGCAGACGGCGATGATATCCTTCCGTAAAACTTTCTTCCATCAACATTCCGCATGTAGCCATCTTCGGGGTTGGAAATAATTTTTTTCCAAATCAAAAAGCGACGCCAAAAAATATCGTCGAACAATGAGCACCGATTGGGCTTCGAACAGTTTAAGAAACTTTTTAAGTCTCCTGCTGAGTCTCGCAGTTTTCAAGGAAAATTTATTTTCCACACTGTACGTATACGGGCAAAAATACTGTTCGGTTATATATGCTGGGAGACTGGAAAAGGTCGAACCCAGTCCCACGACCTATTTTTATTCACGTTTTTCTCTCCTTTTCTTTTTCTTTTATACTTTATGTTCGGTAGGTACGATAATTTTCACTTGACACGCGACTGTCGAACGATCAGTTCATTTTCATCGGGTGCTCTGCAATGTAGACGTATATACATTACACAATATATATTGTATACAAATGACCTTAGAATCAAGGTGCAATATTTTATCCTCGTGCAAAAGTTTTCATTTTTTTCAATCGTTTTTAGTACATCAGACACATTTTTAGATTTGTCCTTTACGATTTATAATTTGGAGTCTATAACAGAGTGATTACCTAACGGTCGAACGATCCGTCGTCTGCTACAATGCAATATGTGTACGCTAAAATTCGAGAACAGTTGTTTTTCAGGACGGCAAACCGTTATAAATTCAGATAACAGGTCGCGGCGATGTTCGTAACATCAAAATACCTGGAAGCTGTCGGTATTGAGACAAAACTGCCAGCGATAACTGTCAAAATTTTTGAGGTAAGCTTCACGACGGTTGGTCACCCTGGCAAACAACTGCTCTCGGATTCTAGCGCATGCGCATTACATTGCAGCAGACGATGGATCATTCGGTCGTTAGATAATCACTCTGTATGTGTAGTTATCGATGCAACAATTTTCCAGAAGTGGAAGGATGGAGAAAACGAGAGACGAAGAGGGACGGACAAGGAAATCGTTGGTGCCCAGCTCGGGTTGCTAATTACCTCTTAACCGAGGCCTGGCATCCCGGTTCTCATTGTCAGTCTTAGCGCGAGTGGATATATGAACAATTAAGTAACCCCGGGGATGAGCGTGCAAACAAACTGTGCTCACCCCCCGGATTAGGTATACACAATAAACCGTCGAGTTTTAGTTGTAGGGGGTAAGGTAGGAAGGTGGGGAAGGAGAAAGCGCGCGGTTCTCGAAAGTTTTCGATGACCTTAATTAAAAAGCCCTCTCTCTTTTCGCCCGCACCTTCCGCCGAGAGCGAAGCAGTTCGGGAGGCTGAGGGATGGTTGTGGAGGGTGAAAGGTAGGGCAGGAGCGGGGGAGGGGATGGCGATTGACACCAAACCAATAAAGTCACGCAATCCTTTCCAGGCCGTCAAGCAGTAACAACAAAGGAAAATCTGTGGGGCGAGAACGCGGGGGTTGTGGGGGGGTTTGTGGAGCCGGCGGGGGGTGGGAGGGGATGACCGAAGCCCCAAAATCTCCCGCCGCCACCGCGTGCACGGAATAATAATGTATTTGATTTTGGTTTCGAGAGAGTAGAGAGACACCCCAGCCTAGCCCGAACACCCATGGAACCGGGGAATACCGAGGGGTAGGTATAAACCTAAACGCGGCCACGTGTCGAGTTTAAACGGATCGAGCGGGCGCCCCAAGGCCCACGTGTACAGCCTCCGAAAAGGCAAGATCGGCGAACCGGAAGGCATTGTGACGACCTCCCTGCCTTCTCTCTCTCTCTCTCTCTCCCTCTCGGAGATTATTTTGCACAGTTTTTGAATGCCTCGTTGAAACGTGGCGCGGGCTTGTTGGGGCGATAAGTGCTGATTCGACGCTCCTCTTCTCTTATCATCTCTTCTCTTCTCTTCTCTTCTCTTTTACGTCGTTCTGTCTCCGCACAGTGCCTGCTCGGATGGTTCAGCGGATTCACCGCCGTTTGTTCTCTCAACTCTCTCTCTCTCTCTCAGCTCCCTTTCTCTCTCTCTCTGTCGCACAATACGCACTGACACACACACCCTCGAAAGTTTGGCCTCCCTTCGTCCCTCTCTATCCGCCCCTTCTCTATCTGGCTCCCGAATGGCGACGATTTACGAGATGAATTAAACTCCCTCGCCGTTCTGTATTTAAGCTCTTGCCGGGCCGGCGGCGATGGTCCTCCACCCCGATACACCCCGGGACCTCACGTATTATATTATGTATTCCACGGTTAAGCCCGATCGGGATTCCCGTCATATTTCACCCCGCGTGAAATTCGAATCGCGTAGCTGCGTACGTATTACACACCTACCGATGAGTAAATATATCGTCGGATCTCTGAATTTGAAAACGTTCACTCGATACGGAATGACCATTTTTTTTTCATCATCAACACCGTGGAATTGGGATCCAAAATAGAGGCATAGCTGGAACAATATGGCGTCGCACCGGGTTAACAGCTGACCGGTTTGGCTAATATTCACGAACATAAAGAGACGGAAAACTTCATGCAAGTAATTCGACTTCTGTTGAGAGGTACGTCGAGTTAGTACCGAGGGAAATATGCATCGAAAAAGGAATTTCATTATTAAATACGACCTGGTTGGTTCAGCGTGTTTTCCTGCCACCGGATGGCATCCTTCGATATTTCAAGTCCCGATAACGGCCAATTTTTTATCGCAGGACGCGGGTCAGCGGATTTCTTATTTGCATCCTGAGTTGCAGGTTCTCTCACTTTTACTCTGGTTAACGCGATGATGGATTCACGGCTTCTCCCTCCGTCGCTTTCTCTCACCCTCCTCTTCTTCTCTCCACGCGGCGAACGCATATTTGAAAGAACTGCATTACATTGAAACTCCGATCGCTGGTACAAATAAATATTGGGGTTGCAGGCTTCCACGCCTGACTTCACTCGAATTTTACCTCCATCGATCTGTGCCCACTTGGTGCAGGTCTTGGAAACGGTGGAAGCGAACCTTCACCGACACTCCGGACCCCCGAAACGCCGGAATATCCATTGGGGTATCATTTCAAAGAGGAGAAATCGCTTCCAAATCGAAGTGTCAAAAATTTCCCCGTGCAGTCCGACTGAACAATATATAACGGATAACAAATCACCTAAAATTTCAAGACAGGGAGATTCGCTTTTAACATTGTCATAATGGTACCGTTCTCCGTATCAAATGACGTCAGCAATAGTCTCGGATATTTTTTAGAAAAATGATAAAGATCGGTTGAAAATTCTTCGGTAAAAGAGCCTTCGTTTTTGCGTTATTCGAGTTTTTGCCGATTTCGTATCGAGAAATTGGCGGTTCCTAGAAGAAATGCCACCGCTGCTCGAAACCGATGGGAAAAAGTGCCCCTAAGTACCAGCTAAAGGATTGTCAATGCCAAGGGAAGGATAAGAAGAAGTCGAGTTCTGAGAGAGCCGGGAGTTGGAGAGGCCAGAATGGACGCGATTTCCTTCCTTCCTTCCTTCCCTTCCTTTTTCCAACCAAAAACTCGAGAGATTTATCGTCACTCTTTTGTTATATTCACCCGGGCGGCGGGGCTGGCAAAAGTGCAGCAGCTGAATTTCGCCCCTGCAGTGCAGCCACTCGCCTTTTTATCTTCTATACTTTCCTGTATCTGGGCGGACGAGCACTCGCGGTTTTATTCTCCTCCGTTGTATTATACATACATACATACATACACACATATATATATATATATATATATATATATATATATATATATATATATATATATATATATATAAACACGAACGCGAAGAGTAATTATTGTCGTCCGCCAGAATATTTCGAGTTTAATTGTGATTCCCGAATCAATTTTGCGGCGGGAAGAGAGGGCGGATTATAATGGGAATGAAATACTAATACCAGGAAAAGCTCGACGCGTCCCTGAATATTAATTATTCCTTTATAATTTTGATTGCCAATTACTATAGATATTGTATAATATAAAATTCTGCCGCCTCGGGGAAAAGGGATTTTTCAACCCTTCGTTACATCGGGCGTAACCAATACCTGCGTAGCAGTTCCAACTTTGTATTCCGTTATCAATTAAACGAGAAGAATAAGCCCGTCGTGAAACGACTCGATTTCCATCACTCTCTTTACTTTTGTATTATTTTCACAATTTGGGCGAACAGCTGGTATTGGTATGAATTTTTCCTAACGGTCAATTAAAAAAAATCAAATAACGGAATAACGAAGGAGGTAAGAAAACGGAATAAGAAGACGAACAAAAATTGTGAAAGATAACCGATCAGGACCCGCAAACCTCTGAAGCTGCGAATTAAACATTTCCCACCGTATTGATATTAAGGTCCTTTGTTGATCTTTGACCTTAAATAACTTTTGAAAGAGTAGATTTATCATAAAACGAATGAAGATCTTTTTTATAGAGCTTTCAATTCCCTAGAAACATACATTCAGAGCCTATTAGTGCACTACTGCGTTGACGAATTATAAAATTCCAAAATAGAAACAAAAAGAAAAAAAAACTTTTCTCATGTTATTCAAATGGGAAACAGAAAATCACGACGAGGCACTTCTAAACATTGATATTAAGAGCTGAAACTTGGACAGCATCTTTTTTTCGTCGTTTGGAACAAAATTTTCGATTCGAATTTTGAAAAACAAATATTTTTTTATATACAGTTTAATATACATATTGTAACGATCTAGGCGTTACAGAGAAAATAAACAGATTCGTGAGGTAATGAGGCGAATCAACAGACAGCGACATTAAAAGATGAGGAAAAAGGCTTTAACGGGAAATGCGTGCTGACGATTTAACGTCTGAAACAAGACTGTTTTTACAATAATATGAGTTGACGCAGCAGCCTTATTAATTCGGTAACACGTGAAAGCTCTAAAGCGTCGTTCACCTATGATGACTACTGGATAAAAAAAATTGGTGGGTAAAACGGTTGATTCCACCGATTGCAACAATACATAAATAGCAACCAGCCAGAGGAATGACGGAATAATTATTGTAAAAGGTTTTTTAACGATCGCGGCGGCATTGTTTCGCATTTGCATATCGTTAATTAAACCGCCGAAGGTGGTCTCTGGAAAACGGCGTCGCCTCGCAAATCGGACCGAGGTTGCAGGCCATTGAATCCCGAATTCGGTCGAATATCGACAACTCTTTATCCCGTCGGGATTCAATTACCTGATACGTCAGGACCGCATATCGTATTCGGGTCACGTCAGTTAAAAACGGAAGCTCTCAGCCGCCATCTTGACTAACCACACCGCGAACTCACCTCTTTATCTCGCGAGCTCTCGGACAGTCTACCGGGATCGATGCAGCCCCTTTCCCTCCCCCCCCCCCCCCCCCTCCCTGCAAACCTTCCACCCTTTGTGTCCGATCGATCTCCCACCCTTAACCCCGTCTTCCGCTCGTCTAGCCTCTGGTAAACCCCCCCCCCCCCCATATTTGTACATCATCATATGATTTTGTCTTTGTAAACGATCATCTCCAATTGCGGTACGAATCGGTAAGAAAAAATATCACCAATTCCATATGTTTTCAGTTTAATCGTAAGCAGTCCATTGGCATTCAGGAATTTTAAGGAGGTTCAACTTCTTTGGTTAATTAGTTTTAGTAATAACGGGTTCGTGTAATTCAAATTTCATGAATATAATTGGGAAGTTCGTAATTTGGGAGTGAAGCTGTTTCAAAACTTGTGTGATAGACGAATGATTGAATATTCATGTGTTTATCGAATTATTGTATTAATAGGCTACGAACATCTATTTGAAAAATATATAACGAAGATTGAAAATTGTTGGATTATAAACAAAAGCTTAGAACATGTCGATGCTTCGTATCAAATTGCTTCAAAATGGTCAAACGTCTAGGTGGTCGAAATAAAAACAGTTCTTTTTGTCGTGTCAGCATCATTAAATATTCAATCTCACATCATCGTACCGATATTAATTACGATCAATAAGTCGCAATGTTAAATTGACTAATAAAAACAAAGACCATCTCTTTTGAATAAAATAAACCGTTGTGGAATGAAATCAAACGAATCTACTAAATTGAAGCTTAAAGAGAACTTTGTGGCCTACGACTGCAATAATTTTTATCACATACTCAAAGTACGATTATCTTGTAAATATCGATTTCTGACCAACCGAAAACCTTGGAACAAAAAAATGTTTTCTCAACAATTGAAAATATCTTTGATGCATTTTTTAAAATTGATATTCTCGCAGTGACTAGACTTGATTTAATTTTGTAGATAATATTTTTTCGCCATGTTTCAGTGACTGATAATTTTTTCCAGGCTTCCCGCCAGTCGTATTAATTACCTCAACGTACAAGCTCCGCCACCATCTTTGCCTCAAGATATTTTCCGGCACGCTAAGATCGATTCTTTCCATAAAATCGTATGCGAGAAAACGTACAGTTTCGAATGAATGGCAAAGACCGCACCTTAACATATCGGTGAAAATGATTGCGAACAGGGGAATCAATTAACTCGCCCCGATTCCGGATGTTTTGCCAAATCCTCTTTTCCCTCCCCGCAGGATCCGCGTCGCCAGCATCAATCTCGAGCGATTCATAGACTCGGCATGATTTTATCAGCCCCCTCAGACCAACCGCATCCACTCTTACACGTAGCTAGCTAGCTGGCGGCGAGTTCGTTGGCTCCTTTTTCTTCCCTGCCGCAGCTTTCCCGTCTTCCCTATTTCCTCCTTTTTCCTCCTATTTATCCCGTCTCAAGAATCGCCCGTGACTCAGGTCCCCGGCGGCTTTTACGATGTCGTTTCTACTTTCCCGAGTATATTCGGTGTTCACGGTGCAGCAGCGGCGAGCCTGAAGCCGCATTGCTTGGGGCTAAAATCACTCCCCGAGTACGAGGGTGAGAGGAAGTTGTTGGACGACAACGCGTCGCCAGATTCGATCTGGCGATGCCGAGTGACAATATACGGAGTGAATTCCTAACGACTGCACGGCCCGTCGTCTGCTAGAATTCAATGCGCACGCACTGCAATCCAAGAGAAACTGTTTGCCAGGGCGACCGACAGTCGTGAATCTCGACGTCGGTTCGTTGCGATGTTTCTAACTTCACGGAAAAAAAAACACAACTTGGTTGTGAATTCGGGCTCTCAGCTCATAGACAATGTGAACTTTCCATAAGAAAGAAGTTGAGGGTGTGAATTTACACACAAATTGAGGGTTTATTTTCCATCAGGATGTAACCTCAAAAATATTGAAAATTGTAAGTGACAGTTGTGTTCAATTCACAATTGTTCAAATATTTGAGGTTACGTTTCAGCGTCGGACGAAACAGCCAGCGACAACTGTTAAGATTTTTGAGGTCACGTTTTGCCATCGATCAAATCAGCCAGCGACAAATGTCAAGGTTTTTGAGGTTACGTTTTGGTGTCGAACAAATCAGCCAGCAGCGACTTTCGAGATTTTGAGGTTACGTTTTGGTGTCGAACAAATCAGCCAGCAACGACTGTGGAGATTTTTGAGGTTACGTTTACGACCGTTGGTAACCCTGGCAAAGAACTGCTCTCAAATCGTAGCGGGTGCGCGTTCAATTTCAGCAGACGACGCAGCTGACATGTAGTCGTTATAAATTCACTGTACGTACGATGCCTGCTTCCGGGATCAGGGAATTAAACTCACGCTACGATCGAGGCTACCTGACCTTTAGTGGAGTCACCCGACTCCGTAATTACGAAGCTAATTTTTTCGGACAAAAAATTCTTCGTTACAACTCGATTCACCCGATACCCGAACGTAAACGGAAAACGGAAACAAGGAATGCTCCTTTCGCGAGGAAAAAGCTCGGCACGAATCCGGGGGGAAAAACTTCTCTCCGAGTAACGAGATTTTACACGTCTGACGACAGGAGGTTCAACGGTTCAGAGCGTCTATAAACATATATATATGTATATGTATATGTATATACATGTGTGTATGTATGTATATATACATCGAATAGTGAAGCAGGAAAAGGTTAAAACTTTCCGCGCGAGCCTGCAGGAATCGCTACCAGTTTTCGCACACTCTGCCACTCGAGGCAGTCCGAACTTTCGAACAAATTCAAACTGTATTTTCATCCCCCTTTATCCTGGTTGTTTTCGCAGCTCTCTACCGTCCGCTCTCAAGCGTTTCAACCACCGCGGTTTCACTTCATTCCTATCTCTCTTATAATAACCTGAAACGAGTGAGCTTCGGAATTCCGTTGTGCACCGAGTTTCAGTTAAGTTAATGCCGAAGAAACGAAATGATATACTTGAATCGCGAATGAATTCAGCACCGAGTAAAATATCACGATGTATCCAAAGGGGAAACAATCGCGCGTCACTTTCTTCCGGGTTTCAATTCCTCAAAGCACTTTGACTCAGCGTCGTCGAAACCGCCGCAATGTGCGAAACGGAACCGCGCGGCCGCGGTGTGAAAATCGCGGGTCTCGGAATGTCAAAGCGAAACAAAGGGTTCGATATTTATAGCAAAAGCTGGGTTATTCCGTCGGATTTGCGAATCGACGGAGAGCTTTTTCCTTTTTACTACTACACTTCCTGCTTTTACCGATTCGCGATCCTTTTCCATGTTTATTTCAAACCCCGCGTGACGTCAGCGGTCTGCCTTTTTTTCACCTCACGTCAACGGAAAAAGCTTACCCTGACCCTGGAACCCGCTGTTCTATAATCCACGCATCTCCGCGCTCTTCCGTTATAGTGGTGGCGATGAAAAAATGTATGTATCTATGTATTTTCTTGCCGTTCTTTTCCGCCATCGTTTTTTTTCCGGTTAATTAAGCCCGAGGTTGTCACTTACGCGCAGACAAATCGCCACGTCCAGAATGCGATTCCTTTCGACCGGACGGGAATGAAGTGAGGCTGCGAAATGGTAGAAGTGGGGGAAAATAGAAAAAAACTACAAAAATTTCACTCGCAGCATCGGACATCCGGAAACCCGAGAGGAGTCTAAAAACACTCTCGTTGTTTCCAGAGAATAGTTTTCTCCCCTATGATCCGAGTGTCGTGCGTTGATGTCCTTGCAGAAAGCTCTCTTTTCCTTTTCTTTTCGTCGCACAGTTGATCTTCTAATTGAACAAGTTTTCGCGTAAGTTACTTTTTTCGAGTCCTTGCCTCGTCGTACCACGAAACCTGAGTTGCTTTTGTCGCTTGGGCTTCATTCCGCAGGTTCCCTCAGCTGCTCCTTGCAGACAGTTTATTTATCACCGTTTTGTTTTTTTTTTCTTCGTTTCATCCCGATCCCCCGCATCTCACACCAAATTCCTCCACCTCGTCTACTCAACTCCAAGTTTCGGTGTTTTGGACCACGGTACAGTTATCAGGTGACGTCAACCAGCGAGTAAATTTGAAAAGGTTTCAAGGATTTTTTATAAAAAAAATTGTGGAAAATCGAATTTTATTTTAGAAGCCACCGTGTTGTTAAAAATTAATATTTTTCTTATTCCTTAGATAATATCTTATATTAACCAAATCTTTTTGGTTTTTTTCATAGCAGACGATTCAGTCCAGAGATATCTATCTTGCTCACCGCAAAACGCATTTTTTTAGAAGTGCTCCCGGAGATCGGCCACAGCAGCTTGAAAAATTATTATTTTTACAAATAAAAAATATTATAATAAAGTTCAGTCGGCCCAATATGTGCATAAATTTTTATGTCAATAAATTGAATTGTCTTTTCATGAGAAATCCACTCATCGAAATCCATTCTTGAATGTTTTGGAGGATTTTGAAAGAACGAGAAAGGCCCGAGATAGAATTACGGGAGTAACGTTTAACGAATCAAATAGATAATCTTACAAAACTTTGCAAATCTCAACGATCATTAGATCGCTTGCATATTGCAAATTTTTTTGTTTTATTTTTTTTTTTTGTGGTCAAGTGTCCGAGGGTTATAGAACGAGCCAAAATTGCGTAGCAGAGCTTTTCTCCAAGACTGGTTAGAACATCTTTGTGCGACTCTGGAACGATATAAGTGTAAGTATTATACGTAAGATTCTGCTCGTTGTATTTTAGCACGAGGCTCTCAAGTCCCGGGGATAAGACGAGATAATATCCCGAAGGAACGACGGGTGCCACCGTCACCAACGAACGCCGCAGTCTTCCTCAACTCAAGTATTTAAGGATCAACCTTTTATGTATATTATATTCTATATTTAATCATCGTTCCCCTGCCCTCGGCTCCCTTCCTATCTCTCGCTATCTGCTAACTCTCGGGGTTAGGCACAATCGTTATACATTTACGACGAAAAGTCTCACCTCTTCCAGCCACCCATCCCTTATGCCTCAGCACCCACCCCCTTTCATCCCTCCTCCAAAAATCCACGTCGCCTCTTGTCTCCTCAACTTTGAAACGAAAGCAGGTTCCAAGGAAATGGCAGCCCCAGAGCCTCGGAGGACATTGAAAAAGGAACACGCCGCTTACTGCTCTTAAGATTTTTATTATTCACCGATATTTGACAAGCAAACAGAAAATCATTTTCCAAACTGAACGCGCAAAGTTCGATTTCGCGCACGAGTTTGAACGCTGTGAAAAAGCGTGCGCAAAGTAGTAACTTTGCACACTGGTGGGCGTGATGAGGTCATATCGTCAATATAACTTGCAAATAATAGCTTGCCATAAAATATCCTGGAAACGACAGAATAACCGTAATTCAAATACCCGATGTCAGTATAACCTGTAAATAATAATCCTGTGATAAAATATCCAAAGGTCAGAATAAGTTCGACCTCCGTATGACAGGGGCGTAACCGAAACCACAACACACCATCCCGTACGAGAAACGTGGAAGGTGTTTATAAATATTATCTCAGTATCAGATTTACCATTTTCTTCCTTTTTGTAGGTTACATATGCAGTAGTTATTTTTTACCAGATCATTTTTGTCGGTAATCCGTGATCAGTGCTTTTGCGTATAATATCGCCGATCTCACTAGCTCAGCTGGGGCGAAAAACTACACTCGTGCGAGAATCACCTACTTTGCATACTTGTTGCGTAATGCGTTATTTAGATCGATGCGTTCGATTCGGGAATGATGCAGAGGTTCGACAATATTGAGCCTCCGAACATTTTGAACTCCGTGATCGTCCGTTCGCGTGACGAAAGTTCTGCGATTGAATTTTCGAAATCTTATTTCATGACGCAAGAGCCGTTTGTCCGGGATATCGGAAAGTACTGGCCGTTCCTCAAGGCCTTCGATACAGGGTCGTAAGCGTGAGGCGTGGGTGGTGGGTCTTCGATTTAACCTGTCAACCCTCTTCGGCAAGGGGTTATACAGCGCGAAAGGTGGCTGCTCGTTGTAAGGCTTTAGAATCCCGGAGTCTCTGATATCCGTAGGCTAAAAGACGATCCCAAGAGGGTAGAGATACCGATATACGTCGGGGGCTTCGGGTCGTCTGCGTGGGGCGAAAACGTCGCCTGTAAATTCGGGACGGCTGGATTGGAGAATCTGCGCCAGAACCTCATTTAAATAACAGATAATTGCCAGCCATGTTAATTGAAGCGTTGCTTCGGGATCAGTTTGAGAGTTAACCAGATTCCACCTCGGACCCCGCGTCGTGTTTCCTTTGCACCCCTCGTCCAAGCCGAGGACCCCCGGGCTTGCGCAAATAACCGCAAAACGAATCGCGTTCCCCTCGCGGTGTGTATATTTCTTTCCTCGAACGAAAACAGCGCTCTTTTACATTCGATGTACACTTTGCGAGATCCCAGCAGTCCAGACGGACATTCGCTGCAAAAACACGTTTATGTATTTTTCCTATCATTCCGCTTCTCCCTTCGCCGCGGGTTAATCTATCCTCGAATAACGCCGACGGCGGGAGCCGGCAGATTTGTCAATTCCGTCGGATTTAAAGTGATCGAAATAGATCGACGGGTGGTGACGTTGTCACTTGATTACGCGTTTGATGCCCTTCCAAGTGACGTTAGACGCATACGTTGCAGCGGAACGCTGACGCCAGGCGTCCGGACGTCTAATTCCGGCCTCGCAGCCGCTAATCGAACCATTTACGACTGTTGACGGTGACTCCAATGGTCTTCGTAACGCGTCAGACGCAATTTACCGAGTCACAGTACAGCCGTCATATCCGCAAAGTATCACTGAATTCGTCAATCATAATTAGCGACTGGCGGTGATTAATTTCGTTAATAAATTACTACTGCAAACCTACTGCGAATCGCGCAATGAGTGCCACTCATTCGGGACCGAATTTATGTCTACAGGTCGACCAGCCCCGAGTCTCTACACGTTCATAGTAAACGACGGCTTAACCGTCTCGAGGAATTCCCTAATTGTGGAGGCGACCGTAACCCAAGCGCCAAATTGGGGTAGGTAAGTAGGTAAGGTGCCTTCTTATTCAGTCGAGCAGGTATTCCTACTGCGGCAATTTAATTACAGCTTATGTCAGGTTCCTTAAAGCAGTTCGCTCCCTCCTTTCGGACTCGTAAATAACGGAGTCGCACGTGCCTGGTGTCACTTGACTCTCGTCTCGGTCAGAGACGAGCGGGTAACCACTCCTGAAGTCGAGTGTATACCATAAAGAGAAGTCCTATGAAGTCATTTGCATCAGTCGAAGTTGCCTAAAGTCATGAAGTACCCTTTAGTTATCTGAAGGAACGTGAAATCACACGAAGTCATGCAAGTAAATCCGTTGATGTCATGAAGTCCTTTGAAATCTCTAAATCCTGGAGTCACGCGTACATCTTAACCAAAATCCTGTGATGGCATTTGAAGCATTAACGTCACTTGACTTATTGAAGCCACATGAAGTCACGTAAGGTCACTTGAGGTCATCCGAAGTCACGTAAGGTCACTTGAGGTCATCCGAAGTCACGTGAACTAACCTCAAGTCATGTGAACTAGTCAGTAGGAGTCAAAAAGTTTTTCGTAGTCTTCATGTCTCAAAGTTAACGGAACATGGAACATTAACCCTTTCGGCCCGATCGGTGACTATGATCACCCAACGCCCGACGCTCGCTCTATCCGATTGGTGACTATAGTCACCCAACGCCCGACGCTCGCTCTGTCCGAGCGGTGACCGTGGTAACCCAACATTTGACGCTCGTTATGTACGAACGGTGACCGTGGTAACCCAACATTATGTTATAATTTTTTATGCATTTGTTTTTACGAGCGACCGCACTCGCTCTGCGTAAGATAGTGTGGTATTGTGCGTCTGACGGGCGCTTGCAGTTGTTCCGCAAGTACGGACGCTTGCCGCGACTGCTCGGTCAGCGGGGACGGCGCGACGTAGAATGCGTCCGTAGCGAAAGGGTTAAAAGTGAGAATACCCTTAGTGAAAGACCTTGGACAAAGTTGAAGCATCATTTGAAGGCACGCTGATAAATCCGTTGATATCGCGAAGTTCTTTGAAGTCTTCAAGACGTAAGTTGTAAGTCCTGGACTGACGCGTACATCTCAAATAAAATTCTGTCAAGTCATTTGAAGCATTAACGTAACTTGAACCCTAAGAGTCACGTAAAGTCACTTGAACCCTAAAAGTCACGTAAAGTCACTTGAGGTCAGTCGAAGTCACTTGAACTGACCTTTAGTCATGCGGACCAGTCAGTTGGAGTCGTAAAGTCTTTCGAAGTCTTCAAATCCCAAAGTCAGGGGAACGTCCAACATCAAGAGTGATAGACTTTGGACAAATCCGAAGCAATCGACGCCAAAGGCCAGTTGCGAGGTCCAATGTTCTTGTCTGTTCGTTAATTGCACCGAGAGTAACTGGACTGCCTGACCGTACGGAGGAGCGAGAGGGTCGGCTATTATTCAGTAAACCGAAAGTTGTCGGCGGGGTCGAGATGGATCGTTTGCGGTGAGCATCACGGTGGACCGAGGGTGTAGGCAGGCTGACCCTCACAGCCCGCTCCCCTTTCCACCCCTAGGCTGCGTGGCGGAGGGAGTTTAATTTCTTAGACACCTTGTGTGGTCGAGCAGCTCACCCGGCAACCCATCCTTGCTCCGGTGCCCGGTACCTGTTCCCGCGTCCCCGACTGCGTCCCGATCCCGGTACTGCGATCCTCGCCTTAATGGCCGGCCATGCATTATCGCAAATTAGGAAAGTTGGCCAGGCCATGTGGTACCTACCAGCTGTTACCTACACCAACTTTCATAACCAACACTGTGTATTTCATCATCGGTTAAACCCCGCTGAACCTCATCCACTGCACTGTCACTCTTCGGTAAGGTTGGTATTCCTCGAGTTCAAGTTCCAGCCGGTCTTCCAGACCAGAACGAATAACTTTGATCACGATTCAGCTTATCACAATCAAAAATCTTCGTCTGGACTCCGTGCCTATATTTAATAAATCTTCACTCTCATATATGCACCACTCGACAACAGAATCACCGCAATCTACGCGTACGAACATATCGTGCATTTACGTCGTTTGGACAGTCTGAAGTCTGAAAACCTTGCTGTCTGCGGGTTTCAGGTCTTATTGCGGTTCATGACTCGACTTAACCTCATGTACTCGTACCCCATGGGCACCGTTTGGACATACCAATACCACCAATCCTCCAACAATAACATTCCCTCTCCCGAAAAGTTTTCGGGACAAACGATTGCAGGACTGGCCACATTGGCGGTTTGACAAAATGTCCTGCGATGCGTCTGGAAAATGGGGTGGAGAAAGGAAAGGAAGGAAATGATAGAGCCATATCGCAACTTCCTGATTCAAACAAAGCTTGGTTAATTTTCTGTCAATTTCTTTCACCCTAATTCCATTCGCTGAGGGGAATACCGATAATAATAACAATAATAATAATAATGATAATAATAATAATGGGGGTAAAAAAGGTAACGACCAGCCAATCGTCCCGTCGTCGCGTCGAGCCCGGAACGTCGAGGCGACGGTGATATTCGAACGGTATTCGGAAATTGTAGACAGCCAGTTCGGAAATTGATTCGCAACTCGTGTCGCCGTTGCAAATTACGTATTTACGCAATAAGATCGATACACCAGACAGCGTCGAGGGTTTCGGCACCGGCCATTGGGGTGGCTGGCCGTTTGTGATCTTTTCAATTATATTCTATCTCGATTTTGTTTTTTTTCTCTTTTATCGTGTATCCAGGATCCCACTAGAGTTTCTCTCGATTCCGCGATGGCGATTCGCTGCAATACGTGTTACCTACCAGTCCAGCAATTTCTGATGGAAAATTCACCACCACCTGCCCTAGCCAAAGTGCCCACGAACACAATCCGGTGATCAAATTTCTGTCTCTGCATCAGCAACCTGCACGTTGTTACCACGGATTCATGTCTGTGTGTGCAGAATGGAACGGTAGTTGTGGAACAAAGTGTGCCACGATGCAGTTATGAGTGAAAATTGAAGTACGTAGGATGAAAATGGAGGAAAAAAATAAAATAAAAATGGCAAAAGACCTCTTTGACGCTTAGGTCTAATCGCGGAATATGCTCCGGTTCACCGGATCAGACCCTGCCGAATGGGACAGCGGTAATTGGAATCACGAGCTGTACGCTTCGCGGAGACAGAGGTATATAGGTCTATTTAGGGCGATTTATTTCGGAGACAAAAGAACCCTGCACCAGGATAAGGAGTAGGAGTAGGAGGCGTAGTGTCTGTCCCTCGAAAGTCTCCTTTGAGATTGAAGACTGTGTCAGAGGCTATCCTCGATCGAAATTGAACGGGCTAGACTTCGGGGAATGGATACCCTGCACTGTAGAATGTGTATTTTTTTTTTTTTTTTTTTTCTCGCAATTCACAATCACAGCTGAGGTACCTTTTCAAAGGATTAAATACGGCTGACCTGGCTGGATTCAATCTCATTCAAGAAGAATATCGGATTCTCAAGAGGTCGAGACGTCGGATTGAAAAAAAAATATTCCTAGACGTTAAAAGGTATCTTTGTATTTGAACCCGAAAAAGAGCTCTCAATATCCATTTATTCTCAAACGATAAGACGCCGGTATTTTTAAGGAAAAAAAAAAACACATTCCACGACCAGCAATTCTTAACCCCGATCACGTCGTCCGATAAATATTTCGACAAATTTCTAACTAATCACGTGGTTAGAAAAAAAAAATTTCCTGGCATATTCACTAAAATTTTTGGGTTCATTCAATCAATTTTTTAACGGTTGACTAAGCGAAAGAGAAGTACAAGTTATAAATTAGATGTTGAAGAAATTTAACAAATAAGTTAAACATAAAGCGGAACTCCTGGGACATTATGTTTAGTTAAATTTCTTTTAAAAGTTGCATTTCTCAGTCCTGATCGCTTCTCACCGTCTTTCCAAGAGTGGGCAAAGCTGTGGTGTAAAAAAGCCGAGAAAATTTGGGCAATAATTATTCGGCGGACGAGAAGGCGGAGGATTAAGGGCGAAGCGAGGGTCGAGTCCCGTTCCCGGAGGATCGAGGAACTGGTTTTGAGAATCGAAGGTTGCAGCATTGCTCACAAACGCAAATGGCTGCTGCTCGAAAGGCTGAACAGCCGCCGTTTCTTGGTGTCCGATGCGTATTCCCTCGGTGTATTTTGTGCCCTGCCCCCTCTGCCTCCGCACGTGTTGTGACGTTAAAGATCGTGAATAAATCTTAGTTACAATGATTTCTTCTCCCGCTCCCTGCCCACGGGGTGCTATAAATCAAATATCATCGCCGGCTCCGTCCGCCTCGTTCTTTTTCCTTCCAATCACATTACATAATAACCCTTATGCATCCTTCTTCAATTATGACGAATACTGTTGGCTGAGTGCCTCTTCACATCTCGGCTGTATTTTCGTGCCTGGAATATTTCCTCGTACGGAAGAATGAGGAATCTCTTTCACGCCCGAGGTTTATCTTCTGCAAGGGTGTCTTCGCCGTCTGGAACGTTGAAACGTTAATCCCGAGTTCCTTAAGGGCTGTAGTTTCCGCTGTTTGCAGGACTAATTGCCCCGACCGGACCAACACTTATAAATTTCAAACGGCTACTTCCACGGTTAAATCCCCGAATGGTTGTCCGGAGACATTTCTTCCTCTTAAGTACGGACTCGTATACCCGACAAGAAGACGAGAACCCGGATGAGCGCGGAAATCACCTCCTTCCAAAACATCAAAGGGGTCAGCGAATGATCGATAAATTTTAACGGTCCAACGATACCGAGTATCAATTATTGTAGGGATCAATTTTCAATGGTACGAACACGTCTCCGATGAAGAGCAAGAACTAAGATTGAGAATAATAAGACAAAGTTTGGAAAGTTATTACTGGATGAGGGTACTTTTAATTCGTGAAGGTTCGTTAAGAGGATGAAATTTTATACGGCTGGGAATTGAAAGATTACTTTATCTCTCAACACGCTCGAGGCGTCGGTGAATTTCATTACACACCATGGTAGCTGGTTTAACCAACCGCGTCCTCGCTTTACATTGACAAAGAATAACCTATTTTACGATCACCGTCCCAAGCTCTCGACCAATGCTCCAATTGATTAAGGTTACGCCTCGATTTTCAAAACGAGCAATCGAGTAACGGGGAAAAATTCAAATTCCCAGGACGAAAAAAAATAAATAAGAACAAGAACAAATTGTCTGCAGTGAACGTAATTTAAATCTAACCATACCGACACGGTCATCCAACCACTTTAAACAGTGACACACAACTCACTCTCAGTTGATTTTGAAATGATGCGGGCCAGCGGTTAAGCGAATGGCATTCCGAATGTGGCAAGAACGACTAGCTGTTGGGTTATTTGTTGGACGTTGGCTCGTATTTCAGAATATAATATTTCAACGGTATATCTCCTCGTCTCTCCGTCACAATCTCTCTGTGCGATCTATCCTTCTCGCTCTCTTCCACTCTTCGCGGAATGCTAGCGTTATCCAGAAGTCTACGAAGATTAATACATGATTTTACGGAAGAGAGGCCGAGCCAGCGCCCTCCAGTCAAATACTCGTTTCTAAATCCCGACTATCCCCTTTCCTCGATTCCCCTCGACGCGCCTTCTTCTTGTACAAAATATCGGCTTATGATTGAGATTGCTCTTCTTTGCTGAGTAAATAAAAACGTTGAGAAACGCTGCGGTAAGCGAAGAATGGAAAGAGTACAAGATACGCTTCGATTTTTTGGATTGCAAAATGGGTTTAATTTTTTTTTTTTTGATTGTTTTTTCTAACTCCAGACCGCAAAAAAGTCTCGCGGTACAACATAATAATGTGACAGCGTATGATGGGAAAATGTCATCTTTCGTATTTCTATGTTCCGCGTTATTTTATTACGGCTATTCGAGTATTTGATTCGTCGCGAGAAGTCTTATGAATTTATCTTAAGATAAATTGGTGATTTGCTTAAGATGTTTCAGTTTTTGTGAATTTTCCCTTCGGATAAACTAAAGTTGCCAGAATGTCTCTGATGAACTCTTGCAACAGAAGTTGAGCGACTTAAATTGAATAATGAATACAAATTAATTATTCCAGCGTGCTTAGCGACATGAATTTCGTAAATAACTTTATTTACTATTCACAAAATGTCTGTCTCTTTTCCACATCTTTTGCCGAATACCTTCTCCTCTTTTTTCACAACAATCCCGCGAAAATAGAGTCGTTTCTAAAACTTGAACGTGATTTGTAAACGTTTGATTGATATAAAATAAGTTCAAGTTTGATAAACGACTCTCTCGTCAAGCGTTGCTCTCTTACCGTGCTTTTCCTACTCTGTAAATTTATACACTACCACGTGTACCTGTGTGTTCAGTGTGTATCCATGTGTCTACACGTTGGTACATACGAAGATTACACGGAGTGAACCTGATGGCTTTGTAGTTACGTGTCTAGAATTCTTGAGGAGGCAAGGACCAGCTGCATTCGAAATTTTTAACGGGTGTTCGAGAGGGTTGCTGCCTCCTGCTGTACGAAATCTATCTGTAAAGTGGGAGGAATAGAATAAAAAGGGAAGAGGAAATCGTAAAAAAAGAGAAGAGGAAGGAGCAACTGCCACCGGGGAAGGAAGCTGAATCGAGCGGGTTGCATCGTCCGGAAATATGAATTTGTCCGAGCAAATCTCGGGGGAATTTCTTGGCTCGGATGTCCGGCACAAGGACGCGGCGTTTGATCTGGTCCTCGCACCACGAATTCCCACGGGAGTAGATCCGCCCTCGGGTTCCGAGCCAATTCGTATTCCTATATTCGCCTCAAAGTCGCCCCCGTACTTCTCACCCCGGACCGCGATACCAGCCATTGTGCACCGACTGGATTGCATTCGAAAAAGGAAGACCACCTGCGGATGAGACTTGGAATACACGAATATCGCTATTCGTGCAGCGTAGCCAACCCCGAAGAAATTTCCCTGGATCTAGGGAAATTAGAGGACGTTCAAAGAAAAAGATCGGTTGTTTTTTTGTCGGGATATATTGTCGCTTGGGTCGAAAGTTGAAGAAAATCTGAAGATCTTTGAAGAAATGTCAATGGAGTGAAAATCATCCGATATTGAGCTTCCTGTGATAATGTCCACCAATTAGATAGCGTCTGCTATTTTGAAACGCGCTTGTTTGACAATTTGGTGGTCATGAATATTATAAATAGAAACGTATTATAGAAGCGAAAGTTCTTGTTCGGTAATTATCATTATATATTTATAGGAAAATTTACCATATACGTTATATTACATCAAAAAAACGATATTATTTATTATGTATTCCTGAGTTTACTGAGTTTTAATACCTACCATTGAACATCAGTTTTGAAAATGAGAAATAGGAAGAATTATTGTGACGGATGTTCCCAACCAAAATTGAGTCTCGGTGAGAATATTGAACACTTTGCGATTAGATAAGAATCTGACAATAATCAATCATAACCAAGTAGATGAGATAATTCGTTTTCAACAACGATAATGCTAAGAAGTTGCAGAAAAATTGTTTAAACAGAAATTTATGTTATGTGTAACAAATCTCTAGTGAAATTTTTTTGAATCACATATAAAATGAATTCATTGATATTTTTTAATACCTGTGAGTCTTTTTGGAATATTCGGTGATTTTCAAAAACTCGGTTGAGAGAATTATTTAAACTTTGTAAAATGGATCTAAAGTCCTTAATTTTTGGATAGGTTTTCTTAAATGGTTGTACGTTACACTGAATAAGTTTTAGAGGTATGGACCGAATAGTTTTATAAATAGAGCGTCAGACAATTTTGGGAAACGGAACTATTCAATATCAGAAAAAAATTATGAAAAAAATTGATAAGTATTAAGATAAATCAATGAAATCATTTCGTATGAATTCAAAAAAATTTCACTAGAAACTGGAGAGACAAATATTTGTTTAAGCAATTCATTGACAACTTTTTCGCATCATTATCTTTCAAAACGAATCACCCTATCAACTTGGTTACGATTGATTTTTTCATATTTGTATCTCATCGTGAAGTGTTCAATATTCTCACCCATTCTCACTTTTGGTTGGGAGTGTCTGTCCAATAACACCTCAAGACATCTGAAGAATTATCGTGGCGCCATCTGAATAAGAAATTTGAAGAATCGTTTTGGCGCCATTTAAAGAAACAATCGTCCGATAGGTTGGCAATGCTGGCGCCGTGTAGACCACACTCGATGTGATCAAATATCATGGTTATGAGGAGAAGAAGAAGAAGAAGAAGAAGAGAATAACGGTTACCGTTCGACTAATCGTTCACTGATTACAGGAAGTCCATCAGCAGGATGCACGAAGTCTCGGAGCGTGTTCTTCACGTGAAATTGGCGCAAGTTTCACGAGGATGCGAGTTCCCATTGGACGGTAATGAATTGCGGCTCGCCTTGGGCGTCTCCTCCCAAATGGTGGTACTAATAATGATATCGCAATTTGGGTGTCCATGCAGGGTGTCGGAGCTGTTTCGGTCGGGCAACACCTTCGAGCTGCGGGCAAGCGTATCGCCTTATTCGATGTTCTTGCGGGTTGTCGTCGGGGATCCATTTCCCAGGGAAAGGGTCAGGTTAATTACTTATTAATTATATTGCGGCCTGCCCAAGGCGCATTAATTTCCATCTACTGTGTATCAATTAAACACCCCGATCTCTCCACTCCCCATTATCTCCCTGTCCCGGACCACTGACATGGGTCCATGCTCAGCCCTTCGACATCCATAACCATCTCACCCATATTTTCTTCAAAAAGTTTCACAAGCCACCATCAGCGACCTCCTTTCCTTTCCGGCTTCCGTACAAACCTTTTCCACGGTCTAAAATTTTTCTCGAAATGGATGGACGGATGGATGGACGGATTAGTTCTACGGCATTAATTTACTCCTCACATATTTGATTTCGTCCCGTTCTTAGTTTGGTCTTGGTCTCCATCCACATCCTTCTCCTCTTCTCCGTCTTCTTCGACTTTGGTTAATGAGCACTAACGGCAGTCCATTGTTGGTGAGGGAAATCATCCGACTATTTACCCAACGTTTGAAGAACCAAAGTACACCGCAGGCACCTTCTTTCTGTATAACTGTACAACCCGCGCGTAATTGCATCGCTGCACCGCGTTCCAGTTTAATTGTATTCAAGTATCAATGTCGTTTCCTCATCTCGCCTACGTCGGATCGAAAATTGTTTCTGATATCAGACCGCTTGTCTGTGACTCCTGATGAGACATCGTTTCACTCGCTTCCCACACGGCTCACCCAAGCTGAATAACCATTATCCTACAATTACGAAAGACGTTCAGCATGGTCAGTTCAAAAATCGAGTCAGCATCGTCGTAATTATCATAATCAGATCGATTATCTATCTATAATTTAGATTTTCGAAACTGTCATCGACGAATGATCGATACCTCTTCTTCTTCCATTCCTCAAGGCGCACCTACACGCAGTTTTTTCATTCTAGTTTCTTTCTACACTAGCCTTCCGTATCTTTTTTCGTCAGAGAAGAAGGTTGCGTATGGCTCCCGCTTACTAATAGGCCTTCTGTCAAACTTTTTCACTTTTTTACGGATGTACGGTATACATGCACGTACACGAAGACACGTGAGCACGTGTGTGTTTGACCTGTATACCTTCGCTGGAGGCTAACAACCGTCCGATTTTGTCTTCCCTAGCCACTTTTTATCTCTTTCTCTCTCTCTTTCTAAGGCTTTCCGAACCGTCCATCTAATGCACACGTGTACCACTCACCTAATTACACTAACCCGCTTCTACCCCCTGCCATAGTCTTCTACTCCAAGCTGTTCTGTGTTTGAAAAAGAAGGTGAACAAGAAAGAGAGAAGAGAACGTGAAATAAAAAACGGCAACAAAACCCATCGTATATACGGGAATGGATGAAGCTCGGAGAAAGACAACGGACGATTCTTTATTCTCTTTTTGCTTTTTCTTTCTCAATGAGAGATGGCCAAATGAACAGAAGAGGCGAAATGAACACTCTAACGCTGAATGTCAACGGTCGTTAAACACCTCGGAAAAATAACTTTACTTCCGAGTGTTGAGAAAGGTTACCAGCATTAGGTGAGAAATGATGACATTGAAATTGGGTGAAGCCATCTTTATAAAAATTTTAAGAATATCGAAAAATGGGAAAATCATTTGTGGCATGCGATTGGCTGACCGAATTTTATCGGACGACCCGGTACACGTCGTCTTTTCCCCATACAGAGGCAGAGAGAGAGAGAGAGAGAGTCGTTTTACGTGTCAGAATTAGGTTCCCGGTACGTCCAACTGAGTTTAATAATTCCTAGACAGAACGAAAGATCTAATTTCCTAGGCTGTCGCTCGAGAAGCTTTCAACCGTCTGGCAGCGGCTGTTCCTAACTCTGAGAGACAAAAATATACGTGTGAGGGTATTTTTTTAATATTTGAGAATATTACGATATTCGTGACACCGATTTTCGGCCATTTATTTTAGATATTTTCACCAAAATAATGAGAATTTCAAAAATAAAAATTTATAATCCTCAAGATTTTTGGATTCTGTGGATACACATTTTTCTAAAAAAAAAATATTCCGACTAGATTCAAGAGACTTTATTGCAATTTTAATACTTTGAATCGCAGTACAACTTAAAGAAAAAGAAAACCTCAAACATTTTCATCCCAGAGTTTATACAGTTTGGACGTTACCGTTGACCAAACGTTCAAAAGTGCAGATGCAAAAATCATAATGGTCATTGAATGTTTTGCCGTTTCAGCTTTTTTCACGAGATACAATCACAGTAATTGACTGTAATTGTAAATACGCCAAAATTCAACGATTTTCTTACGAGTTCGGCCTCCTGACGGGAATATTTGTTTGGTAATAAATACCTCGTAAAACGATCGAAAAATCAAATCTCACCATTATTTAACCCTTCTTTATTACGACTCGAAAACCCAAAAATTTCACCGTCAAATCTTAGCACCACGGAAATCGTAATATCGCCGAATACTTCGATTTCATCCCCCGGTGCTTCAGATTTTCGAATCGATTCCCCGACTGCCACACTTGACTGTCAAGTTCAAACACGGACTCGCAAAACCGCGGACGAGAATAAAAACGAATATTAAACTGACTAAACGGCGCTCCTTGATCACAGGACCCACTTGAGGACCCTCACCCTCTCGGTCGAGGGTTGCAGGCTGCCGTCTCTGTCACCCGCAGGTTCGAAATATCCTCCCGTCGTCGCCGCAGTCTTGACATCCGCATTGACGTAGGTACGGGAAAAGGCACCAGTTATGTAAACTCCCCAGACTCTCTTTGATCTCGGGGTTGATAGTTACCGAAGGAAATCGGCTTTTTGTTTTGCAATCTGCTACACGTCACGGTCAAACGCAGGCAGCTTTGGCCTCCCTCGAACCACTTCTTCCCCTCCCCTTCAATTCATTTCCGTTACTCTATACCCAAACGTTTCTTTATACCCCATCACTATCATCCCCCCCTTTATCACCATGTTATTGGCATTATTGTCAATACCGCGTAGTGGCTTTAATTTTCACCGTTATTTACCATCGATACAGCATTAGATTATTTCTGTAGGTACTTTTGTCTGCACGCTGTTCTCACTTGCCAAATTGAATCGATGCGATATTTTCACCGTAACTTTTATGCACTGTCGGAAAATCGGAGCATCGAACGACGGAAAGACAAATCTGATTATACCGAGTAAAAAAGCTACAAACAGACCGTTGTTGTGGAAGAAATTGAAAAGATTTTTCGTCCGACAAGTCTTGCCCTGGAAAAGTGGCGTGACACTGCGCTAATAACTGGGCAATTCTTCTAAATCCCTTTTTCTCTTTTTTCCTCAGTTTCTCCGGTTCTTTTTTCCATCCTCCCACCCTCCCTCACCTAACAAAACCGGCCATTAACGACGGCGGAGCGATGGATAAGTAAATAAGTTCGTTCATCGACAGTTCGACAGGCGTTAGCTAACTTCTTAGGTTCTTGGTGAAGTGCGCGGAATCGAGGAAGAAGTCGGAAGCACCCTGTCCAACTTCTGACCCAAACCTCGCAGGTACAACAGCCAGAACTAAACTGGCGACAGAAGTTCGGATCGAGCCGGAAAGAGAAACGCTCACGTCTTCGCCAAATCCGTTTGCCTCGATATTGCGTCGCTTCAATGATTCAAGCCGAACCCAAGGCCCCAGGCGACATCTTTTTTCCTTAATCCATTGATTTTCCGAACCGGTTTTACTCGTCCTCGAGATTCTGCTCTTCTTGTTTATTTTTTCTTCTCGCGACCCTTTCGAATTGTTCAAAAATTCCAGCGCCCCTTTCAAATCTAATCAGCTTGATGACCTTGGTTTATAAAGGTATCATCTCTGACCAACAAGGGTTTCTGAATCCAAGCGTTAACAAAAGTACGAAACAAAGGACGATACGATGCGTGTATCTCCCGGTGGTACACCACTGATGGTATTTCTAGTTACGCAGTTACTGCGTCGCGTCGCGTCCTTCCCTCTTTAGCAAAGAGTAGCAACGTAGGGTTGATCCCGGAGGTATTGTTCACCCTCGGGATTACCCGGTGAAAGACCTCCCGCAGCCCTTTTTCTCCAGATGAAACAAAAGCAGGCATCATGTACTTAGTGCAGAAATCTGAGCGGCAAATTAATAGCCAAACAAAATTAGTCCACACACGAGAAGAGATGAGTTTGAATTTTTTTTCAATTGAAAAATAGTGTTCGAACGGAATTGTAAGAAATAATTAGCGAAAGCGAATAACCCAAGTTTGCAAAAAGAAAAAAAAAATTGGTTTCTTCTTTTCACATTCATGGGATGTTTTTGGTAAATCTTATGTTTTCTAATGTGCTGAACCCAAAAATTACTTCCATTTCTCTCAATTACGTATATTATTTTTGTCAAATACAAGTTGTTTGCATAAAAAAAAAATACCATTTCATTACAACGGACTGAACTATATTTTTTATAAAATTAAACACTAGTTTCTTCATGAAATGTACTAAACATTCGGTGTTCGTTCTTCTTACCTATGATACCTTTTCCGCTTCTCTTTTATACTTCTCTGAACAGGCTTCCGCTTTCCATTTTCTGTTATCTTCTTTGTATTTATTGTTGAGTCATACTCTAATACGTGTTAAACGAAATTAAGAAATCACTTTTACACAGGATTTTTATAATCAAGAATAGGATACCAGATTTCGAGTTAAACAGAAGATTCACTCTAAACAAAACTACAAACACGAGTTCAAGAAGAAAACCTGACGTGATGAAATGTCTTGAGTATTTTTCAGTGAGTGAAAATCCATAATAATCAAAACAACATGCGTAGTTTTTTTTTTTTTTTTTTGCAGACCTGTTTAATCACTTATGGTTTTCACGAGACTGATTTAACGACGAGAATACAGAACACTCGGATTAGGTACGTAAAAATTCTTTGAACTGGAGACTGAGCTACGCCAGTGGTATTGCGGGGGCGGAATTTACCCTGGTTTGGCTCTCCCGGGCTGGATCCTGGACCTGCGGAGAGGGACATGTATCTCCGGGAGAAGAGTGGAGGCACTACCCTTAATGACTCCGATGAGAAGCAGGGCGCTCAGTGCTCGGCACTCACACTTTGGCTCGAGACCCCAAGGCGCACCCTTTACCATCCATATTTATAATTTATACTCTGTAGTAGCCGTTAAATATTTCGGTTTTGCCTGCCGTACGTGACGCGACGTCCGCTGGCGGGATGGTAGAGTGAATTACGACTCCGGCCCCCGGTAATTGAGAATAATTGCGGGGAAACAATTTTAACCCCTTCGCTACTCGGTGATAAAACAGAAGAACAAAATGGGGAAATAAATAAAACCAGCAACACGGAATGAAAAACTCGGGGTTTTATCTGGAAAACGTGGTTCCGACACCTTCGAACCGGACAACACGCTGCACTACCGGCTTCCGCTGAGATAACGACGTAAGTCTGGAAAAAGGATGCCTGCAGCTACAATGCACTTTTTACCATCCACAGCTACGTTTCACTCGATTTTTTAGCCCCGCAACTTTTCTTCGAAAGAAAAACCCGGCAACTTTCAAGCCTCCGAGCTTCGTCTAATTATTACCTCGGCAAAGTCGTACGACGTTAAGGTGTTTGCGTCACTAGGTTTCTGGTTCTATCCGCTTATCTCTGGGGTAGAAATTTGTCGGACGTGAACGAGACTTGCTGATTTTTGGGGCTTGATAAACATTCTGCCGTATTTCGTCCGACAACCGTTGCCATAGTACGTCATTGACGCGTACACCGCGTTCAAGGAATAACATTTTTTATCTTCATGTACTATAATTACTCAACTTCAACCGTCGACGTGCAATGTCCACGCAATCTCTCTAATGGTCTGTCATAGCCTCGACCGCAAACGAACACAATCAAACACGCACCTCAGGAATTGCGTATACCTACGTGCTTTTTGATTATTTATTTAATTACATCTTTTTACGAAGAGCGACTACATCGTTCCGTCCAGTTCGTCGTGATGTTGGAAATTAATCAACACCCGTGATCTAATTTGCTGCTCAGTATTAACGAACTAGGCATATTTTCTGCTAGTCAGAGACTGTAAAATCCTCTTTTTCCTTCTTCCGGGACGAAAATTGAGGAACGTGTACTTCGAGTCGAATAAGCGGTGGCAGATCGATGACTTCGACCGGAGTATTGGCCACCAGGAAGTTGTAAGTGGTGGTGGTAGTGGCCAGTTGTTAAGAACTAACGTCTCTCTGCGGAGAGCCGCGGTGTGCCTTGGGAACCGGAAGCCTAGCTAGAGAGGGAAGTGAGTTACCCTCGACGAAGAGAGTAGAGAGAGGCAAGAATTTACGAGGACGCGAACCATGGACAGGAAATTCGTTAGGATAACCTTCGGGATCCTCGCGATAGCCTCTCGCACGCACGTGTTAACTAGAATCGCGTCAGATAAACCATGTCCTATGAATTCTCCCCGAAATTCACCTGGTCTCTCAGCCCGGTAACCCTTATTTATAACTGGCGTCGAAAAATCTCCCGGCAAAAATTGGATCTACACCCTTGAGGTGAGCCTGGGAAGATATCCCACCGCTGTCACCGTAAAACCCTCCCCGCGTCTGCACCAGTTTCCCTGCAAACGCGTCACTGGGTCAGATCGTCAATCAACCTTGGTATTCCTCCTTCATTAGCTGGATGATGACAGTCTCATCAATGATTCACCCCTCAGGTTTCAAGTCTCGTATCATCATCTTTCAGTCGGAGAAGGTATGGCCATGGTCATGGAGATACGAATCGATAACGCTGGTCGCAGTGGGCGAAGACACAATGGCAGTCGCTCATTGTTTGCGCAATGGGACTTGAGATGCAATTATAATTCCTCGGTTCCCTTCAATCGCAGTTTCTCAATGACCAGAGCTATGGTCAATCCATATCCAGGTGATGCGAAATCGCTTTACGTATGAAGACTTTCCCACAATTAGTTGAGCGATATTGCTACCAGCTGGGGGCTGTAAACGACTCTCTCGACGTTATTCTGGAAAATATGTACATGACTGGGCAACAGCTAGTGCACCGGTTGATGGCCGTTTGTAACCAAACTTGGTATTAACCTGACTCCTAGCTCAATTACGAGGTAATTGTGCAACGCGGAAGCAAGTCGTACGTGTTGTTTTAATGACTTTAATTATTACAATTCCAACCACACGATTCAAGATCCTAATGGAGCAGCGGTACTCCGCGTAGAGCTCGGTTTCCTCGTGCAACTTTCTCAATACCGCGTATGGACAAAAAAGGAAGGAATCGTTGAAATACAATATCGGCGATAAATCGCTCGATACCAATCCCAAGCCGGCGTGATTCCGATTCCAGGTTATTTCCGTGCGATTCAAAATTACGAACACTCCGTAATTACTTTCTAACAACCGCGGGGACTGGTTCATTAGGAGCTTGAACAGGTGCCACGCCGTCTGCTAGTCGGTTCCAAGTGTCACCAGGGACGTATATTGCCGCGGGATTGTTCGACTGATGAGGAGAGGAAAGAGAGAGGAATAATCGAACCGTGGAATAACTTGCCCAAGATTAACGACGCCAAGTAAACAATGCTACCCAAGCGTAGGAAAAGTGAAATAGAAATTCGAAAGGGGAACAAGACGTCGGATTGCGAATAGAAACCAGGAATTCCGCAGAACTCATCTCCTCTGTATCTCACACGACGCTCAGTAAAAATTATTGGAATCATTAGCGATCGAGCGATAACCTTCGCTATGGCTCGTTCCTCCGGAAAGTGGTCAGATATCTTCCACCTGGGCATCCATCTGTCTTACAGACCGGAACAAACTTCTGCCTCACCTCCCAGCTATCGCAACCGTCAATTCATAATGCATCAAGAAAGTTTGTTTCCATTTCTCACTTTACGACCTTTGAACTGTTTCCTCGGTCTTTTTTTGGCCAGACTTTCCGACTCTCAAGTACAACGGCTATTGATATATCTGATTGGGGTTGCTGTTCAAAGATCCGGATTGTCAAAGGTCAGACTGACCGTTACATCAAATGTCGAAGTTCTGAATGGTCAGAACTCCGAATAAGTAAAATCGCCTAACGTTACCAACCTTCGTTTCTGCGGTAGATTGTTCAGGACACACGTGAAGCTCGGTAATGGTCGGAGTTTTGATACTTCAACCTATTCGAAGCTTTCACTTTACGGGATTTTGATCATTCGGAATTTCGATATTCGATGTAACGGTCAGTCTAAACTTTGCCGATTCGGAGCACTGACCCGCATCCATCTGACACGGAAGGTATCCCATGCCCAACTCTCCGACTTGATTTCATTCGTAATATGGTACAGTAGGCTAAAAACTAAGTGCGTACATTTTTTTTTATCTGCCACTCAACACTTCAAGGGTCTGAAACCACCCTCCAAAGTAAGGCATGTCAAGGGCGTCTGACTTGGCAGTTACACCCACAAGAACTCAATATTTTTTGATCAATCCAACTGGAAAAGTTATCTCATAACAAGAAATGGAAAATGTAATTGCACCAATAGAAAAAAAAAGAATCACTACATCGTCCCTTGATACGCCTTACTTTGAAGGTTGGTTTCAACCCCTCAAATCGTTTAATGGCAGATAAGAAAAAAAGGTGTCGCTTAATTTTTAGTCTTTTTTTACCATATTACAAAAGAAATAAAATCTGAGAGGTCGTCCTGGGATACCTTCCTTGTGAGTGTAGGACAGTTTGGAGTCCGAAGCGTTGAATTCCGGTCGATGCTGACCACACTGGAGGATTTCCGAGCGTTCTTCTTTTTACTTGGCAGCTCGTGTTTTCCGTATATTTCGGTATTTTCAGAGCGGCACAGTTAATAACTCGCTATTTTAAGAGACGTGAAATATGGAGGGTAGATGTTACCGATGTCTACATGTACACGTGGAGCAAGGTTAACCTACATTCTGGTAAACCTGGCGGCATGGCACACACGCGAATCGTGTTCCTGCAACTTCGTTCTCGTCCCTACACCATGCCACGCTTCTGTCTGAAGGATATGGAACGACCGTATTTCCTCGAGGAGAATTCCTCGAGAGCGCGTTTCACCGGCGGCAAGCCCGGGATATTTATGAAAATAAAGTTACTTCCCAACACCAAAACACCGTCGTCCTCATTCAACGCGACGCGATATTTCATCCCTCTGATAGCGGGCCTCTGTCTCCCTGTCTGAACCCGTGTTCTTCCACTTCGATCTGCCTTTTTATAGGATGTGAAAATTTACGCAAAAGGGACCCAGCGCCAACGAATTATCGCATCATTTTCAACACACTTCGATTACTATACATCAATGTAGAATTCGTGACCCGAGAAGGATAATTTGATAAAGAGTTTCGTCGAGGAAGCTCATTGATTCACACTTGCACAAATGTTTGGTTGCTAGTTTTTTGACGTTTTGACTGGACCCAGTCAACCATCTCCAGAACGAAATGACATTTCTAAGTACTTAAGCTTGAACGGTCTAAAATCATACCTATTTTTAGAAGTTTTTTTTTAAAGGAAATGAAAACACTTGGAGCAATTCAAGTTTGAGGGCTTTGTTATTTATACTTCAACGAACATTTTAGAATTTTTTCATTGAGATTAATAACAAAATGGCGTCATGGCACATACAAGTAGCGAACGACCACCTTTTCAATCTGGTGGCGCAGATTCCTTGGTCAGTTTTTATCCAATCAACTTGAAATTTTGACACATCCTTCAAAACTTGACCATCGATTCGAACTCGTGGTTAGATTTTTAAATTTCAAACCCAAAATTTTTTTATAAAAATACATTTTCCAATATTGGGGCCACAAACTCGAACTCGAAAAGGTGTCTTAAACTAAACATATTTCTTCCATCCATTACAAGCTGGACAGTGATGTCAAGAGATGCGCGACAGTAACAAAAGCCCTCGAGTTCGGAGTCGTTGGCTTCATATTTATATGCGCCACGCTACCATTTTGTTATTAATTTGAATGAAAAAATGTTGAGATATTTTTGAAACAATGAATAACAACGCCATCAAACTCAAATTGCTGCAAGTATTTTCATTTCCTTTAAAAAAAAATAAAAAAATTTCAAAAATGGGTATGATTTTATACGATCCAAGCCGAATCCCCCCCCCCTAATCAAAAATGTCATTTCGTGGTAAAGATCGCCGAAGCGTAGAACAATCTTCAACCAAACAATTGCGCAAGTGCGAATCAATGACATTCCCCGACGAGAGTTTTCCTTCGGTTACCGCAGTGAAATCCGGCGGATATTCGTGGGAAAATAATTACTACCCAGTCCATTACCAAGGCGTCCGCGTTCACGCGGCTCGGTCGGTATTTCCATCTCCTGTCTCTTCTCCTCCTTGACTGTTGGGCGGCACGCACAGCCAATCCCAGAAACGTTCACGGCAATTCAAACGTCTCAATTTGTTCAGGTAATTCCAGACCGCGACGTGCGAGTTCGAACGCCGCTGAACGACCGGAGCCGGTAAACGAGGCCAAGAAGAAACCCGCCGATCCTATCGCATAATGCATGCTGCAGTTCGCGGAAACGAATCCATAACGCGCATTGTGTCCGAGCGATTTTTCGCCGATCGATCAAACCTTGTCAGGGGTTTATTTTTTTTTTCACTACCGTGTGACGCGATTTCGGCGACACCGTGCATCAGCTATCGGTGTACTGATTTTACTTGATTAAATTCAACGCGGTAAAGTCGAACTTTATCGACAACGTTCCGCACAGCGGATGTCGAAACGGCGGATTGACAGTTTCGAACGTCACTCGTGTCCGGAATATTAATACGCAGTCGGATACTGCCGAGTTTTGATACACGGTTCGACTTGCGCGGTCACTCTGTATAATTTAGCGTGTCGAAATACATGATATCGCGGAATCGCCGGCGTATCCGCTTCAGGAATATATATATCTACGTTGCACGAATTTTCTGATTCTTCACGGAGTTGAAGAAGTAACAACATAATATTCAGACGCTGTGCCGCCGCGGTCTCGGGAACACTTTTGCTAATGCAAAAAAGGGGCTCCGAGGTTGTATCGCGGTGTCGTCTGGCGGTAGTGGTTGAATAATGTAACGGGCATCGGACTGAATGATTTAAGCGGGAAAGTCTTGCCTCTCTCGGTGACGAACGAGCCCGGTTGTGAAGTGCGGAAAGGTAGGAGACCAGGAGGTGACTCGCCCCTCTGTGCACCCCCGCACCATGGATTATTATACACCCACTTTTCAGGCCAGCCAAGAAAGGAAGGAACGAAAAGGGGAAATAAGTGGACGAGAGAATCCAGAAGCGAAGAGGAATGAAAAACTCCTTCCATCCCTGAATCATATTCCTGCAAGCTTTCTAATTTCGCTACGCATTCAATCGCGTCAACAACTTCTGCACTTTTCTTCGAACCGTACCTACATCAAAAGCTCACCATCGGACTGTAAGCTTTCACTCTCGGGTCGACGTCGCCTGGTTATGATCAAAAACTTACTCTGTTCCGCTCATTTTTAAGATAAAAAAAGGCACTGGCCATCGATCGAGAAAAAAATTAGGACTGAAAATAAGCATGCGAGTCATTTTTGGAGCGTGATCTTGAACTTCTACCGGATTTTGCCTTTTCTCCCCGTCTCTGTCGCTGGTCTATACATACGTGTACGTATTGCGGTGGTTCTTAAAAAGGTCTTTTTTGAATTTCGACCGGCTCCCCCAGCAAACTGGTTTCAAATAATTAAAAAATAATTCGCTAATTAAAATTTCTCGATTTAACCCTTTCAGGGTCAAATTAAATCTACCGAACGGATTTTGATGAAATTTAGTACAGAAGGGTTTCCGGGGTTACTGAATACGAATCTGAACTTGAAATTACAGAGTTCAAAATGGTGGATCTAATATGGCACATCAAGTGACTTTTGGGATTTTGGTCCGCCATATTGGATCTGTCATTTTTAATGTCGTAATTTCGAGTTCAGAATCGAAATCAGCGACCTCTAACACCTTCAGTAACGAGTTTCACCAAATTCGAGTGGACTTTTTGAATTTTGGTCCACGATATCGGATCCCAAATGTTGAATTTTCGAATTTTGAGTTCAAGTTGAATTCCCTCCCACCAAATTTCATCGAAACCCGTTCCGTCGATTTTCTTTGTCTCTGAAAGGGTTAAATGAAGAACGTCACCCTTTTGCGGGGACGCGTTAGAGTTGAGATAAAAATCTGAACAAAATGGAGAATAATTTTTTAAATATTTGTAACTAATTTTGGGGGCGAGCTGGTCGAAATTCAGAAATGACCTTAAATGACAACCCTAATGCGTATACACGTAAAACGAGAGTCGGATGGTAAATTCCGGGGACATTCTGGTACCTAAAGTTTCTATTCCACACGTACGGACGATTAAGATTTCCGCAGAGTTGTGAATAAAAGCTGAGCAGCACAAAGAAAAAAGTAATCGCGGTCCGCGTCTACGCTGGAAGAAAAATGCTTTTAAATATTTCTCCATCTTCTTTCTCGCTTTCTTATTACAGCTTACACCCATATATATATATGTATATATATACTATGATACAAATCTTAACCCAAGTAGAAAATATTGCTTATTTGAATGAGAAGGATATATATTTTTTAGTTTGGTTTTTTATTTTCGGTAGACGAACTTGATCGATCGTTTATACGACGCGAAGTGCGCGGTTTCATTTTTATCCAATTTTTATGCAAAATTTATTCACCACCGCCTGAAATGATCCGTCGAATGAAATTTATTTCCACGCAAATTGAGTAAATTTCTTTTTCTCTTTTTGTTTGCAATTTTTTTCATCAATTTTTTTTTTTTTTCTTTTGTTCCTCACGTTTTATCTTTGCAGCTTTTAATTTTTTTCTCTCTTTCGTTAGCATAAGCGATACTTTGTGACGTGAATTTTTGCAAATTGTGTGTCTAAATTATTACACACACCGTACATCCGAACATGGATAATAAATTGCCTGATTGCATCTAATCCATACACAAACGTAGGTACATATCGATCCGTGTACCGTGTGACCTCGTTATTTCGCAATGTTCGCACGGTCGTAATTAAGTACAGTATATTTCTAAAACGGTGCTCTATTCGCAGATCAGTTTCACATTATACGAAAACTGCAAATAGACAGAAGTATCCAAGCAGCTGTGTTCAGGAATTCAGGCTGTAAAGCCAAGCTGCAGAAATCGCTCACGACTAGTCGCGCCTATAATAATACCGCGAGTCTTGTGCACGTAAGATAATTGCTACTGATAAATTATTCCTGTCATAGCCATGCATCGGCACCTGCAACGGGGAAAGGAGAAGAGAAATAAATCCAACCAACCTTCGAGTAGAAGTGTGTTTACACGTATTCTGTGAGTGGAAAAATTTACCAATGCTGAATCGAATCGAAGAATTGATTTCGCACGTGAAAATAAATGCGACAGGGGAAAATCGTGAGAAACTCGATTCGCGTACTTATTCAAGTATCACAATTTTACGATTTCATACATTTGTACCTAGGCAACAGCTGATAACAATTCACAATGTATATACATATGTATACCATAATACGAATATGCATTCTCTAAAAATCATTTGATATCCAATCGAACTGAAGAGGTTAAAATTATGGCCATTAACAGTAGAGATCGAAACACAATCGTATTGACGTATTTATTTTGCATAAATTTTTTAACATTATAAACTTCTTTTTATCCACCCCGAATTTTTCTTACAAAACAGAATTGACTCTTGGACGTTTCAATATTTCATGTCAATGCTGTTTTTGTCTTTCATTCTACGATCCCGATTTTGGTACATATATTATTATTATTATTATTGTTGTTGTTGTTTTTATTGTTATTATTATTATTTCCTTTTATTTATTCTCTCGTTCATCCCGACGGGGCAGGTTCTCAAACGTTTTCTCATATTACTCTCCGCCTACCGTATCCGGTAAGAGGCAGGAGCTTTTTTTTTTTCATACGGTCGAGATTGTTTGTTAACATCCGAGTTGATAGAGATGGCTTGACGATGAGGTCGGTGCCGGGCGGAAGTTTGCGAAGAAGCTTTTTATACGGCATAACTTTCTGCTGCGGCAGGTACGTACGATCGTACGTATACATAAGCCGACCGTTATACCGTCCAGATAGTACGGCTCGGTTGAAATATTTATGTATATACATATACATATGTACATGTATAAAACTATATGTTATGTACCAACGCCCGCTACTTCGGCTCAACTAGCTTATAAATAAAAGATTTTCAAAGAGATTCCCGCACCGCCAGTTCGCCGTTCGTACCTTCTGTGCGCGATTCCTACACCCCCTAAAAGCCCGTCTATCTTTTTCATCTCCCTCGTCTTCTCTCGTCTTTCATTTTTGTCCGCTCACCCGTTATACCGAGTGAATTCCTAACGACCGCATGGTCCGTCGTCTGCTCAACTGTAATGCGCATGCGCTATAATCCGAGAACGACTGTTTACCAGGGTGACCAACTGCTTTTAAACTGAAAGAATTTCATGGTTGTTGAGCTCGATTCGCAGCTGTTGAAATTTTTTGGTTAGAGACAGTTGGTCGTCATGGCAAACACCCGTTCTCGGATTGTAGCGCGTGCGCATTGAATTTTATCAGACGACGAATTATACGGTCGTTAGGAATTCACTCTGTATAAATAGAGATGAAGAAATGTAAACTTCGCGGGTTTGAATCAAATAGAAGTTTATCTGACGTTGGTTCTATTTTTTCTAAATTAAATATCTTTTTTCACAATTTTCGTTCGAAACAAATTTATTGTTCCGTAGATAATCGTAAAGTGGTTTAAATTTCTTCGGTCTGTTTTGAAGATATTTATCACAGTAGTTGATGATCACGAGAAACAATTGCAATAATTCAACGTTCGTCGGTTTTGGAGTTTCATCGATTGCCTTTGCTCTCGATTTTAACAGACGTTTTCCTTTTTTATCCATTTCCATAGCAAACATTTCAATTTTTATCCTCGAACAGTTTCATAATTTCTGATTCCTTTAAATACAGTGTACACGTAAACAGAGCTCCTTCCAGAAATTATCATACACCGATATCTTTCATTAAATATGGATATATTGCTAGACAATTTTGCTAGATTAAGAATGCAAATGCTATGATTCATTTGCCTAGAGCTTGGGTCTCTAGTCGAGAGCAGGCAGGCAGACCTGTTTAACGATGAATCGAGCTCTTCTGACCCCTCGGAAATTGCCGCATGTATACACTCGACTACTTCCCATCGGGTATTACAAGTCTCTTGCTGGAATATAAGGAGTAATGTGCCTGGTAAGTATATCGGCTTATCGATTCCTCTGTGACAGTTTAATTGTGCTTTGCTTTATTTCTCCTCCTTTCCTTTATGCTCCGCTGATTTCAGTCGGTTCTATCAAATTTTCGAAACCTTGATTTTCAACGGTTTAGGAAAAGGAACTAATGCGAGTGAGCTTGATAAACAAGCCTAAGAATTCCATGGAAAACGAGGTTGAATAGAATTTTTCTAAAATCATTTTTTTTTTATCATACACACAAGTTGTAGACTACCAAATCAATCAAATCAGTCAATGATAATCAAAAATAAAATCTATTCCGAGCTGTAAAAAACTGCATCAATCGAGATCCAAATCATTAAAATCCGTGGATCCGACTCGCAGATATTTGCATCATTATGAATGTTTTACATTATGTCTTAATTCTGATTCGAATGAATCAAAAACTGCCGAGCCTATCAATGTTCCGTAATATAACCTGAACTTGCTCTTAAAAAAGAAAAGTAAATATCTTGTCAGAAACTTCGTCAACTCAATGTTTTCCACATTATTCACGATAACCGTAATCTGTGACACAGTTAACGCACAACAATTATTAAATCAAACTACTTCGAAAGTGAGTCTATCATAACCTTAAAACCTCCTGTTAAGACTTGGAATTTTTCATTCATCCCTTTTTTTTATCCCTCCGTCGATAAACTAAATTTTTTTATCTAGTGAAACGAACAGCCAAATATGGTATTAAGGTGGTAAAAAGTGGCACTAAATGTAAAATGGCCAAAAACGATGCATCCAACCTACCAAGATAAAAAGGAAAACTACAACGACTGGGGTGATAATTCGACTAGTTGCAGTGAAGGACGCGTTCGGTACTTAGCCGAATACCAATGCGCATCGCCATGGGACCTCGCAGGAAGAGAAACTGCATCAGGAGAGCTGATTTCAGGCACAGTAACACCATGTAAATTGTATCTCCATGGAGAGGAATGTGTGTGTGTGTGTGTATGATAGTGTGTATGGGGGGACAGATGTGGGCATCGCTTTATGGATGAACGCATCGGATGTATGTTCGTACACTTGGAGTCAGTGATTCTGAGACGACTAATTTCCTGGACAAGTCGGTTACGTTGGCAATGGAAAACCAGCTCGCAGCGCCACCGTCGGCCGGTAAAGAAAGAGGCTCAATCTTTATAAACGTAACGTAACCGATGACCGTAAGATTATGTTTTTTTGGGTTACATTACACAGTCATAGGTTATGTGATGATCATAATGTTGAGCCTGTTTTGCGAATTTGGTATATTTGGGTTAGATTCGACGGTCATGATTTACGTTATGTTTACAAAGAAGGTACCTGTTTCGTAAAGTTTGTATTTTCAGGTTAGATTTCGACTATCACGAGTTATGTGATGTTCACAACGTTGAGCCTGTTTCGCGAATTTTGTGTTTTTATGTTAGATTCGACGGTCATGGGTTATGTTATGTTCACAAGAACTGAGCCTGTTTTGCAAATTCGTTATTTTTAGGTTAGATTCGACTGTTACGGAATATGTGACGTTCACAAGGACTGAGACTGTTTTGCAAATTTAGTATTTTTCGGCTAATTCCGACGGTCACGGGTCATGTTATGTTTACAAATAAGGAGCCTGTTTTGCAAATTCGGTAATCTTAGGTTAGATTCGACTGTTATGGGATATGTGACGTTCACAAGGACTGAGACTGTTTTGCAAATTTAGTATTTTTCGGCTAATTCCGATGGTCAGGGGTCATGTTATGTTTACAAATAAGGAGCCTGTTTTGCAAATTCGGTAATCTTAGGTTAGATTCGACTGTTATGGGATATGTGACGTTCACAAGGACTGAGACTGTTTTGCAAATTTAGTATTTTCCGGCTAATTCCGATGGTCAGGGGTCATGTTATGTTTACAAATAAGGAGCCTGTTTTGCAAATTCGGTATTTTTAGGTTAGATTCGACTGTTATGGGATATGTGACGTTCACGAGGACTGAGACTGTTTTGCAAATTTAGTATTTTTCGGCTAGTTCCGACGGTCACGGGTCATGTTATGTTTACAACTAAGAAGCCTGTTTCGCAAATATTGTATTCTTAGGTTAGATTCGACGGTTATTCCTTTATATTCGCACAGAGGTAGCCTGTTTCACGGCCGTCCGGTGGCGGCGCTGCGGTCCGATACCGCATCGCCAACGCAACGGACTTGTCGAATAAATTAGGCCTCTCAGAATCACCGAGCCCAAGTGTACATACACGCGTTGTAGAGAGCAGGGCTCCGTACCGCCCACGAGGGATTTCCTCTCCGGGTTATGCGTTTGTAATACCTGTACAACGCGCGGCGAGCGATCGGCGCTGCAGGGCCGCCTCTCTTCTCTGTATCTCGCTGCTCACTCAAGTTTATCTTGCGAACCCATTAAACCGTCTCAACTCTTATTTATCATCATTGAACGCTCGGGTGGCTGGATATCCGTACTCGCTCGTCGTGTGTGTCTGTCTGTAATCCGTATCCTGGCGCTTCGTATCCCCGTTTTTTGGGAGGGCTCGGACAGCCCGCGGGATCGATGGCTTTTCCAAATTTATCCTCATCCGTAACGCTAATTGATTAACGCTGTCGATTCAACGATTAACGAAAACTTCGGAATGCTCGCTCATCCTATCGCGTTGACGTAGTTTCGAAATTAATTCCGAGAAATTTCTGACTGGATTCAAAACTCGATTTTCAGTGATCGATCATGTCGAGTTTGCGTTTTTTTTTTTTTCACATTCATACAATACATATATCGATGACAACGATGAGACGTAAATGTTTCTGACGACTCGAAATCGACTGATTCGAGAAATCCTTGGTCTTGTAAGAATTTGTATCTACGGGTAATGAATTTAATTTCTTTTCTACTATTTCAACTATTCCCAAACGACTAGTTTTTCAAGTGCCATAAAAAAAAAATACAGTATTCCAGTTTTGAGAAATATGAAAACTTGCACTTTCACATGTATCTAATCAGCAGTGTTATTCTTGAACTACATTGAGCTTTGAAAGAAATTGAGTAAAAAAAAAAAAAACTTAACCAACTGCACGGGTGAGTGAATAATTATTCGCGCCAAGAGCTGCACAGTGAAAAAGTCATTGCAAAGGGCGAGAGCTAGAAAGAGAGTGAGAGAGAGAGAGAGAGAGAGAGAGTTAAACAATATAGACGGAATATAGCTTTGGCTTCGCTATCGGAATGCGACTTAAATTACGTACCCAACCCGGATGGTGCGATTGTAATTACTAGCTACGCCTATGCATTGAAGGAATATTTTTAGGAGACAATGGCTGTCTTATGACAATGAGACATTTTCACGCACTCGCGTGTGTTGCGACAGAGGTAGGAAGAAAGAAGGAAGGAGAGAAAGGAAATCGCAGAGTGCCGCTGCTGCTGCTGTTGCTGCACCCATGCGATTAACGCGGCATAATACCGACGCAATAATTCCCACAAAGGAAATACGTACATAATGCATGTATATTGTTGTACACGTATATTAGGCGCGTAAATAATAATCGGTAAAAATTATATTCTTTCATCGCCTGCCGCGGACAAAAGAACCGGATGAAATTTTCGCAATGCCGCGACTCGCTTCTTCGGACCCGCCGCTCGTTCGTGTTATTTTCTTGTTGTTATTATCATTCCTCCTCACTACCTTCGTTTCACAGACCTCCTGATCGCAAATTGCATCTTGCAATAATTTCCGCTCGGTCTATCGTGATCTCTCCTCCATCGGTATCGAGGGACTCCCAAGTGTGACCTGTGCAGCCTCTGTAATTATACCATACATATGCATTATATGTACGATACCAAAGTGCAGGCTCGCCGATCGTTTTCTTTTTCTATTTTTCTCCTCATCTCCGACACTGAAAGAACAAACTCGGCATACCGAAATCGAATCGCGTGAAATCCCGAGTTCCAACTTTCTTCAACTTTTTTCAATCTCGTAACGGATGACGATTATTTTACGGTAAATTTTTTACTCGCAATCAGTTGATTAGAAATACGATACAGAAACAATCAATCGATTGGACTGACCGCAAAAAGAACAAATCTAAAAACGAGATTCAATTGGCTTGAAAACTTGAATTTGATTTTTTGATTTCTATCTCTCTTGTTCTATTTATTTTTTTTTTTTTTCTCTCGTCCATCACCGCAAATTATATTTGCATCGTATAATATAATAAAAAGATCGTACAATACGAACCGGGATTGGATTTTTGTCAATTTTTTTCCTTATCCTTTATTTTCTTCCGGGATTACAATTTAACCGCGTGTGGAGAAAAATGGGTTGAAAAATAGAACGAAGCGTTCGTTTATTATCACCACTGCACGCGGTAGGATAACGTAATTATAGTCGGATGAGCAGATGGTTGGAAGCGTTTCTCCGAAGGTGGATGAATCGGTAATCCGTTGTTTATTATACAGAAGCTGTGTTAAATATATACAGCACGTGTCCTTCTCTTTCGATATTAAACTGCTTACTGAACACATTCACAGAGATTCAACGTGTAACTCTAAAAGAGGCATGCATGAAGTGGCAGCTGTAATTAGCACCTGAGCTGAACCAGCGTCTAGCAGAAGCTTTTTTGTCCAATTAGTTGTAACAATTAGATACAACTCGAGATAAGCGAATGAAGCTTGTGGCCTAATCGGCTGTTCGAATTGCAACGATTGAAACGTTTTCCCCAAATTAATATTACACGATCTCTCGATTTATTTATTTTTCTGCCTTGGTTGATTTAATTATTTCTTTTTTTTTGGTACTCTTCATGCGTCAAAACAATGGATAAACATATAAAACCACGTTAAAGTTTGCCGTTTTTTTTTTTTTAATCTTGGGAGAAATAATAACGATTTAATAATTATGGTAACACAAATGTACAAATGTACAAATGAAAATTACTGTTTTTTTTTTTTCATTTGATAAAGTTTGATTTTACAGTGGCGAGAGTGATAATTGAAAATTGAAGAAAATCTGTGATTTCAATTATTCGGGTGATAAAAAACCGAAAAATGAATCAGTGTTTTAAATGTGAAAATAAATTTTGTTCAATTGTTATTATATATAAATATTTGAGAAAATTGGTAAATTTTTTTGTTTTTTTTTTTCAAAAACCGAAATATCTTTCTGGATGATAACAATAGGAAAACTTTTCGTAGTAAAACAATATATTTTCCTGTATTACTTACGTGGAAGAAATCAAAATTCCACATCTACAACCGAGACTCAAAATTCGTTTTGACCGGTGTTATTCATTGGACTTGAGTGGCTCAAATTTCATTCCGTTCGATTGAATTCCCCTTTTCATTACTCGTGTAAACGTTTTTACACATTTTTATTACACGTCGCCTAATCACATCTTCTTGTTCTAAAAAATAAAAAAAAAAAATAAATAAAAATAAAAATACCATTTTGGAAAATTCTCTTACAAGCTTCGTTCCAGAAGCTGTTGCAGCAAGAGGTAAAACGCGTTACGTAGGCACGTTCAAAGGTGTAGAGACTTAGCCTCTCCCCTCTTGCGAGCAATTGGCACGAGGACGATCGTTCAAAGTTCACGTGAAAGTACTTATTGTGTTATATTATATGGACTCGCCTGTAGAGTCGGTCGTTTCACTCGAAACGATTCCATATTGCATTACGCGTGTAATTCGCATCTCTCACCTTGGTAAATAAATGAAATTTCCGTTCAGGCTTGCTTTACGATTGTTCTTTCTGTTATTTTGCTTTATACTTCTACCCCTTTGTCGACGAAGGGTGAGCAACAATTTACACATCAAGCTTGCGGTTATTTTATTCTCGGTTACAAATCGTGTCTCTCGTTGTTTTTTTTTCTTTTTTTTTCACATATACGTTTGTTAATATTAGTAGTAAAACTTGATGATGAAAATTCAACGAATTATACAGAGGCACGGAAGATGGAGGACGTTATGAGTTCAAGATTCAAAGTCAAATTTCGCTCCGAATCACGTCAGGCTTGTTCAAAACAATTATGGTGACAAATGATGAATTTTATTATTGACTTCTAGCGACGAGGGTCGTAAATCTAACCTTGAATATCTTTGGGCGGAATCCGAGAAATGTAGTTTCGAGCAACTGAAACCGTTGAAACGATTTTCCCACCCATGAAAAATGGCCAAAACAAGTTTCACCAAATGTTGCAGCGAACCAAAGGTGTCATTGGGGTTTCCGGTCGAGACTTCTCGGAAAATATAGCCTTACTCGAGGTGGAAAAAAAAGTGTCGAGAAATCGATAAATCGCGTCTCGATTGTAATTAACTTTAATTTCAAGATTGATTTCACGAAGATACTGCAGGTACCTACTATTTGTTTATTAAAATACTGTGTAAGTAATATTTTCACTCACCTCACAGAAGAATCTAAGACACATATATTCAAAGTATCTGACTCTTTAATAAAAAGAAACGATTTTGTAGAAAGTTTTACAGAAAGATAGTCAAAGTTTAAGTTAGCTAGTTTCGTCAGAAAAATGTGTAAATTCTTGAAACTTTTAATTTAAACATGCCTGAATAAATAATAAACATTGATAATTATTAATAATCTTAATTTTATTTTCCATTTAACGAACAATTTTAAGAATTTTTCACAGTTTAAAAAACATCTCGGGAATTCCAAGTCGACAATTCTCTAATCCCGAGAAAAAGAACAAGTCGACAAATCAGAAGCCCCAGGTCTAGATGTAATTAATCCAACCACCGCCATGATATCCCCTGCATCCCATAACTGGACTCTGTGTTACATGTCGCTCCTTTTCCTCCCCCAGGCGAAAATACCAGTCTCTGTATTAATTCAACCCGTTTAGATTGTGGTCTGCGGATGGATATCAGCGTGAAAATCGTGGCCAAGGCGGGTCCTTGAGTGGCTCGCATTATACGCCATCAGGCCAAAGCCTGGCTCTGTACGCTGGCCGTGGCTATCAAGGTACAGCTCTTTGCACAACGAAGTTCGCCGGTAGTCAAGAGATTCGCAGTCTGTTTGCCCATACGTGTGTTTATATATGTATATATACATATATGTATACATGCGTGCAAGTGCGTATGCATACAGAAGTTGGCTGTAATGGCTGGTAATTATTGCAGAATTCTCCCCACCTTTGCAAAACCCGCTCAGTCTCGAATTCCTTCTATCCTGTAAACTTGCGATCTTGGTAGTGAAGGGAAAAAAAAAAAAAGAATTCGTAAATCGTTCCGGTGATATCAAATTAGAGTCTCTTTGAAATTTTTTTCACCATTGAAGACAAGGAACGGACCATATACTCAGCAGGGTTGGAAATTCGTAATTTTTTTTTTCAGGCATGGAGTTCGTCGTGAGAGTTTTTATCATCAAGAGTTATATTTTTGTACTTTGGAAACATGTTGTATTAGACGTGATTTTTCAATGAAACTAAAGGTAACTTGAAGTTCAACATTTAACTTGTTCGTGAAAATTTTTGAAAATGGAATAGATTCGTTGAAATTTAGTAGTATAGCAAGGCGGGTTCTACACGCAGATTCCTGTTACCGACACTTACCGACATTCTCCCCAGACTCAAACCCTTTTCCGCGATGACGTCACAATCTGCCATACCGGCTTGAGGTCAAAACCGTGCAACCTTACCGACAGTTGTATCGGTCAAAGGTCAAAATCATGCTGTTTTACCGACAATCTTACCAACCGATACAACTGTCGGTAAGGTTTCACGGTCTTAACCTCAAGCCGGTACGGCAGACTGTGACGTCATCGCGGAAAAGGGTTTGAGTCTGGGGAGAATGTCGGTAAGTGTCAGTAACAGGAATCTGCGTGTAGAACCCGCCTTGCTATACTACTAAATTTTACTGTTGGATCGCTAATCCTGTTAAGAAGACTATTTTCCCGAAATTCACTGAAAAACAATCTTCCTTCAATCGTGTCGTTATCGTTAAATATTTGATTACTGAATTGACTGTTGATATAAAAATATTCTGTTTCAGTTTTACTTAGTTGAAAATCGTATTCTGAAAGTAAAATAACACCGTCGTGAAATGAAATCTAACTCGAAAAAAATCTGCTCAATTTTCAACAACTTTCAAGCGACTTGAAACAAAGTATCGATATCCAATCCTTTGTTCTCAAGTCCACTATTTTCTGTATTCTGTATTTTGAAAACAAATCTCCGTAGCTCACGAATATGTAATAACTCGACTCGTATAAATAAAACTAATAAAAAGCATCGATTTTTATCAACCAATCTCTTCAACACCGAGTTTCGAGGATGGATTTTACCCGGTTCTGTTCTCCGACGCTATGATTCAGGATTGCACTTCTCTCCTCTCCCATCACATATAGTCCACTTTCGGTTTATATACGCCCGCGATGCGTACACCATGCAGTGTTCACCCTCTGACACCATCTGTCGGCTACAAGCAGTCGCGTTCATTGCTTGACGAAAACCAATAACGACCAACGTCACGCACTCCGAATCTACCAAACGCAGATCCGTACGCACACATACACACACAGGTGAGCATCGAAATCAACGCCGAAGAATTAATTTAATTGACTTTTTTTTTTTTTTCCCTCCACACCGGATCAGATTTTCCATCGTTTTTGTTATCCACTTTCTCGAAGCCCTGTTAAATATGGGGCTTTCTAATTTTATTGAGGATTTTCTTATACTTCAGTAAAAACCCTGAAACGCTTCGACAAATTGTTTCACATTTTTTCAAATTTTTTCAATCACTCGTCTTCATCCTATGATTTTTTTTTAAACCTGTCTCAGAAACACCCAAATTCAATTCTTACGAAACAAGAAAAATGAACAAAAAGGTTGGTTTACGAAATTCACCTAAGATTCAGACTGGGACATGATTTTTTTTTATCGAATTGTTTTTTTTTTTATTTCATCGTTCCTTCTATTTTTTTAAATCGTATTTTCTATTTTCGTACCTGGTAAAAATCCGTTATAACACATATCGCGTCTCTGATTTTTCAAATTTTTTCTCCAGTTCCAAAACACAACGGCGATCTTTTTCAAAAATATTTTCGCAACGCTTTCGTGTAAAAAAAAAAAACTAATGACTTGAAAAATGTGGGAAAAAATTGTTGAAAAGAATCGTGAGAGTGTTTTGGAACTGAAGAAACAATTTTAAAAATCCGTAATCAAATCGGAGACGCTTTATGTATTCTACTTGATTTTTAATACACATGAAAATAAAAAAATAAGAATAAAAAAAAAACGATGAAAAAAATAGAACAAATGAGATCCCACTCTGAATCCTGGGAGAAAATGTTTCATTTCGGAAACCAAATGTTTTTTTTCTTGTTTCATCAGAAAATCATTCCGGTGTTTTTGAGACATGTTTAAAAAATCATCGGGTAAAGACGATTGATTGAAATAAAAGATTTGAAAAAGTTCTTGGAACCTTTTCGTTAGTCGTACTAACCTATAAAAAAATCTTTGGTGAAATTAAAAACGCAGTTCGTTTCCATTCTAATTACTCAGAAAATACTTTGAGAAATTGTCGAATTGATATTTGAAATCTGGCAGGCTTTTAGTTTCGCGATAACATAACTGCAGTGAAATACAATCGGGTTTAAACAGTTTGGCTTATCAATTTCGAGGCTTGTGTGCACGAATATGTCGGTGCACGAGTAATGGGGCGATATCTGTACGCTTAAGGGTTATAAAAAATTAACGCCCGCTGGTGCAAGAACGATTACGCGATAGTTTCGTTCTTGTTTTTCTCCCCCTTTTTTTTGTTTTTGTTAATTTTTTTTTGTTCCGTACTCGCTCATCTCTCGGTTCACCCAGTTATCTAAGTTATTGGCGATGGCGCGCCGCAGTGTCTTTGGGGATTTAAAGCGACGACGAAAACTCTTCCGAGCTGTCCTTTTTACCTCTTCTTCTTCTTCTTCGTCTTCACGTTTCTCGCCTCTTTCTCTCACCCTCTCGAAAACTCCTCCTCCTCCATCCAATTTCATCGGTATCAGTGTCTTATGACGTACATTAAAACGTCGAAAATGGCAAAAGATTGTCCCTCTCTCGCAAGCTCCACTCGGATATCTGTCCATTAGCTAAAAGTCCCCCTTCCAAAGATTCTACTCTCTTATGGTTAGCCGCGAAAACGCGTCGTTGGAAATATATTTAGCGATTGTAAAACTTTTGTCCGTCTCCCTCTTTGCCAGCTGTGTGCAAAACTACCGCCAATTATGATCGGTCAATTTTTTTGTTTTTCGATTTCGTCAAATCGCATCGTTACGCTGCTTACGATTAGTTACATTTTGGCTTGCGTTGATTGAATTAACTCTTTATCCTTACACACATACCGACAGGTTTTCTTGAAAGGATCTGCTCGTAGTACGCGCTATTCAACTTCCTAAATTTTCAATGACTGACATCCGTGCCCGAAGCCCGAGGCAAACTTATTCAGTGACAAAAAGAAATTCCCTAGAATCGACCGGTTGACAAGTGACAGTCGATCATAACCTCACGGCGCAGCTGCGATCCTCACGCATCGGTCAATCAGCCCAACATGCTAGTAACATTTTTACAAAGTTGGCTACACGTTTAAACTAGATTCGATATAAAACCAAAAGTCCTTCTGTCAGTATGTTCGCTCATAACTTCAAAACTACTGAACCGATTTTGACACTTCTTTTTTCTGTGAACAACTGCAACGTCTGGCCAAAACTTAGGCTACATACCGTTAAAATCTGATCATCAGTTTCGTAGATATAACGATATCTGTAAGCCAAGTCTCGCGGATAATTTATCCAATGACAGAAGTAAACGTTGCTTTTAAAAAATTTTAAAAGATGAACGATATCGGAACACATATCGCGTTTATAGAAACGGAAAATTCTGAGTACATACATACCGATGAGCTTACGGCCGCCTCCCATTAGCTTAACTTATCGTCCAGCTGGCGAGAATTTGAGCTCGGAATAAAGGCGTGCACGTATATTCACGCATCGGGCAACACACGTCGAGCCTTGTTACAGGTGAAGAAGGTGTTTTTAGTCACATCGTCTCCCGCGGTGTGACGGTGCTGTAAAAGAGAAAGAGGCCACGCGGTATATATGCCGGTACACGTATATACATACATACACACATACATACATATATATATATATATGTATATACCACTTGAAATAAACGCGATATCTTGATTTACGAGTCAGTCGATGGGACGGCAACGCAACCCTTTTATTTCACTTTGCTTTTACCCTTTTTTCAATTTATTTATTCGGACTCGAAGTTTGTACACCTTCTCCCATCCGCTCATTCCGTGCTCTTCGAACTTATTGTGCATTATTCTTCCGTTTCAAATGACTGTTATACGCAATAATTGATGTTAGAATTTCAAGGTCGTGGACTATTTATTTCTATTCTTCGCACTTTCACAGCAACTTGACGTTCTTCTCACTTGGCTTATCGCAGTTTCGGTACGTCTGTTTTGTACAAATTTTCAAAATATCAAATTTAACCTCATAATCAAGGAAAAAAAAAAAAAATAAACTATTTCCAATAACGTTAATCTGGCTTCTAACCGCGGACCGAATTGTTTCTAACATAGAGTTTTGAAACGAGTGAACTGGACCGATTGAACATCGATCGAGGTTACAGCGAAGATAAGAACCGAAGAAGAAGAAGAAGTTGAACATGAGAAAAAAAGAAATTTGAATTGAAATGCTGATTGAAAGAAAGAGGAAGAAAAGAAACAATGAACTAGGAAGAGAAAAAAATGGGTTTACTTCTTTTCGGTTTCTGTCTACCTTTTTTTCTTTACTCTCTTTCTTCTACATACCTTTGCATGTAATACATGTATACACATATATATATAAACATGCACACCTTTGTTTCAAAAGTTGAAGCAGAAGAGAATTTCTTGTCCGGAGGTTAACCTTTCGGCATAAAGGCAGAAGTATTACGTATATAAGGTATGGATCTGCATCTCCAGTCATAGAAATACGTGCGGTTATATTTTCTACAATGATAATAATATGCGGCTAATCGTGATTTCGCCTCAAAGATGGATATTCCATGTGAACGAGCCGCGGGTATAATCCTTATACGGTTTGGTGGCATAATCGAGAAAATATTGTTACGTAAAGTGTATTGCGAACCGGGTATTTCAGTCCTTACTATACGCGGTGCCGGTATAAGATACGTGTAAGATGGAGACGAGATACCTATCTTGGTTTATGAATATATCCACGACACGATCCTGAACCACAATCCAACTATTCGCTGAACGGTTTAGACGGCGTTATTTATAAAAAAAAGTTCATGCCGTTTCTCGTCCCACTGAACTTTTGCATCTATCCTTGAAACCGTGAAACGATGTTAAAAATTAGAATCCATATTTAAACAACGTAATTGAAACATTAGAATATACCTTACTTGTTCGCTCTTAAATTTCACTAACAAGAATAAAGTCGAATCGAGGACGATGAAAAATTTATTTACTCCGAAATTGTACAAGAGCCGAGGATTCGAATATAAAAATCATATTCAGTTCGCGGATTCGACTTTCGTTCCGCGTTTCTACACCGCGATCTGCTGTTTAATTAGTAAGTAATTGACCTGTAATTACGGACCGGATTCTCCAGGTGATCGGTTCATCCTTCCGTGGTATTTCAAGCTTTCTTCCGATATGAATGGACGAATACGAAGCTCAGCTTTATTTGACCCGCGGTACTTTTATATCGACGATTCAAAGCTCTTACCGTAAAGTCGCGTTCAGCGTGATCCTTAAATCAGTTGCTTACAAATTCGCTAATCGTGACCGAATATCGGAACGATGAAAATTAGGTGATATAAATTAAACCCAGCCTTCGTGAATTTTCCTACGATTTCTTGGCCCGAGTCTTGAAAAATATTCAAAGGGTCGATTGGCGGGTTCGGTGAATTAAATGATCGTAAGGCACCTGCGTGATTAACGTCCGCAGATCGGTATAACTACCGAATTATCCGAGGTCGCCCGGAGTGTCGAGGCTGCGTTATTTCGTCGTTACAAAGTGAATGAAAAAGGGTTTTTGATAATACGGTGCATCTAGGGTGGTGTAAATGCGCGGGAAGAAATTTAAGCGAATCAGATTAGGTCGCGCGGGTTTCGTATAAGGTGTATAAAATCACGCCTGCAGTATAAATCCCGCCGCTTTCGTAACCACGAATCATCCCGTAATAATTCACAGCTTCCGCACTAATACCTGTAATTCATCGAAACTTGATTTACCAATTTCATATACATCGTACTGTATGCTCCTCGCTTTCAAAAAATTATTTCCACCTCGGTAACGATACATCGTCCATTCTTTTTCTCCTCTGTAATACCGCGTCCACCGATGTGAAATATATGTTTTACTTTTCATGTTCTAATAATTTCAGATTTCAGAATATCGAGTTTTGGTAAATTTCAAAATTTCCGCGTTTCAACGTGTCAACATTTCGACTTGTTGTCAAGTCGATATCTCAATGCTTCGCGAAATCGAGATGTGTAGACTTGAAAAATTTTACTTTTCAACACATCAATTTTTTAACGTATCGATATGTCAACGCATCAAATTTTCAACATTTCAACATTTCAACTTTCCAACGCATCAACATTTCGACTTTTCAACGTATCAACGTTTCGAGTTCGTATCTAGTATCTTAATATTCCACGAAATCAAAATGTGAAGACTCAAAATTTCAACTTTTCAATATTTCAACGCATCGACTTTTTAACATATCAACACTTCAATATTTCAATGTTTGAACATTTCAAAATTTACGTACGTATAAAATGAGGAGGATTGAAAGAAATTATGCAATTCAACGTTTTTGGTTCGCATTGATCAGTTGAAAATTGAACCGTTTAGAATTCAACAAATTCTCGTTAAATTCAAGCGATAAGCAATATTTTCGAAAACGATCACTGATATATTTAAACTCAATTCTAAAATTGCGTACAATTTTTCGTGAATTACAATAAAATTATTTCGGACAGCTGTGTGTATTTGCAATTAATTCAGGCGAACGTCGCCGCGTACGAACAATTTCATTTAAAAAGATTCAGCGCTCGAAAATTTTCTGTATTTTTCTTTCTCCCGCGCGTCTCTCTTTCCCCCGTTAAATTTAGATATCAATGATTTATTTGTCCGCTCATTTATATATTTGTTTATTTATTTTTTTCACCCATAGAACATTTAAATTCACTCTTTCGCCAGCTTCATTAAGAGGATCGCTCAGTAGCGATCGGTATAAGCTGGGAGGAAGCAGGCACGTCTCAAACGTTAAATTCCTCGAACGAAAGAGACATGTAAATGGATCGAGGTTCTTTTGGTCCTTTCACGCATAACCTGTTAGTCCTTTTAGTGTAATTAGCATCGGTATCACTGCCTTCGGAACATTCGAAGGCTTCTCCGCAGCTTCGCACGACCTGCGTGCAGAGCTTAAATCTCGACTTTTGACTGCCGAGGTATCTTCGTCTCACCGAAACGAGAACAAAGCTCCCTGTACACACCTCAGAGTCGATCTGTGTAGGCTGGATCTCAGGAGAAAAACCCGTCTCATAAATCAGACCCCAGTCCTTAACGGTCAAAGATCGGCCAGTTTTAATTACTCCTTATCATCGCCCGGGCGTCGGTGTAACAACAACGCGTAAACCAAGGTAAGTGAGTCGAGTTAGAGTCAGGTGGGAGCTGCAGCCGTTCTCGATTTCGGTTCTGCCCACACGATTTCAAATATTCCATTCATTTCCGTCAGACTCGGAGAGAAATTTCTAGTTCTCCTCACACCTCTCGTACCGTATGGAGTTTGATGTACAGGTATAAGGTACCCCTTTAGCATGCGCGAGTGTAAATCACGAGAACCTGAGCTGTCAAAATTGGTCACACCTCGATGATAACTTGGCGAACCGGGGATTTCAATCATCCGTATCTATACATACTAATATTACAAAGAGATAAAGGTTGTTTATTCCCGGCTTAACCATAAAGTTAACTTTTTAGACCTAAAAAGGGGGATAAAAGTGGCATATTTTTTACTGAAACGTATTTGCGGGAAATATTAGATCATATTTCCCGCAAATCTGAAACAGCGGGAAATATGAGCTAATATTTCCCGCATATCTAAAAGTGCCAATTTTCAAATAAATATTGCGGCCAGAGTTGAGTCGGAAATAAAATCCTATATCTGTCACAGGAATAAAAGTCGACTTTATTCCCTTGTTACATAATGCGATATTGTTTGTTTGTATGTATGTATGTAGGGGATAATCTCTGGAACTACTGAACCGATTTTAAAAATTCCTTCACTAATAGAAACCTAAACTATCCCTTAGTAACATAGGCTATAATTTATTTTAGTAAAAATAAGTTTTTAGTTTGAATTATCGATATTCGTAAATAAATTCGGAATTTTGCTCACGCCGGAGGCCTTTAATTATTTACATTTTTTTTTTTAATAAAATATATACTTCGCAGTAGAAATTGACAGTCAATTTTCTAAATCTAGCCAGAAAATCTACTTTCTTTTTTTTCTTTTCACAATAAGTTAAGGTTATTTGATGTTGATGGAACAATAAATTGATTTTAAGGGCTTGCTTTCGATACAATAAATGTAGTCAACTGAACAAAGTGATTTAGTGTTGTATAATGAACAGAAAAAATGTAGTATTGTCAACTGAAATACGATCAAACCAAAGGGTGACTTGTTATGCCGACAGCATTTAAATCGTGATTATTGATTTTGCTGATACCCTTTTTGTATATAATCTTCTAACAACCCTAAAGGATGAGATTATTCTCAGTATGCAGTTAAAAATAAGGGAAGATAATTTCGAAGGCGGGAAAACATTTTTGACGACTCAATTGAGCAGCTTGAGAGCGTGCGGGGCTCGAAAGGCCGCAGAAATAGGGGGTGAAAAAAAAAATAGGAGAATCCAAAGTTAGTATCGTAAAAAGAAAGGTAATGAAAATTGCGACTATAATTTTCTACAATCTTGCAGTTGAACCCAAGCTGGGCCGGTCTTATTTCAAATTTTATAACCCCTTCGTCCGAGGGGTTGTAAATATTGCTAACCAGCACCACGTGACCCACGATTCCCTAGTTAACGGTTTTACAACCAGTAAATTATAGTCTCAACCTCGATATCTTAACCTACTCTTTGCAGTACCCGCGGCTTATCGAGCCGCTTACCCCCCGCCAATGCGGGGTGCGTTTATCACCGATCCGTGTGCCACTTAAACGACCAAAACGCGTTACGAGTCAAATTTTTATCTTCAAACGCACTCCGCTATCACTTACAATTAGCTATCTTCCAATTTTTCCCCCAAAATCTTAGAGGTTCGACTGATTATCCGATTTCCAAACGAGAAGGTGAAAATTTAACTAGGAATTTGTTGTCTAGCTTGAATTTCCGAAACTTAAATATACCCAAAAATTTATCCGGTTCGAACTTTGGTAGATGTTGCGGGTGTGGAAAATTTGCGGCTGAATAAGGCGAGAAATTCAGTTCGATTTTCCGGGAATTGAAGGAGGTGAAAAGGTCGGCGGATAAGTTTAAATAAAAACGAGGAACAAGTTACTTAACTTCCTGCGGCCAAACCGCCACGACCACGAGCTTTTTCTCCGCTTTCTCTTGCGGCTCTCCGACTATTCATTGGATTGTTTCTCGCCGTGAGTTTCTTTCCTATTCTAAGAAAGAAAAGGTAAACTGTTCGTAGAGGAGTATACGAGGAGAACTGAAATGAAAGGAAAGCTCGGATTTCACCAGAAGTTGGGAAAGCTGACATATTCGCGTTGCGGAAATATCTTAATACTTGATCATCTTTGAACATCTTTGCGTGTTCGATACATCTTCGATATTCTCCTCGCGACTCACGAATCAAGGATTTTCTTTGTCGGGAGAAAGTTGTAATATTTCTTCGTTCTTTCAATTTTTTTTTTCTTTTTTTTTTTTCTTGGTTTCTGAGTCGAAGGATGAAAGCATTACTCACACGATTACCTCGCAAGTTCAACCTTCGTGGCGGCCGATATCTCGTGGCATGTATAATGGACGCGGGAGTTGAATACAGTTTGAATATTGAAATGCATTATTGATCACTCTGAAAGTGAACGTCTAGACTAGCCACGAACAGAACTGTATCGATCAAAACTTATGAATTGTAGCCGAGGATATAACGCAAAATATAACCGTGACATTACCGTGCTTGTTGTTTTTTTTTTTTTTTATTTTTTTTTATTATTATTATCGAATATTAATCCGTTCGTGCCAAGCAGAGGCAGAAAATGACGAAAGAATTGGCTAGAGAAAGATAAAAATGAAACGTTGATACAACAAAAATTATAACGTTCGGTCCTGAATTTAATAATCCGACGGATTATTACCGAGGTTAAATTAATTATTCATCAAATCAGTCATCGTGATATCAATGAACTTTCTACACCGAGACGGCATGGCAGTGGCTAATTCACCGATTAGCCAATACAGTTGGACCGTCGAATAGAGTGACAAATGGTGAGTCGAGAGAATATATCGAAGTGAAAGCAGACCGTGACACGAGATTAGACAATCCGCAGGGTACAAACATAGCCGGAAAAATGACTGGCTCGTATCTCGAAGTGAATTACAAGAAGGCGAAGTAGGAGAGTGTGAAATATAATCGTTGGCACGATCGGAGCTCGATGAATAATTTCCGTTTCTTTATTTGCGCAGAGGATCTACCTTTTTTTATTTTCAATTTGTAAAACCACCCGGCGGCGTAATAATCGCGGATAAAATCTGACCCGCCTGGATAACTGAGGATTTTTTCATACTTGGCGCGCTAACGCAGCGACTTTGATCGCGCTGCGCACATTTCCCCGGAAGACTTTGCCGCTGGTCTCAAGCCGGCTGTGAGGCTTATCCATAATCAACGATGCTAATCTCGGCGTATATAGCTAGGAGAGAAAGTGGGTACCAACCACTGCATGTAATAGCTATGCCTAGTCACTCGCCTGCACATGTGCAGTTATGCGCGCGCATGTTCACGCGTGAACTCGTCACGTCGTTGTTCCTCGATCTTTACCCTCTGGGATAACTGCACGCGGGTTTCTCATCGCTACGCTGTTTCTTCCGCATTTTCAAGCCTCAAAAACAACGCGTAGAGAATTTTACGCCGAATTTTTAGCCCCAACGGCCTCGAAACTAGAGCGAATCGAAAATTGAGTCCGCGCTGTTTGACCGACGCCACCGGCAGGTGGCGCGTCGAGTCGCGCGGGAATTTCGAAACGGTTTAAATTCTTTTCGGCCTGTCGGGTTGTTCGACGCGATTTCAGCTGAGCGTTTAGACCGAACCGGGTTCCGACAACTTTACCAAAAGCTACCGCGTGTCTAATTAATCTTGGATCACCTGCCGTAGCGTGGAAGGGAAAACCGTCATCGAATAACGATTCGAATTGGTATAAACTTTACCCTTGGTTAGACTGCCAGCCAAATTTTCAATCGTCTCTAAGCCTCCGCGTTTATATACGACTTCCCCGCAGCTGACGGATAAAACTATTCATACGCAATTATGCCGATCGTTTCGTACGGCAATTAGCCCTAATTCAGGTTTGATTTCCAGATCTCCGCGCTTCAGACGCAGATTCGTCGAACGAGTTGATACGCGCGTGTAATTGCTCACGAATCGAATTACATCTGGACATGATATGACGTTCCAAATGAACGTTACGTGTATAAAACCTGACAATATTTTTTCTTTTTTCTACTGCTGAGGTTACATGTACATTATTTACGCGATTATCGTAGGCTAAGACATTAGTTTTCTTTCTTTTCCCTACTCTATTTCTTGGAAAGGAACAACGGCGATTATTTACAAAAAATCTTCTCAAGTTACCGAGATAATCGCATCCTCCGCTATAACGTGTCTTGAGAAAATCGGCATCGACGGACCGAGTAAGGAAGGAAGGGTCTTTGGAGCGGGGCCTAGGATTACCTATGCTATGCGGGGTCCGGAGAAAACAATCGGAGGTTGACGAAGGGAAGGGAAAACGGTAGCCGAGGAAAAAGAAAACGGAGAAGAGAATTATGGCGGGGGAGGGGGGTAGAAAAAGAAACGATAGCAAAAAACAAACGTGAATCGGCAGTGTAACTCGACACTGCAGCATTCACTTCACGTCATAACTCATAACCAAAGACACCTACGCTATTCAGAACATGTCAAAAATCCTCAAAAGAGATTTCGCTGCGGAATTGCTTTATGTTTTCAGGTTTAGGGACTGCGGAAACCCGGCCCACCAACCATGCTCACCTTTCATACGACTTTGTGCGCAATGATTATTATTTTTCATGTTTTTTTTACCATTTTTTTTTTTTTTCAAATTCCATTCGACCTGAAATAAACGAGGTCATTCATAGTTCCTAGTAGTAAAAAATCCTGCGGCAGAATCTTCGACAAACGAAAAGAAGTGGCGTCGCGATGGAAGAAATTTATCGTTCGCGGAAGTAGTTTTGAATTTTTCGCGGATCGATAGGCAGAGTTGTTATTTATTTTTATTTTTTTTTTCAATGATTTCACAAGTAAACCTAAAATGATTCTCTTTGCGACTTTTTCTTGAATTAGCTTTCTCTCGTTCTCCCTTGATCTGTTTTGCTGCTTCGTCTATTTCATCTTTCCGAGCCTTCTCTACTGCTTTTTTTGATTTTGTTTTTTTTTTTTATTTATCATAGATTTATCGCGTAACCATCGAATTCAACCGCCGACTGGATCGGGGGAGCGCCACGATGTGGAGCCGAATTTCCGTTAACGCGATACAAGAACTCGAAGAAAAACGGCGCCCAGGAGCGAATATCGTGCGTATGTAAATCGTACTTTGATCGTTTTTAGTAAGAAAGTCACGAGTCTCAATCTCCAAAAGAAATTCCTTCACGAAACTTGCTACAAGCCTGCAGCTCAACCCGTGATCACACACACACACACACACACACTCACTCACACTTGCGAACTCGTCCAACTTCCGTCGACAAGCTAACCGCTGGATGCACACGACCCTAAATCACATCATACGAATTACACCGTCTTTTTATAATTAACGAAGCTCAGTCTTGTTCCATTTTTTGTTTTTATTTTATTTTATTTTTTTTTTTTTTTCTCACTTTCGAGACGTTTTTTCACTCTCTTATTATATTTATAATTCCTGCACGTATAACGGACCGTCATTAAAAATCTTCAACGTTTGTTGAAATAACTCTTGATCAATTTGTTTTATTTTTTCTTTCTTCGCTGTTCAACCGAGTTAAAGTTTAAACAAATAACAGTAACGATATTGACGACAGATCGATGGATAAAAAAATAAGACGTCAACCGCGTACGGCGGATCATTGACATGGATTAAAATACATCCAACAAGGATCTTAAGGGTGTCCTCGTGACGCAACAATTAATCGAAAATTAGCCCTTGGCAGTATTTAAATTGCCGTATTGAATCTGCAGAAATTTTCTGCTACCATGCGTATATGTGCACACGTCGGGCGTAATTTACTCAGCCGTAAGGGATAACGAGAATTGCACCCCTACAATGTCTCCGCGAGGTGTGTTATTATATATTTCTCTCTGTATAATCGCGCTCGGACCGATCGATAAATCGTAACGACAACTCAGGTTATTGCATATAATGTCAGCCGTAATATATCGAACCTGCGGCGTCGGTAATTGTCGCCTCGAGTTATCGCTCCTCCTCCCCCCCCCCCCCCCCTCACGTCGAATGATCGACGTCGCGCAATTGTTCCTCAACTCGCCCCTCGATCTTCGATAATTCGTGAATTGATTAAAACTTTTGGAAAAAAACGACTAAAAAAGAAAAAAAAAAAAAAAAACAATACATCCCAACGAATTATAAATTCAAAATTCATCGAGGTAGGTCATGTTTGAACAAAACGTTCGTTAAGCAAAGTTTCGATCGGCAATCCGCCAACGATATTTAAGCTAGAATAACAATGTTAAAAAATTCTAACGTTGTTCTTTCAAATGTTTAACGTGACAATGTAGACAATGTGCGTGTGAAAAAAATTGTCATTTTACGCAGGAATGTGAGAATCGCAAATTTTTATTCGGATTACACTTTTTATATTACGTTTTAAGGTTATGTATAGCGAAATTTTAACTTTGAAGGTAATAAATATGCCGTTGTTTACAAAATTGGTGGGAATTGATGACTAGAATGTTGAATTAAAACGATCTGCAGCACGATTACAGTGAACAATTACGGTTGGTCGTTAATAATTTGCTTGCGACATTTGGGGGGAAGTGAAGATTTTCGAAAGCGATCGCGATAATTAAGTCGCAAATTTAAATATAAGTAAATCGATAATATATTATAGAAACGGGAAAATTATGAATGTAGTATAACACCGAAAAAAATTTCATTTCTTATGGTAACTAGAAAAATTTAGTAAAACAGGTATCGTTAAAAAAAACTGTTTGAATATTGTTGTAATTACGAAAAACGAGGTACGCCTAACCATTTTGCGCTATCGTCGATCCGTTTTTTGGTAATTGCAACACAATGGTTTTTTCTTTTTTTTTTTTTTCGAGGTGGCTCGAAAATCTTTCCTCGTACTTCAGTTCGGTATTTTCATTTCTCTTTCTTACTCAAGGTTTAGTTTACAATCTCACGTACTTTTGCCTGGCTTTTATTAGTATTTTCAATCGCACCCGATTATTAGTTCAATTATCTTGTTGTATCTTCTAAAAGGAAACGACTGTTTTTTTTTTTTTTTTTTTTTTAATTTTGATTCAACTGTCATTCATTTTCGTTCGGCTTTTGTTATTCTCTTACTTCCTTCTTTGTACTATTTAGTTTCTGAAAACCTAATAAATAGTCTCTACTCTCTCTCTCTCTCTCTCTCTCTCTCTCTCTCTCTCTCTCTCTGTATTTTTGATTTCACGTATCGGAGGATTTCATTATTTTTGTTCATAAAAATTGGGCTCAATTTCGCGACCGCATGCGGAATTCAATTTTATTTCCAGCCACGGGCGTTTTCCCAGTTTCGAGGATGCCACGGGGCATATATTTTAGTTACATATATATATATATAATATGTATAATGTATACACGCATCTACGTAACGGCGAAACAGGGCGACGGTGTGACACGCATGCAAAATTTTCAAAATAACCGTCCAATTTTTGTTTATGCAAATACCTCTCGAAGTTCCGTCTTAGCACAGACGTGAATCGCGGTTTAACCATCTCTCGACAATCGCTGTATTTATACCCTCGGCACCTAGTCGAACGATGTTCGCGATGATTCCGTCCCGAAATCGCCGCGGTTAATTAGAATTTGAAATTTTTACGCTCGCAGGTTAATCCGAAGTTTCGTTACGGTGTTAAAATGCGAGTTAAATCGAGGCGTTGAAAAGAACGCAAGCCGGAGAAGATAGGCGGAATAATTTGCAACGAGGCGGAAATTTCAACCGTGAAACTAACAGACGGATTGAAATTCGCTCGGGATTATACGTGCAATTTGCAATAAATTTTCACCCACCCAGTGGGGAGAATATATTCTTTATTACGATATAATATACTGTCAGCAGGTGGGATCTTTTACTTTCGAGCCATACGCAACGAGACCTTCGATTCACAGTTGGAAATAAATTTCGCGTGAAAAATTGGTTTGATCGAAAGAAAAATATGATATATGTATGACAAATGTGTCGTTTTTTTTTTTTTTTTTTTATTGTCACTTTCTCTACTTCACTGCACGAAAAAATTACTCGAACCGATCGGTAGTTTCGCTTTTATTCTTGAAAAATTCTATTGCGTATATTTGCGAATTTCTCCGTATTTTTTTTTTTTTTTTTTTTTTTTTTTTTTGTTCACAGAGTATCGAAAAATTTTCCGACCTACTTTTTCACGGCCTTGAATCATCTGAATCTCGAGAATACGAAGGAGCGATCCTTCTTATCTCGCTTCAACCGGGCACGAATTCGGTCTTCGATTTTATTTCAATTGTATTTTAATTCTGATGGAAATACGGGGCTTATAAATTCCCTATATCTATACATATACGTACAAAAGAATCTTCATATTGAAACTGAACAATGGATCAGGTCTCACGTACAATAGATTTCTTGAAGCGGGACGTATTTAGGAATGAAATGAACCGTAATGAAAAACCAATCAAAAATTTAATAACTAATATATATATAACTGCGGAAGATTTGCCAGAAGAGGTTTTCTTTCTTTCTCCTTTCTTTCTTTTTTTTTCTCTTCTTTTTGTTATTTTTCTTTCTCTCTTTTCCTTTTACCAAGGAAAAAGGTAAGGAATAAGAGGGATAATAAAATCGGATAGCAAAATGACAATCGAAGTAAAAATAACAGGGGTGGATTTCAACCCCGGAAGAATTTTTCAATTCTCGTCGAAATTTTTCTCACCTCACAATCACGTATTGCAAAACCCTCCGTAATGGAAATTATCCTGTCAGTGTTTTGTTATATTTAAACTTAAAATAATCCGCTAAGGAATAAAAAAAAAACAAAAATATAACACGGGGGAAGTCACGCGTGGAAAAAAATATCCCGCTCGATGCGTAAAATGAGGTTGAAAATAAGAATCAAATACCGGCACAATTATCGAAATAATTTAATAACAAAAGCGGTCATGCTCCGTGTAGAAACGGATTAAAATCAGACACGAATTTTGTGGTATAATTTTTTTCCAACGTCCTACGAAGCGCACGTAGCCGGGTGGTTAATTGGATTTTATCATGTCACGTGGCTGGCTTATTCGTTGGGAGAAACTGTCTGATTGTGATTCGGAGTGGGCAGAATCGACGAAGCAACCGAGCCACCGCCTCTTTCTCTTCGCAGCCTATCTGTAACAGTGGTATTTTACTTATCGTATAAGAATCTAAATTGGGATTTGATTAGATCCATTTGTCGATGCACATTTCTATGGGGCATTCCACGTGTAATCGCGCTGACCGAGACCGGTTCGAACTTCGTGAAATGCTTTTGTTTGACGATAAAAGTGTGCGTGATTCTTTTGTTCATTTTTATATCGAGACTTTCGGGCATTGGCAGCCGATAAAATGTACACGATTTTGAAGTTTCGAGTTGGGTTTAACACCGAAGCAATTTGCTCGTATTTATTTACAGCATTTGGTGTGGAGAAAAACGTATGGTTTTTGTAAAATCTAAGAAATCAAGTATCTTTCAGTATCGTATGTAATTTTTTTTTTTTTTGGGCCTCTAATATTTTTTTGCACGTGTTGTAAGAGTTCGAAATTTAACAGAACTGAAACTTTTCTTGTACCTACTTCACTTTTCTCCCCCGCGGTCCGCAGTTTTTAAGCTACGTCATTAACTGACGCTTGGACATTGTCAATTTTCGCCATATCAACGTTTCAACAGCTGTTCCAAAGTTCGAAAGTCTCGAACCGCAAATCTTTGCGAAAAAATCGTACGTTCTCTCATAAACGAACGAAACCATTTCGTGATATTTGATACAGTTTTAAGAGGGTTTTGATCAGTTACGTCGATGACTAATCGCAATAACCTCGGTAAAAATAACCTGTCGTAACAAAACCCAAACAATAATAATCCTAGATGAATATAACCTAAATGTAAATAGTCGAAAGAAGAGAGAAAAAAAAAAAAACCAAACAAAAATAAAACCTAAGTGAAAAATAATCCTAGACGCATGTAGCGCAAACAAATATAACCTAAAAAACAAAAAAAAAAACAATAACCGTGAACAAATATAATCTAAACAAAAATAACTCAAGTGAAAAAAAAACCCCCAGATAAATATAACCCAAATAAAATTAACCCAAGACACAAATAACCCCAGGTTGATATAACTCCAATGAAAAAAAAAAAATTCTAGATAAAAAAAAAAAAAACCCTAGACACTAGAAGTCAAACAAAAATAATCCAAAACAAAAATAATCTCGGACAAGTGTCACCCATACAAAGATAATCCAGGGCCAGAAAATAAAAAACCGATAAATACAACCCAAACAGAATGAACCCAAGACAAAAATAATCCTAAGCTAATATAATCCTGGACAAAGAAAAAAAAAAACCAGATGAATGAGACTCGTATAAAAATAATCCAAGACAAAAATGACCTAAAACAAATATAATCCAAGGCGAAAAATAAAAAAAAAAACTCTAGGCAAATATACCCCAAACAAAATAAACTCAAGACAAAAATAATCCTAAGCCAATATAACCGAAGATAAAAATAACCCTAGAAAAGTATAAGCCAAAAAAAAAGGAGAAAAATCCCTAACAAAATTCACAAGAAATTGAATAAAATTGAGTTTCGCACGTGTTATTTTTGTCATGGGTTATCTTCGTGCATTTTATTTTCGTTTCGGATTATTATTTCTCGGTTGTTTGGTCGTAGTGTCTGATTGACAATACCTGGAATACCCTATATAATGTGCAACGCGACTGGAAGATGAGATGCGCTTTGTCATTGCCCTCCGTAAGTTCCTGGTAAAAGAGATTACCTGCGGTGATATATGATAAAAAAAAAAGATTGGTAGCATTTTCGGAACAATTGCCCCGGCTCGTAAGCCTCGATTGCATTCTCGAACGATGCAGTGGAAATCGATCGGGCCTCGAATTTTTGGCGCTTTCGAGTTCTCTTCCAGTTCGCGGTTCTCCCGGGGGGAATCTAATCACGTTTAAGGGAGCAAACGGAGGCGGGCTTGCCTCGCTACTCAGCCGGCAATGGTAGGTATTGAAAATTTCAAGTATTTCGAACAACTCCGAAAGCCGTGGCGCACACACTCGAACCCATGATACCTACCTGCGCGTCTCACGCGTGTGTTTGCTAGTTTAGAGTTTCGAGTTTGGTCGACCCACTTGAACGTTGGAATTTCCCGCCGCCGTCTCTCCCTTTTGCCTTCAAACGATGCGAGCACATCCAGGATTCTTGTAACTCGGGGGAGAAACGGTGTTAGTCAAGTTTTGAGAAATGTGAAAGATACGGAGTACCCAACTTTGTTCTAATTATGTGTTTTCGAACCGACTTGATTTTTCTTAACAGAAACAAAATCAGCCAACGCATCCGTGAAATGAATGTGTATTAGGTGTTGGAGAGAAAATTTAACCTTTAATCATTTTAGTCACGATGGGATTCTCAGCGTACCTCCTCGAAGATCATCGAGTCGAGAATAACACTAGTCCACTCTTTCGGAAGAATATATGAATTGTGATTTCAGATTCGTGATCAGCGATCCCAAAAACCCCCGAAAAACAAGATTCGGCCAACATAATAGAATTTCAATAGTTGATTCTATATTATGGTATATCCGCCATATTGGATCCACCATCTTGGATTTGGAAATTATCAAATTCTGATTTCAGATTCGTAATCAGCGACCCCAAAAAACCCTCGAGTAACAAGTTTCGGCCAAAATCATCAAATTTTGATAGTTTTTTCGATATTACATCCGCCATATTGGATCCACCATCTTGGATTTGGAAATTATCAAATTCCGACTTCAGATTCGTAATCAGCAGCCCAAAAAGCCCTCTAATAACAAGATTCGGCCAAAATAATAGAATTTCAATAGTTGATTTTATATTATGGTATATCCGCCATATTGGATCCACCATCTTGGATTTGGAAATCATCAAATTCCAACTTCAGATTCGTAATCAGCAGCCCCAAAAACCCTCGAGTAATAAAATTCAGGTCAGAATATTGAGTTGAAAAATGTGTGACTGAAAGTGTCAAGACTTTCAAAAATTCGAGCATAATCACAATTTTTTCGGTCAACCGAGCTTAAATTGTCAATTTTTTTTTTTCCATGCAAGTTTCCTACAGCTCGACTATAATTCCACAAAATTATCATCGAAGCTTTACGGTACCGAGAATAATTACAGACATTCAGGAATTAAAAATGTTTTGTGGTTATCGAAACTTGATTATTCGGAATTTTTCTTTATCGGAACTTTACTTTTCGAAACATTGCTCTACCGTGACTTCAATTTTTAGAATCCTGCACTTCGGAACTTCGAGCCGTCGACTTTCCGACCATTCGAAACTTTACTGTTTTTCCAAAGTTAGATTTCTTTAGTTCAAGTTTCGCCACCAAATAATTTGGGATCAGGCGCTTGCGGAACTTTTCAAATTGGAAATTTCAACCCTGCCCTATCATCACGAAATTTCCCAGTACCAAAACCGAATGTTTCCGGTTGTCAGGGAGGCGGCAGGCTGCAGCGATACGTGGGACGGATTAAAAGGACGAGCGGGAAGCCTGAGGCGGCTGGAATGAGTGATATAAATCAAAAATTCCCTGCGTATGAACCGAAGCGTCGAGTTGGAAACGAAAATTAGCCCATTTTGCCCGCGTCGCGTATATATTTACGTTTATTACAGAATTTCCACCGTCAAATATGATAATATATAAATCACATTTGTCTCCGCCGCCGCGTTATTTATCGCTTGCCAATGTAGATGTCCGAATGGCCAAGACTGACAATAAGCTCATCATGATAACCCGTCCAATGGCGGATCCTCTCTTCTTTTTATCTCGACTTTGCACACCGGAAGGCGAAATTTAGAAGCTGTGAGAGCTTGGGTTGAATGAACGCAAATTTTCACACGGTATGAAATACAGTAGAACCTTGATTACCCGAATTAATTGGGAGGGAACCTTACAGTTCGGATAACCAATTTTTATCTCAAGATATAATAATACGTACAACACAAGTTTAAATCGACAAACAGTCTGTATTAAACATCTAAATCATACATATTAAACATCTTTCAAACGCCGAATGCTTATTTTATTACTTTGGTTTTCCATAGTCGTCTATTATCAAATGAAGAACCTCGACCGTTGTTCAAGGATTTTCGACAACTTTTAAACCTTTGAGTATCGTTACTCGGGACTTATTGGAATCGACTCAGTGACCAAGAATCTGTAGGAAACGCGTACCCACAAGCTATGAGTATTCGAAACTTGAAAAAAAATGTCAAATTTGTCAAAAATGATGTAGAAGATAGAATAAAAACGAATAGATGAGGAGTATTTTGATCACGATTAATTCTGAGGTGCACTTTCCTATTGCAATTTTGACCCTCTCGATAACTGCTGCTTATTGTATTATTTTGGTTTTATATAGTCGTCTATTGTCAATTGATAAACCGCTGCTCCACATTTTTTAGCGAGCATTAATATAGATTTTGCACCAAAAACGTATTTTTTGAGGCCAACGTTCGGATAATCGAAGTTCTACCGTACCATAAAACAGAAAATCATGATTTTCATGGCTTCGCATCAAATGACCGTAAAACTTTCGTCTCAAATCCAGGTACAAGTCTATGACCGCTTCAGAAATTGTTCAAAATCACACGAAATCACGTCAAATTCATTGAAATTTTTACAAAAACACACAAAGTCTTAAAAATGCTTCGAAACTCTTCTACGGGTTCAAGGATATTATTTTCAAAAAATTTGGATGTAAAAATTCGATCGTAGTGTTCAAAAATTATACGGTGTTCTGAAATCACCTGAAATCTTTTGAATTCGATAAAATCCTGTGACATTATCGAAACATTATAAAAATTTTTCAAAAACGGTCAAATGTTGGATACAATTTTTGTCCGAGATAATCAATCCAGCAGATTTCCATCTTGGAGCGACAAAAATTTCTAATTGTAGTTACTGTAAATGTACAGACTTCAAACCGTCGTCATTTTTTTTTTTTTTTTTTACCGCAACCAAAAAATAAAGTTCTGAATAAAAAATGAAAATCAGTTTTATAGCAGAAACCAAAAAATGTATGACAATACTAACTGGTATAGCTATACAAAATAGTGATTCGTAAAAACAATTTATTTTTATACATGTATATATATACTTTTTTTTTTTTTTGTAAGTCTAAGACAATTCCAGCAACATAAATATTTTGTTTCTCGACGAAAAAAAAATAATATATTAATTCTTCAACAGGCTATAAAATTATAAATTAGAACAAAAATGATACTCACGTTTTTTTCAAAAAACATACTTCAACGAAGGTACAGTTTTGGAGATATTATATTCGTTTTCAGTTGGGCATTCGAACTGTTGAGAAAAAAAAAAAAAAACCTTGTCCCTTGCAAGGAAAAAAAAGAAAAAAAAACTAATAAAAACTGACCATTGAAACTTTTGGCCAGAATTTTCGAAATTTATATCCATTAGAATGGACAATCGTGGCGAAAGGTTTGATAACGCGCAGCTAGACGAAGTGAAGGATAGTTTGGAGCGCGATAACTTTGTCGCATAAGCCGGAGGGTGAAGTGAACACCGTAGAAATTACCTCCTATAATTTCGTATTTTACGCCATCAAACATGCTCCAATAAAAAGTAGCGCCTTGTACGCTCGACAAGTGCGGAAGTATGAGTTAGGTACTTTCCTTCGTCGCCTCCGTGATCATAACTTTCTCAATTTTCCACACTGGGCGTTTGTCAAGGAAAATTGCACGATAAACCAACGCAGCTCTGCACACTTAAGACAAACTCTTACGAGTTTAGTTACGTTGCATATTATACCGCCACGCAACCCTCACCATGGAGGATTATTGACAGGTGCACTGTAAGAACTTTTCTCTTATCATTTCATCACCTGTCTTCCGTCCCGTTACGTCCTTCGGCTCTTCATTATTTATTTCCACCTCTCCTTCGTCCGTAATTTCTCCAACTTGCAACTCGACAGTCATTTTACAACATTTGACCACGATTTTCGATTTTTAGTTATATAAAACCTTCAAGATTTCAAGTAGAAAATAAAAATTAATCGTTGAAACTAACTTACAATTTTTCCCTGTTGTTCGTTTTATATTCTACGCAACTTGACGATTTTTTCCAATTCTCCGTAAAAACGTATTTATACAGTTCGTTCATTTATCTAACCTACCAAATAATTAGATTTTAATCGAAAGCAAGACGTCGCACAATGCGGAAGAAAATTGGGCGTGTAATTTAGTCAGAAAATGACAGTGTGAAAAAGAAACTACTTTCGGTATTTCCGACTTAGGATTCAGCTGGGCGTTCATTAAACCGAGAAATTCGATTTCACGATGCATGGTAGATAAGTTTCAGGGAACGATCCCGAATTCGAGTATCTGGCGAATCAATTTCACAGATTTATCATATAAAAGCGAGATATGCGATTCACCTTCTGACCTTCGTCGCAATCCTGAATTGGCAGGCATGCAAAGGTCGGACACCTTGGAATTAATGAGAGTAAAAAGTGCCCGCCAAGAAAATCTAGAAACTGCAAATAGCAACCAGAAATAAAGATGTTGAGGCTTTTTTTTAAAAAAAACCAGTAAACTAAACAAAGATATCGATTCTATGCTGAACTAATTATAAAAAGGTCATTTTTTTGCATTCGCGTCAACTATAATTAATTATCTCCACATGTATGAATCTCAAAATCTTTTTAGCAGATGTTTGCTTATAACTCTAGAACTACTGAACGGATTTTGAGTATTTTTTTTTCTACGGATAGCTAAAACGTTAGGCTAGGATTTGGGTTATATTTCGTTACAACCAGGTCAAACTTTTGAAGATACAACGATATTTGTAAGCCAAATCTTGCAGATCGAGGTTGGTTTAGGTTAGGTTAGGTTAGGTCAGATATTATCAATCTCATTCAAATATTCTTAACTGTAAGCAAGATTGTTTTATGCAAATAAAATCCGGTGCTTAATATAGTTGTGATCAGTGTAACAGATTTTTTTGTAATTCCAGCATTATTCAACCCTTTCACCTTGAAAATCTTCATATCGAAGCCTTGTCACAGTTTATTTAAATACGGAAGTAACAAGTTTCGGTCAGAATCATCGAATTATGATAGATTTTTCGATATTACATCCGCCATATTGGTTCCGCCATCTTGGAGCCGCCATTTTGTATTTAGAAATCATCAGATTCCGATTTCAGATCGTGATCAGCGTCTCCAAAAAACCCCCGATTAACAAAATTCAGACGAAAATATTGAGTGGAAGAATGTGTGACCGGAAGTATCAACCGTTTATTATTACACCTACATACAACTATATAACCTACCCATTTCAAATATTACATAATAAAATTGTCTGGCAACGGTAACACGAAGTAAAATTTTTCTCGGTGCGCCAATAAATTTGCAAAAAAGTAAAAAAAGAAGAAAATACCCGCATACGTTATACTCATTATCCAATATTTGGCGAAATATCATTTCTGAGGGATGGAAGAATGGACGGGTTGACGTTCTCGAATAAACGGCGACACGCGGTTCGCTCGCTTTTTCTTGCCGATCCCCGATCCTCACCCCATCCTCCTCCTCCTCCTCCTCCTCCTCCTCCTTCTCTTATTCCGGACCGTGTCCGAGGAGGCATCGAATCTCGCATGAGGCACTTAATTTCATACGAACGGCTATCCGCGTATTAGTCACGCCTTAAGGCAGAGAGAGCCAATTTTACTGTCGGTCGATGTGATGTATCGACATAACCCCCCCCCCCTTACCGCACATATCACGCCTACCCCGAACACACGTTTTGTACCTACTCTCGATCCCCGTCCCTCCTTCCTCCTTCCTCCTCCTCCTCCTCCTCCTCCTCCTCCTCACCCTCCTCATCTTATTCTTATTCTTATTCTTATTCGGCCTCTAATTCACATCCTCCTGCACCAAAGCGAACCGGATTTTTTTACCTTTCATGCTACTTAGGCACGCTCCCTTCTATCCAAACGTGACAGAGTCATTCACACCGCGAACAATGCAACCTTTGGGTACCGATATATACGCGCCTCCGAGGCTTTCGTACTTGGACAATTTTCTTTGCAGCCCAAAAAAAAAAAAATTAACAACGTTTTTCAACTCAACGCACTAGGATTCGATGTCATTTATTTTGCGCACCACTGCGACGAAATTCCAATTCGCTCGTTGACTAATTCAAAGTCAAAAAAAAAAAAAATATTGCCGAGCGAAATCCCCCGATAAAAAGATGTACATGTGGAGAAATGAATTACACAAGATAATGACGATAAAAATTAACAATAATTCATAGAGTTAAAAAATCTTCGCACGTTGTACAGATCTAATTTTTCAGACAGAATTTCTGTTTGATTTTTCATCCCAACAGCGTTGATCCTTTTTACTTCTGTGTTTAATGAAGCTGATCTTTTTTTTTTTTTTGTTTTTTTTTTACGCATAACACGAGACGCAAAAGAAGTCTGAATAAAAACACAGGCTGCTCCCCTTTCTCATTATTATTTCATCTACCGGTGCAGTAACGCGATATTATTATACCCATACGCACACGTGTTCACGTTTCGTGGGCACCTACCCGAGTATTTGATTCTGGTTATATTGCGAGGGTTGGGCAAAGGTATAAGGTAGGTACATAGAAAGGTACACGCGGGTGAAACGAACCTGCTCTCTCGGAAACCCGACGAAATACAAATCGGACCAAGCTTTTATTCGTTATTACATTTTCAATCCTTGTACTTCCTTCAGCGCGTACCTGCAACATGATTTTTTCACTCCGAGATAGTATGACTTGAGAAGGGGGGACAAGAAAAAAATTTATCGAGTTCGGAAATCACGTATCATTTGGATCCGAGCTGATCCGAAAGTTTTGGTACTAATGGTAAGGGTATAAGTTTTGAGGATTTTTCTTTTTTTATTTGATATTTTTTTGTATTTTTTAATTGCGTTACTAGCTACATTAATTTTCGCGCATAGTTTTGAAAATTAAATCTTCTTTTGCGGAAAATTCTTTTCCCGGCGAAGAGGTAATTATAAGTTTTTTGATAAAAAATGAATCTAGAACTGGAGGATAACGTTAGAAGACTGGCATCGGTTGGTAGAAAATTGAAAAGAAAACTCCCTTGTAATAGAAGAGTTCTTCAAACGAGAAAAAAAAAAAAAGTCAAGAAGATATCTCAATATTTAGATCTCAGGGAAAACTTTTGAACGAAAGAAAAAAAAGAACCAGCGGTGCCAAAATTTTTCGGTTCTTAAGATGCAAAGGAAAAATATTGGAAAAAAAAAACAAAATTGGAATCCGATCGTCGGGGAAAGAAACTGGGTGACAAAAAAATTTACGAAGATGAGAAAAGAATTGCAGAGATTCTGAATTTCTGACGGTATGTGACTGCCGTTAATTGCGGAAGAATCTGATTCCCTGGGGAATAAAGTTGCAGAGCGGTTGGTTCGAGGCGGGGGAATAAATAGCGAATGACATAACTTGTCGAGTTGAATAGCGAAGGGTGGTGAATTACTGGGAGATAACGCGAATTTAGAGTCCGGTCACATATTCTGAGGCTTGTATTTTTATTTTATTTTCCGGCTTTTTCTTCATCTTTTTTTTTTTTTTACGTCTCCATCACTTCCTCGCCCTGTTTCTATTCTACTTTCCTCCCCCCCCCCCCTGCTTAGAAAGTATAAACGCGTACCTAACTGTATTGATGGCGCCTCAACACCGATACAAAACGAGTAGAAAAAGTAGCCCGAGTCAAAGTTGGGAAACGACTTTGGCGACTGGATTGAATGAAACGTGACCGACGTTCAGCGCAGGGGTTGAATTCAACCCCTCCACTCTGATCGTCTCGTCTGCAAACATGAGAAAAGATGAGCGAAGGCCGGGGGCTAAAATTTCGAGCGGGTAAGAAACCTTGTGAGAAGAAAAATGAGAACGAGGAGAAGAGATCAAAAGAAAAAATGGAAAAAATGAAAAATTTTTGATAGAAAAAATCGCAGAAGCGTAATGCGAAATATTTTTTTAGTTCCGGTTACCGCTCAGTCCTTAACTATTTTCATTTTTTACCACAATCGAAAAATATAGTTCTAGGTAGAAAATGAAAATTAGTTTTCTAGCTGTTACCCGAAAGTCTAGTATCCGTTACTATTCTTTCTCATTACGATCGCTGTTGCTATATTTTCTTGCAACTGTTGCGAAAATTTAACGCTTGTGCAATAATAAATTGACGTTAAAGCCTTGTTTAACTGAAAAGGTAGAGTAAACCTCACAAACTGATTTTGCGTCGCAATTACCAAAAAAGGATCGACAATATCGCAAAATGGTAACGCGTACCTCGTTTTTCGTAATCCCAACAATATTCGAACGGTTTTTTTAGCGATTCATGTTTCACTGAATTTTTCTAGTTACCGTAACAAATGAAACTTTTCTTCGTGTAAAAGAAAAAAAAATGGACGCTTTCCCAAATTTGAAAATCTCCGACACATTTTTTTGAATTTTCAAACCGCGAACCGATTTCTCGTTCCTACCTCGATTTTCAATTCTCTCCTCTTTCGGGATATTCTGCCGAATGAACATGGCGGCGTTAACGACCCGCAACGCGGCCGCCATTCGGCTCCATTTTGCGGGTACGCAGGGCATATTTTCAATATCGAAACGATCGCTCGGTCGCTCATCTGGACCGCAAACTTTTCGGCTCTGTGGGTGTATTTTAATTTCGCGTCACGGGAGCGAGAGAGGAACTGCTGCATGGGTGTTCGGAGAGTGAGTGGCTAAAGCGCCAGCTATTCCACCCCGAGGTTTGCAATAACACCTTAATCCTTGGTTATGAGATGCGAACGGTGCGAACCTCTCCGTTTATTATCTCCTTTACCCTTTTTTCCACCTCGCCTCGTCCTCGTCCCCTCAAATCCAGACGAATGCAATCGCTCCGAGAAATTTTTGTGTTGATTGTACCAGCCGAGTCTCCTGTCGATCAGTTGGAAATTTTTAACCACTCTAGAGAAAAAAATAATCAAAAAAAAAAAACAATCGAATTTAGGCTGGCCGTGAACCAACCCAAGAAGCTTTCCATTTCCACACTGCAGGTTTCAAGTTCACAGAAAAAAAAAAACAATATTGATATTATACACTTCGAATTTCGAACGACAAATTCAGATTCGTAATTAACGATTTAAAAGTCCTGAAGTACCGTATTACATGAAAGAATTACAAATTTTGGAAGTCTGACATTGGATTCGTTATCAGTGATCCCAAGAACTTCCGCTTACCAATTTCTACCAAAATCGGAATATTTTTGGATCCTTTTCCACCATATTGTATTAACCATTTTGGATTTAGCAAATATAACCTCAAATTCGTGACCAGCCACCAAAGAACTTTTGAGTGCGAAATTTGTTCAAAATCCAAACGTTTTTAGTTTTTCTTTTCTTTTTTTACCATATTGAATACGCCAAATTTGAATATTGCAAATCCGACTTTAGATTTCTTATCAGCGACGCGAAAAACTTCCAAATACTAATTTTCATTCGAATCCATTGATCCATTCTCAAGATATCATCATTTTTGTGTCTTATTCTGGAATGTTGTTATTTAATTAATTCAAAAAGTACCCGATCAAAGCTAAAATCCAACCGGTTCTAAGTTTAGGAAAATCGTGACAATCGAGACCAAAATCATTGAATTCGGATAACTCGTCTCGAGTTACACACACAGACGTTCGTCTGAAAATTATTGGAGGTGATTCTCTAAACGTGAAAATGTGGAAATTTGGTGAAAACTCGACTCTTCATTTTCGGCGTGATTACAATAACTTTCTTTTTCCTCTAAAAACAGAGAAACAAGAAGTCAAAAAAGGGAAAAGAAAAAATCCGATCCTTTTGCTCGATCCAAACGTATCGTGATCGCTTCCATAAATCGGACCCTGTACATATAACACTTGAATCTATAACCATTTGTCAAATTTATATTTCAACGAGGATTATTTTCTCTCTCTCTCTCTCTCTCTCTGTTACTCTTTCTTTTCAGAAAACATTTATGCGATACCGTATCGTCGACTTGTGGAATATCGCTCACTTGGGTTCTCTGGGACCAAGGAAGTGGCTTGCCCGAGAAATAAAAATAACAAATGGAATGAAATAAACTGAATCAAGTGAATGGGGATAAAAAATAGCAGGTCAAAAATTGGAACGAAATTTCAGTTACCTCTGTAGAACGTGTATAAACATTATTCCACTATTCACTATCAAGGTCATTCTTGGGAAATCGATTTGATGATCGGAAATTGTTTGGAATTATTTTCACTGCTTAGTATTCAATTAATATTATGATGAGAGATATTGACATCATTTTTTCTTTCCGTCACCCGTTTCAATTTACAAAAAAAGTTTACAGAGAGAAAAGAACTCACAGAATTGAAAAAAAAAGGAACACACACAAAAGGAAAATAGTGACGATGATAAATGGAAAAAGAAATTCGCCGGCAGCAAAAAAATGATTCCAAGAATCTGCGGATAAAAGTAAGTAAACATTACGTGATCTTTTACCCTGCGGTAACAGTTGAAATTGACAAATAACATAAAAACCGGTGATTGTGAGAAGGGTGCGTGATCCGCGAGGTGAAAATTGTAAAAAGTAAAAACGAGTGACGAAAACAATGCGTTTCAGTTATACTTGAAACGCGCGGGAATATCGTTATACCAACCAGCTGTATACATACATCCATATATGCATATATGCATGATATAAACTTTTTTTTTTATGCGCGATAAAAAGTGGAGAAGAGTAGAAGATCGGATACAAAAATTCCACCCCTTTACATATACGTGATTTCTCTCAAGAATTCGCTTCAAATCCGTTGAGCTTCAAGCTTTACTCGAAAATGGCAAGGCACTCCTCTCACTCCAATCCGTAAATTGAAATTGATCCAGAATCACGTGAGTTCGAATACAGAAAACCTCGTAGTGATCGCAAGCAGGTGACGGATTTCTCATCGAGGAAAAAAAAAGAAAAAGAAAAACAGAAAAAAGATGAAGACAAGATTTTGATAGATATTGAATTGAACTGAGGCAAGTCGAGAGAGACAGCAAAATTTCCTAGCCCAAAATTAAGAAATGGATAGCATTTAAACATCAAAACTAAGTTTGAGATAAAAAAAGGGGGGGGGGGGGGGACCGAAAATGTGCGAAATGACTAAGAACCAAACGACAGAAAAAAACATGCAAAAATTTAAAAGCGAGGGCAGTTGGAATGAAATGTTGAGGAATGGCAAAACTGGGGCAGAAAGGTGGAACAGTTCGACATTTTTAGGTTGGCGTCTTTATGGTGGAGCTGGGAGATGGGAGAGAGAGAGGGAGAGAGAAAGAAAACGAAGGGGAAAAAAGCTGGGAAAGAGAATTCGGGTTTTATGGAGCGTTGTTACGAAAGATTTAGTAAACTGGACTTCATATAGTATGTCCCAACATTTATCCCGGGTCAAATAAGACGAGCGTCTTTTTTCGGGTTAAATGCCCATAAAATAAACTCCTTGGCCATAACATCCCGAGGTACCTTCCCTCACCTCCGACTCCGTATACCATCTGTCATCGATTTGTCCAGATTTCTCGCGTTAAGAAGCTGCCCACGCTTCTGATGTTGATTAACAATAACTTTTTTTTTATTAGAAATACCATGTAATTCTACTTAACGAATCGTTTTTTTTTTCTTTTTTTCTAATTTATATCTTTACTTGTTTAGAATTTTTTTGTAACTAGTGAAAATATTATCAAGTTCAAAATTGTCTCGGAATCAATTTGTAGCCAACTTTGCCAATTAATAATATTGGAACTTCAGGATGTCAGAAAATGCTCAATAACTGAGGAAACGCAAGAAGATCTCACCGTTTTTTGGTTGAATATTATGAAAAATTGTTCGTTGCAACTTGGGACTAATGGCAATAATATTGTCTCGGAACAAAACCAACTCAAAGGAAAAGGAAACTCAGGGAACGAAGATGTAGAACTGACAGACACTTCTGAACTATGAACAAAAACCTTTTACAACGCAACTTTAAATCCGTTGCGTATCGTCACTCGGGACTTATTGAAATCGATTCAGCGATCAAGAATCTGTCGAAATCGCGTACCCACAAGCAATGAGTATTTGGAACTTGAAAAAAAAAATGTAAATTTTGTCAAAAACGATGTAGAAGATACAATAAAAACGAATGGATGAATCCTGAGGTGCATTTTCCAAATGCAATTTTGACCCGCTCGATAACTGCTGCAGCAGGGGAATCAAGACACCTCGACCGTTGTCTAAGGATTTTTGACAGAAAACGCGTTAAGGGGATGAAAGCGGATCCTTAGAGAGCAACGACGGATAAATCTAGACTCGTATAAGCGGGTTGGGGATTGGCTCGTGTGGATATCGACTTCTGGATCGTTGCAGAGGAAATACGAAGTATATTACGGACTACTACATGTCTCCCCCCAGCCTCACCCCCCCCCATATATAGCGACACTCGTAGCAATTTCCCGTCAATTCGAATCCCCCTCTTCGGATGCACTTCTCGTGGTGGCTTCCGCTGCTTTGAGCTAAACTAGAGTCCCTGCCTGGCCTTAGGGGCAGGGTATAGCGGGGGTTGCTCTTGCGTACGGCAGCCCTTACCTCCAGAAATCCCCCATAAATACATACGCGGAGCTGGATGCAGGAGCCGCGAGAGGCGAGGCGAGCTTGGAAGGCAGCAATTTCAAATTTAGTTGGCCACGCTTCGACGAGCCCTGTTTATGGTACTATACTGCGGGGGTGAAATCCCTCAATTCTATCCCGCGCCCAACCGCCCCACCCGGCCCCGTCGCCTTTTGTCGAGTCGATCGATTCCCGCATTTCGAATTCTACCGTCCAACCAAATTATGGAAAGTTTCTGTTCAACGCCAACCCCTCGTGCTGTGTATCTTTACAGGAGTGCTCGACCTTCCATCACTGCAAGAATTGTTGTCCAACCTTCATGGCCAACCGTATTTCCAGACTGATCAAATTTTGTTCGTCTGGTCAACCGAAATCCTTCGCCACATTACCGCAGTTTCAAGACCAAGCATACGAAATCGAAAGCGCGAGACGATTTGAACTTGACCTGAATATAAAAAGCCTTCTTCGATGTCTCTAAGATCGAAAAAACGCCTTTCTCATTACCCGTTCGAGTTGGCTTGGACGAAAGTAATCAAAACGAAAGCTCATGTTTGCCGAAAATTGTAAATATTACCCATACTTGAAATTGAAACCGACAGCTCATTGTTGGAGAGATGAATTGATTCCACTGTGAAATATCAGTATATGCTTTCTTTTCAATTTCCTCTTCCAATCCGAATTCATTCTCCTTTGAATGATGATGCTTCGAATGTTGTTCGATACCCTCACCCTGTAATCATGAGGCGACACAACACGTATGATGAGGGACTCTTTATTTCTCCAATCGCAGTGATATACAAAGAAGTTATTCTCCAATAATCAGTGGGTCGGAAAATTGGACCTCAAATTCGAATGTATAAGTTATGGATATCTGAAGGTTTGATGTCCCACTAGCCACTCCCCGTCAAAGGGCAAATCTTATGGACTCTATACATCAAAGCTCCCGTTGGAATTCAAGCTGATCTCCAGGGTCAACGGCTATATCTCGAAGACCAGAAATATTGATCATTTGAACAGAAATGCATTTTCGAGTCTCACATGCACCCGAATAAAATCAGTCACGTTATCCATTTCATAGGTATACGTGCATTGTAACTTCTGGTTAGTCATCGATAAATGTTCGATCTATAAATTAATGCCACCAGAGTTCTGCTACCTATAACTATACCTTTTATTCGTCTTATTCCATCTTTCGCCCAAAGCATTGGCCAATAGGGACATAAATCGTGACGAGAAATGTCGAAATTGTAACGAGTCACGACGTTAGAGGGTATCCAATCAATTTCGCGAGATCGTGGAGTAAATCCGGGGCAGGAATACTCGAGTATGTATGTATATAATATATACACGGCGGGTGGACATAATTGTGTAGGACTAACTATCCACGAACCCGGTGAGGCAGCGAGCTATCTAGCCATCTATTTACCTGGCAGGCAGCCTAGAGCCTCGCTTCGCGATGGAATTTCGGTTATCTCTTAATTGACCCTACAGAGGGGGTGGAATCGGTTGTACTAATCCGGCATTAGGCACCATCTGACAACTAATTAGATTGCCGAGCAGAAATTTCCGTCTAATTCAACGGCCGTCCGACGACGTCCCCTGAGTCGCCAAATCGGTATATTACCGACCGAGTTACGCCTCGTGACTCCCTAAACGCTGACGTCCCCGCTCTTGTTTTTTTCCCCGCGCTTTGTATCCTCGCACGAAACGGAAAACACGTGTAACACCACCTCGTACGAAAGTTTCGCCGGAGCGGGGAGGGTTGTTTTTGCAAGGTCATGCCGGGGTCGTCCATCCATCCATGCATCCATCCCCCGGCTGCATTCCGCTTCCAGTGATCTGCAGGCACAAAGGAATCATCATCCCATGCGGCTCGCCTTCCTCTTCTTCCTTTTCCCCTATATTCTTCCTTTATTTGGAGCCTAGTCTTCCGGCATTGTTGCATCGCATCTAGTCCATGATGCACTGTATGCGATTTAAATCCAGACGTAGATGGGTATACGTGCAGTTCCAGAATATTAAAGATATTCAATGGGAGATGGAAAGTTTCGATAGCTAGGGGAAGCAATCTGGCCGTGTCGCGGGCTAAAGTCCAGCTCTTGAAAACAACCCAGTAAGAAATCCCCCGTTCTGCCGCTAGGAGTCTTTGCTGTTTTTCGAACTCAACACCCAAGGGCTACAGATTTTCGTGATTTTAAATTAAAATACCGTTTTTGCAAAACCTGTGTGTTCCAATAAGGTAAATTCATACGCCGTTTTCTATAATTGAAGGTGTGGGCGAGACAAAGTGAGTGGAAAATAATGTTGCTATCAAATTCAGCGAACGTGCAATATAATTGTCTTCTGAGTATAAACCCTCGACGGAACGAGCGAAATTAGTAATCAAATTCAAACGAAGAAGAAAGAAAACCAACGTAGAAGTGAATGAATAAATAAATAAAGCCGTTTGTTATATCAAAGGCAAAGAGCAGCCTGCTATGCAAAGTCGCGAAGCGTACGAGCAGTTATAAAAATTACAGTAATTTTTTCGCCCTCGGGGCAAGACGCGTCACGGTAGAATGATTTAATTGCTCGGAACCGTTTAATGCCCGGAGGCTTTTTGATCGTGGGTCTCGCGAATTAAGAACCGTAATTATAAACCGCAGGTATAAAGGTGTACTGACATACCCATTTTGAGTGGCCTCGCTGCATAAAACACTCAGCTTTTGGGGTGGTTCGGTCTCCGCTCCTGACTCACCCGAAAATCCCTTTCGCGGTGTGAATTTTTAATAAATTTCAATGGGCAAATTATGTCCTAGACTCGAAAACCGCCCCCGCAACTCGAGGCTCAATTCTCTGCACCCTAAAACTTTTACGACATATGTGCGCCATGACTGCCCACCCTAAAATATATTTTTCGCAGTGGAGTGGCAGCAGGAGCGGCTCTCCTCCCCTCTTAGCAACCCTGCAAAGTACAGATAAAGCAGCATGGTCGTTAATAATCCTGAGTCATTCCGATGATGACGATATGGCATCGCGATCGCGACACCCTCCTGCAGCATTTCCTTTTCGATCTTCCGATTCGGGGGATGAACTCTGGGCGAAAAAACGTGTTCATTCCCAGGCAGCAGACTAGTCACGATTACGTGTTTTCGACCGGTTTTGGTCTGAACGACCTTAAAAGTGAAACCGAGTCCATCCAATATGGCGGCCAATTTTAATCGGGTAAAAGGGTGAGAGAGTGATCTGAGAGAATTTAGGGGAGGAGACTGCTCAAAAGTGGGAATGAATAAGTTTGGTCCGAGTCGAAGTTTGAATAATTAAACGGGAAATGAAGCGACCCCATTTCCATTTCTGCTCGGTGACAAATCCATACAACAGCGTGATCTCATTTCGCCATTACACGTCGTGAACGCGGACGCTGCGGCGCACTCGCAGGGCAGATATTAAACTGATTGCAACCACGGGGTGCAAGCTCCCCTTCCTTTCTCCGGGCGGCAGACTCGTGCATAGTGCTTTGTTTAATGGGTCGTATAACTTTTGATCACTACAGGACTCTCTGCCTGGGGGTAACGCGCTGCACAGTCTCGTTTTAATCGTGAAAAATGTCAGTCTTAACTAGCGACCAGTTCGAGAAAAAAAAAAGCTCTACTTTCCTCCCAGGGGCACGATCCAGGTGTTTGCGCTTCCTGCTCGCCTCCTCGTTTGGGTATTTTGCTCTCCAGCTTAGTCGGAAATTGATTTTCTTCTTTTTTTCTTTCTTTTTTTTTCTGCATTGCCACTCTGTTTGGAAAGACTCTACAGGCGTTGATCTCAAATCTGACGTTTCGTACCCAAGAGGATGAAGAGTATAAAGTGGGGGTTTGAATATCCCCGTGAGTGAAAAATTAACCGTATAAAACAGAAAGAAAAGAAAAAACCTGAAAAATGAGAACGGCATTATTCACCCTTCGCCGCGGCGACGACGTTCGCGTATAATATTACACCGCATTGACATTTATTGACGGGCCAGACGTCTCTCCGGCTCTTCTCAAGATCGTCCCGAGAGGGCGGAGGGCTGGGTTATATACATAAGGCACTGAGAAAACGGGAATCGAGTGCCGCCGCCCAAATCCCGCCCTGCAGGTTTCCCCCATCGGCGCGTGATTTCCTTCTTCCTCAATTCATGAAAAAACTCTTAGGGCAGATGGAAATCCGGTGGGTATACACATTACACCGGATATTGTGCAAATTAGCATTCAATTAGCAAAGCTCTAGGCTCCTGTCCCAACGTAACGTCCCTTCGATCCCCGATCGATTCGCCCCCAGAATTCATTTAGGAAAATGCTGGAATTTGACAAGAAGTGGCAATTAATGACGTTGGAAGTTTTTTCTCTTTCCGTGCTTTCTCCTCCGTTTCGACTATTTCCCGATGAGAATCAAACATCGATCTTGGGACAGCCGCAGATGTACGCGATCACAGCTTGTCAGCAGTTGAGCAAGTTCTCCAGAGTAGTTAGATACAGCGGTTGGATCCATGCTCGAAGTTGGGGAGGCTGTCGACGCCGTGGCTCAAATCAAGACACCAGAGCTAATACAATCAGCGATGGTAATTGCATGCGTAGCTTCAGGCCATCCGATTCCCTCGCCCCGTCTCTTCACTCCCTGTTACGGAATTGCCTGGTCGCCTTGATTCAACGCCGGGTTTGGAGGAGAGCCGCTCGTCAGTTCAACACGCAGCCGGCACACACCAACTGGCAGTGTAAACCAGAAGCTTGTTGCGACACGAGTTCCGAATCGATGCTACGAAATTGGAATGTTGGAGGAGTCTCGACGTCCTGAAACAGAACTTTTTTCGGTTTCTCACGTCTCCTATCTACATTGAGTAGTCCCAGAAGCGTAGGCGGGATACGGTAGCCATGGTCATGTAAAAATGATCACAGGAATTTATCCGCAGTGCCAATTCCACCACGGCTTCCGGCCCTCGGAGGATTGAGGCATGTTGTGCATCACAAGGGCCGAATCCATCCGGTTATGAAGTTCTATCCAACGGAGTGAATACCTTGATTCAACGTTTGGTTTGGAGCACCGCTCGTCAGTTCGACACGCAGCCGATACACACCAACTGGCCGTGTAAACCAGAAGCTTGTTGCGACACGAATTCCGAATCGATGCTACGAAATTGAAATGTTGAAGGAGTCTCAACGTCCTCAAACAGGACGTTTTTCGGTTTGTGACGTCTCCTATTGACCATCCAGAAGTCCCAGAAGCGTTGGGAGGATACGGTGGCCGTGATCATGTAACAGTTATCACAGGAATTCAACCGCAGTGTCAATTCCAAAACGGCTTCCGGCCCTCGGAGGATTGAGGCATGTTGTGCATCACAAGGGCCGAGTCCATCCGGTTATGAAGCCCTACCTAACGGAGCGAATATGTGCTCGTGCATTGGGATTACGGGACGATGTTCACAGCAGCGCGGCGCGGCGTGCCGCACAAACGAGCATCGCTATAACCACTTTCGAAGGCAAATCCTATGATCTCTCTGCAGGGAATCGAGCCTCACCGACGACACCCGCTTGTCATTTATTCCGCTCAACCGGCCCGGCTAATGGAAAGTATATCACTGTCGCGTGTCAACGGATATAATTCACACTCCAGTTTGCGCAGATTTCATGTATCGACAGTTCGATGCACACCAATCTTAATTCCAGATGATGCGCTTTTCACTTATAGTTTCGCAGAGTGGTTGATTTGTCGGCGAAAGAGGATGAAACGGGCAGGTGGATAGTGGGAATTCATCTTCGTACCGGCAACCACTGGGTTGTGATGTTTTTCAAGGGACGGGACTCGTTTTTCAAGTATTGCAGATGCATCGAAGTAATCGGGCACAGAATGCAGCGAGGCGTTATCGAAAGCGGGGATCGACGTTGCGCGTTATGGGGATATTTCTCCCGGTCCTGCATGATTCCTGACAGGGGAAACTCAATCATTTATACATCGTCCATTACCCAAAATAGATTCAATCAACGACACATTTTCTTCTCCGCTCTACGATCGCTTATGTATCCGCCCTACCGTCCATAGCCTTCTGGAAACGATGACGAATCTATGAGATCTGGCATATGTGACCGTGCGAACGACAACACACCGTACGCACATGCAGCATTGTTATGCACCGTTATTGCCCGCGCTGCATGCTCGTAGGAGGGCTCACCCAGCTCGTGTACGATGGTGATTGGGTCACGCTGCAACGCCATGATTGAACGCTCGTCGTAGTTTCATGCACAATCCGACCGCCAACAGGAAGCCTGTGTTAATTAATAATCAATAACCGGCGATAGTGGCCCGAAACTCCATCAGACGCATGGCGGTGAAAAGAACTACAACCACACAACCGCAAAGAGTAGTTTCCAAAATTCCGCAACCTTTTAACTTCAAAGACCGTCGTGTTGAAGGAAATTTTATGTACAAGTTGATCCGGACTCCTTAGACGTTCTACCCCTAACCCTTCCATCACTTGTCTTCGAAGTGTGTTTCTGGGTTATTTCTTCGGCTGGTGATTCGAAAGGTGTAAAATTTTCTCCGAGACTGGTTTGGATCAATCCTAGCGAAGGAGGAGAGTGGGCAAGGTTGATTTTCGGAGCAGTCTTTACTTCCTTCGGGGCTTTGGAAGAATCGGAGGTTTTATATAATATTATATATTTTATCGAGGACGTGACGTGGCCCGGGATTGATCGGTCGGAAACAAACTGGAAGCGAGGGGGTTTAGTACATTCTACACCGAGTTCACTCCTCAACGACCAAGGATAAGTGAGTTTCCATCCCAGCCGAGTAAAGCTTCCTCCTTTTTCTCTTCCCTCGGAGTTCTTCTGCCCCGGGTATTCGAACATCCTAATATCTCCTCCTCCTCGTCTGCCAAAGACCGTGCGCCCAACGATAACCCAATTGCTTCTCATCCTAACGTTTCTGAGGAAGAAGCACGCGCCGTCTTCCTCGATTCCCCCTCTCGGTGATACTCCGAATCTTACCTCATTCAAATAAATTTCCTTCGCCTCGCTCCTTGCTCCGCCAGTCATATACTCGCGTCGGAAAATCCTCCTCTTGTTTGCTCAACGGTCGTTCAGTCGACACTGATCACCGGCGTCCGTACACCGAATATCCGACACCTGAAAATCTCCATTCTGATGTCCCGGTGAAAATTGGTGAAGACTTTCCCTTCTTTCTTGGTAACGATAAATTACAATTTTTTGAATTGCTTCAATGTTACAGCTTTGGGATGGGACCCATGGATGGGTGCACTTTGAAGTGAGCTAGAAGTCCTACAGTTAAAACTACTCGAAACAAGCTTCAGTATTAAAGCCAGTATAGGGCGAGGAAATTTTTGGCAGCTTACACGATTCTCATTTTAGGACCAATGCCATTAGCGCCCGAGAGTTTCGTTGTAATCAAATTCCGCCTAGGTCAAGTAGCGGCAAGGGTGGTAGAGTCTGAACGGATAAACGTTAAATCTCCAAGCCATGCGCCGAGCGAACTCTCGAATCCCTCGATGCACATACAAGCCATGCTAATAACACCGAATTAATTCGATAGGTATACGACGGAACTTTGCCAAGCATTTCTCATTAGTATCAATTATATTTCATCCGATTCGAAACCCGGAATTTCGTAACGTCCTTCCACATATTTCACTGGCTAATTCATGCAGTCCTCAAAATTTCGATCCGCAAATATGCGACGCAGTGGGAATAGGAAAAGCATAAAAAAAAATACGAACACACCAAATTAACCACGTGACACAAGTGTGCAAAACATGCAAACAACAGACAGGTGAGCAGAAATGATATTTCGCCATGCCTGGAACGCGTCATTCCGGATCCTTCCAGTCGTCCCCTTCTTCTTCTTCTTCTTCTTCTTCTTCGGTCGTCTGTTTTCTTTTTTCCTTGGCATCAAGAGGACCGAGCAAGGCTTGGACCACGGCGCCCTAATAGATGTCGGTAAATTCCCTGATACACATCTATACCCAGGTTACAAGGAGCGGTAAGAAGAAGGGGCGAGGGGAGAGCGTAATTTTCATTTGGAAGCTGCCTTTACAAATTCGCCAGTTCCCTCCCGGGCCGCGCTCCGCGGTTCTGCTCGAGCATATTTATGCCCCTGTTCCAGCGGAGAGCCTAATAGCAGACCCAGAATGCAGCGCCGAGTTCTGTGAGGAGTCCCTGTGTACGCGTATGTGTGTGTGTGTGTGTGTGTGTGTGTGTGTGTGTGTGTATTTGTGTGTGTGCGCGCCGTACGTCGTAATACAAAATATCTCGTAATATTTCTCTTTACGTGATACTCGGATGAGGGTCCTTTCCTCCCTCGGCCGCCCCGCTTCACCCCTCCATCCTTTTCTCTGGCCATTGTTCTCCTCCGCACAGCGTGAAACAGAAAAGCACCCAGCTTTTCCTGCCCGTGCCCACCACGTTCCGTAAACGCAAGGCCACCCTGGACTCGGCCGCAACCTCGCACCCTCGCTGGCTGCACGAGCGTTCTCTTTCACGGTGGCGCCACGACTCCACCCAGCGGCTATTGACGCGTCTTGACTCCTGTCACAGTGGGATCACCGCACTGCGGTGGGCATTTGTAATTTCGTCGGTCGAGACGCCGCCGAGAAATTGGACGCTCCTTTTTTCGATTCTCGTTCCCCTCGCAGGAATAAAATTCCAGCTTTCACGTACCTAACTTGGACACAGATGCTGGCCTCTGCATGCAGGACAATTTAGCTGGGGTGGGTGGGACGTGCAAGCTGTATGTCCGCCAGAGGATCCCACCCTTGTAGTCGAACAAGGGCTGAGTCGTTAATAATACCTATACCTCGAGGTTGCATTGTGGGGCATTAATTTAGTGCCCTCGTTCATATCATATCAAAAGTAATATCGACCGCCGAAGCTAAGGGAAAGTCCAATAGAAGTCGACCCGGGATGAGTTAGTGGGTTTAATTTCCCGATAATAGAACCTAGAGGAACTCGCCCCGCGCTCTTACCCCAATCCTTCCGCCCCAACTTTTCTTCACCCACCACACCAGCCACTGTGAGAATTGCCAGGGCTAATAGTTTTTCACCTCTCCGCCCTTCCTCAGAGAGCTTATTGACATCTTTACCATTACTCTCAACGACCTCGAATATCGAGTCTGTGATATTCGGGGTATAATATGCGCGTAGAGCATTCCTGATATTGATGGATCTGAATTTTCAATTACTTTGCCAAGAGATTGTCAGGGATTTCTTAGAGTAGGTAAACTTGATCCGGGGAATCTAAGAATATATCAGTTCTCGTCTAGATCCTTCATTACGGTGCAACAATAACTCACGGTCTCATTGTGAGAAACATGTATTCAAAATGAGAGACAGTATGGATAGTGAGTGCGGTTGACTCCGGAGATGGTTCAATGTCTAAAGAAAGTCGTGCACGTATGGAGAAGCGTTATACCTACTCTGGGCGGAGAACATTTCAATCAATGATCCGTCTAGACGTCGGAAATTATTACTTAATCTCCGACTTAACCAAACCAAGCCAGATACCTTCCCTGTTGCCTCTTCAAGAATTCATTTCGTTCTATCATTTCATGCTATTTCCAACCAGGAGCCACGAAGATGATATTCGAGACTGCGAATAGAATCGTTGCCTCGTTACAGGGATAGCGTTTTCTATTTTTGTGTGCATCCTCCCCGTATTTTAGGAGCAAGCCACCCACTCGTCGTCGTTTGTTTTTTCTTCTTCCTCTTTTACCATCGTAGTATCGCGAAAAAATATCCAGTGAGGCGGTACGCGGCGAAGCGAAATCCATCCAACTCCTCCTCATCGCTCACCCCGGTTGAGACAGGCAGACCCTGCAAGGGTGTTCCACGCTCACGCGAATGAATGCTCGCGCGGGTAGAACCTTCGGAGACAGGAGTGGCTTGTAAGGGGAAACTGAAACTCTCGAAAGCCGGCCTCATCTCCGCAGTTTTCGCCCGAAAAGGACTTCAGACCATATTTTATCCCTGCGACGTCGCGGAGATGCGTTTAAATACCGAAAGCTCCGTATCACGATTCTTTTGTTCCTCTCTACGACGCCTAAAACACGCGCGAAGAACCAGAACGAGAAGAAATGGTAAGGAAAAATACTACCGCGGTTGACAGATCAATTACGTATGTTGTGCTTTCATTTTTCTGTCTCATAGTCAGGAGAAACAAAACAACCAGCTGTCGCTGCTGCTGGGCTTTCACGAGTCTGATTGTAAATGTTAACGGCTTGACTGTCGCAGATGGTAGACATGTGATAATGGAACCTTGAGAAAATATCTCGGAGAGACTTTTTTTTCCAGCCATTTCTCTGATATTAGATGCCAGCCTTGTACAGAAAAGTTGTCTCCATGTATTCTGTGAATTTATCAAAACCCTGGTCTTTCCGCTGATTTCTCTGGTACATAATCAGTTTGTCTGATGAAAACTGCGGCCTTAGTTTGTTATGACATTTTTCACCCGGTACAGTATCTCTTCACTTACCAATTGGAATAATATCGGTTCACCCTCATCCGTTCATTCAAACACCATGTTATTTATTTCAACAGACTCGAGAAAGATGCTCGCGGCGTAATCGGTTGTTAAGAAAATAAGTCTGGAGTTTCAGTCTCAAGTAGCTATATCATTACGAGTATTTATTCGCAGGGTTTCTTTTCAGGTTATGATCATCAGTGGTCAATTAGAAACTTTCTTAGTATACATTTGAATAATGAATGTTTTTATCCAGCCGACCCACTGTAAGTAAAAAAAAAAAAAAAAACTCCAACAAGTTTCGGTATTCCAACAGCATTTTGCGGCATCAGTTATCAATTTTTATGATTTAGAACAATATGAAAAGATTTTTCTCTTCTATTGATCAGCACTTAATTTACAAGATCCAGATATCAAAAAAACAATTTTTCATACAGCAAGACGCTATTTTCAGCCAGCATTTTGCACTGATCATTTGAAATCATGAGAAGATCATAAGGGTAGAAAATATCTAGAGCCGAGTGTCATTTCTGGAATTGAAGAAGGATATTTTCGCCGCCTCATCGTCACAACGCGTTCGCGCTTCGTCTAATGAGACTTTCCTCATTCATTTTTATTAATTTTTTTATTTCATCTTTTTTTATTCTTTTTTTCTTTTTGCTACCAGTATAATTTGGTGTCTAGACTTTGAAGAGACGACACGACAATGTTCAGCGATGGTATGCTCGCTGCCTACCCACGTCAAGCAATATTCAGGCTCGTTGGGGTGGATTAAGGTAGCGTAGCAGCGTGCGTCGGTTGCTGCGCGTGTGTACATTGAAGAAAATCTTTTTTTAAGTGGTCTGGAGAATACGGAGGGTATTTTCCGGTATCGGGGATGAAAAAAGTATGATAGAAAAAAAAAGAAGGAAAAAATATTGTGGGATTATCGAACGTGTTTGATGGCAGCTAAGCGGAGCGTACGGGGGAAAAGTACACAGTCACGGTGCTCAGTCACGCCACACATGGGACCCCATTTGCTGCCCACTTCGTCCCTTGCCTCTTTTCTCTCCTCCGATTTGCGCTGCACAAATGTTACAATATGCCGCGTTCCTCGGATATAATTTATCTTCCGGGTGCCGTCTGAGGTGTCAATTGACGCGTAAGTCGATGAACGAAATTTGGTGGCAGCGGTGGGATGCCCGAATGGTCAAAGCAGACGCTTCGGAATAGTGGCAGTAAAAGACTAATTACCGGTTAACTGGAACGACCAACTGTTCCTAACACATTTTGAGAACAACGAGTGCCGGACCTCAGAGATGAAACAATAATCAACGCTCCATCCTCCCTCCATTCCTCAGGACGTACGTAACGAATGCACGAGGCTATTTGCGTAGGGCAGACTTCATTTCCATACTTACTGAAGAATTCCACGGGCAACTAAGCGCTGAAATTTTCGTTCCTTCATTTGTTCATAATTGTTAAAGCAACCGTGCGACGCTCACGGTCGTTTTGAATAATAAAAATTTCATTGAAAAAGACGCGTTTCACTTTTTCTGTCTCACTCTTGATCCACCTACGCGTATTACGATTATTTTAATTGCTTTTCTAATGCATATAACACCTGTATAAACCTGTTAAGGTGAAAGATTCTTCATTCTCAAAGTCTCCTCACGACTTACATCTGTATTCACATTGATCATCACTTTTTAACGGTAGCAAAATATGACAGACATATTTACGTGTTCTGTGAACTGGTACACACCGTACGGCTCAAACTCACCCTCTAGCTCATCAACTTTCTTCGGAATTTACGTTCAAAGGTAAACACAAAATTTCATTCCAAACTTTCTTACCAATTTTAGAAGTAAGTTTACTCACTCAGACTTTCACCTGCTCTGGCTCTGCACTCGACACGTCCATCAACCTGGAGAGATCGAAATTGGATTGAATATTCGAGGCATCGAATGAAGAGCAAGAACGGATTAACAAGGTCGATGAGCCGAAAATCGATACTTTTTATCAATATTACTACGAGATTATCGAGCATCAGGAGTTTATGAAATTGATATACTCATGAACTGTGATAAAATGATCGAGAGTGTGAAAATAATAAATACTGATATATAAAGAGAAGCTCAAGAACAACTGCCTCATAATATAATTGATAAAAAGTATCAACTTTCGGCTTATCGACTTCATTACATAAGAATAAGAAGGTGATAATTGAACAGAACAAAACATTGCTTCACCTGTGAGTGCAGAATATCAATTGTACTTATCTTGTCGATATCGGTATCACCATATAAACGAAATGAACATAATCGACAAGCAAGAGTAAAAAGTGAAATAAACTGCACGTACCTCGTGTCTAAAATTGAAAATAATTTGAATTTTCACAGTAGTTTTTTACCGCTAATATTGAGCTGTTGGACTATCTTGACACCATAAAATCCTCGTCTATAGCCGTGCATAACGGATTACTTACCTGTAAAACAAAAAACTAGTTACATTTATTAAAAGAGATGATCACCGAATGGCGTGAGGTATTGTAGTATGTAGACAGAATGGAAAGAGGGCGTGTTTCTCCAGGATACTGGTGGGGGGAAGGGATGAAGCAGAGTTTTAGAATTCGAAAAAGGAGTACATAGAGTAGGAGTAAAAATGCGAAAAGAGCTGTGGAGTTGTGAGGAACGGGGCGAGGGGGGGGGGGGGGGGGGGGGGAGAAAAGCCTTCAATTACCGCTACGCGCTTCGCGACAAAGATTCATAAATCACGAGTCAAAGTCAGGGGTCATTTCGCGAACCGTGACAATGGTCAGTCGGCAGCGTTGAGCGCACGCGTGCGTGTATGCTAATTTTTCAAAGATATAATTCTGACGAATTTACAACACTTTGTTAGCCTCGTGTCCCCTTCGCGATTCCTCTCGACGCTTGAGGTCACATATCTACTTTCTGTCCCGACCCTCCCTACTGGCAAACTTCGGGCGTAATGTCGAGAATGGAAGAGAAAAAAAAAAAAAGAAAAAGTCTGAATAAACGTCGCTAAAAATCACCAATCATCTTCAGCGTTGGCGATCCTCTTTATCGACGGTGTTTCGACGTTACCGATCTCGGATAAAGAAATTTTATCCTTCCGATTTCGATCAAGTCTCGCATTTTGGATCCTGCAAGCGTATACGTATAACATCACACCAGCAGCTTTAAGAGTTGGGAATGAAAGTCCAGTCGTTTGTCTTCGCCTGTATAAATAATTGACCCAAGACCCACCTGCTTTCGTAAATTGATTGTAGCTATGTATACGTGCTATCTGTTTATGTATATATATATATATATACATACAGACACAGTAGCTAGTCTCGTTGAAAGTTTTCCTCCGTTTTCGCGAGGTGTCTGAAAGCGGTGACACGACACTTTTCTTTCACTCCTGGATTCTCCCCTCGCTCGCATCGCCGCGGCGAAACTCCGCCAATTTCTCACTTCCGTTTCCGTTTAAACACATCTTTTCCCTCTCTCAGATCTCCTTTATTCTCAACCTTTCCATGTCCCATTCTTTCTCTTTCTAAATTTCTCTATCTTCGTCTGATCTGTACAATTTAACCATCAGGTTTTTTCGAGGGGCGGAAATACGGCGAGTGGCAAGAGCAAGTGTCTTCGTTATCAAGAAGAAATAGACGAAAAATGCGAAGAAGAAGAAGACGAAGAAAAAACCAGACGAAAGAGACACCGGCCAATTTCCCCACGGGAATAAAACGCTACCGTTCATTTGCGATTTTCGTTTGTATTTTCCCGGTTGTTTTTTTTCCTTCTTCTTCCACCGTATATTTTATCTTGTTATCTTATTTATCCCAGCAGCGATTTTCCGACGAAACGTTGGGACTCGGACAGCTTCGTTTTTTCTCTCCTGGAGGACCAACTCGGCGCAGTCCATGCCGTAGAGAGGTGAGTAAATCTTGCGAAGTAGAACGTGGCAGAAAGGAGAGGAAAAAAAAGAAAAGCGACAAAAACAAAACCAAAAAAAAAAGAAAACGAGAAAAAAAAGTGGCCAACGCAGCTAACTGAATTATATAACGTCGAGGGAAACGATTGGGTATCTATACGCACACGCGCCGTCGAGTTATAACGAGATTTCAAGCGAAATGGTGCGAATGAAAAATATGCCTCTGCAACCGACGCCTGCCGCTTCCGATTTTTTTTTTTTTTTTTTTTCTACACTCTGAACGCACCGCGAGTTAATTCTGACGAATGGGGAAAACGCTGATTCGTTACCGTACCTCCGTACAGTAAGTGATCGAACTAATTGAGTTCAGGCTTTCTGAAATTAGTCATTTCGGATCGTCAACTGTCTCCGATTATTATCATGACATTAGGTATTGACTATCTAACAGGCACAGAGAAATCAATTGTAACATATAATCCGAGGAGCTCAACCTTCGGTACAATAACTCAACCCAATTCTGCTGAAATATCCCCAAGGAAAAAAATTATCTAATCGTACGTGGATCAGTGCTAATCTCGGTGTTTATCATTAGACTGTTGTTAAGGGGTCGCCCTAGTGTAAAATTTTCAAGAAATATGTATATAGATGTATGTGTTTTTTTTATTCTCTAAAAAAAAAACCCTAAAATCAGTTATTTTTCGATCAGCTACACCAGGATGATCCCTTAACCGTTACCTCGGTGCTGCTATAAACCCCGAGGGTTATTTGATCTGTGGCCAAAGTTACCGGTTAAAACCAAGAGAGATATCGAGTAGCGGTGCCCATGAATCGTCGTAATTATTGTTCCCTAATTATTGGCGGAAAATCGATGAGTTAATCGTACAGCTTCCGGATAACCGGGAACGCTGCAAGTACGGTTGTATGTTCACGTTATAAATACCGCAGCATAAATACGGTGGATAAAATAAATTGGGTCACGCTACGTACGGTGAAAATTTATCACGCATTTTGGTACGGCAATATTTACTTATTCCCTCGTCGTGTTGTACTTTTTTTTTTTTTTTTTTTTTGAAACTCGAATTATCCCCTAATAAGCTTGTCGTTACGGGCGTTTGTTTGTTTGCCAAAGAATTACGTTGAACAGATGTTCACGCATCGAATTATACTCGCCTAATTCGGAGCATCGTTCCTCTATATATATATATATATATATATATATATATATATATAATATATATATATAATCTCCTCGTTGTACAAATAATTCACAACGCGCCATGTGGTGGTCATGCACATCCTACGTCCAGGAATGTCGGAAAGCAGATATAGAAGAGAGAGAGAGAGAGAGAGAAAGAAAGGAAAAAAGAGGGAGTAAACGTTAAATAAATTTGTTCGGGGGAGAATGTAATGCGTCGGCGAGTGAATTGAATTGTTTTACGTAGGCATTATGTCTGTGCTCAACATTCCGAAGAGTCTTTGTCCATAGTAGATGGCATCGGTGGATATAATAATATAATATAATTGGCCGCAATCGTTGATAATTAAAGTGAATTTTGCAGAAAAAAAAAAAAAGATGTAGAAGAAAAGCAGACCCCAAAGCAAATGAAAAGTTTGAAACTATTTTTTACACGTCTGTTTGAACAAGAATAATTTCGTATAATTTCGTCTAAGAACTTAATTCGCATCTTCTTACAGAAAAAAAAAAAAAAAAAAACAAAGCTCTGCGAGGATTTCAGGCAATCTCAAAGCACAACTAGACCAGATTTTCAAAATACAGTTAAAGCAGCTGATTAATTATATATACACATAACGAGTAAGGGTTTTGGTAGTTTACAAAGTGTATAATATTGTATAATATTACGTTTGATCAGTACGAAAAATATTCATTCCAATTTCGACTACGTAATTTTCTGCAAGCAAGGTTGGGGAAAACGTTATTTTTCAGTGTTTTTTTTTTGTTTCTTTACGACTGTCTCGGAGATTGATTTATTTTTTTCCAATAATTAGCTTTTTCCGTAAAGTTTCCTAAAATCGTACCCCATACATTTTTGTTCGTTACAATGGAGTGATAGATTTTTTTTTGCCTGACAATAAATCACACGGAAAAAGAAGAACAAGAGTTATCGATTACAGTGAACTCACATCTTGCGAACTGAAGTATTACGTAAACCGAAATGGAATAAGTAAATTCTAATCCGGTTGAAACGTTAGAGATTTTCTCAATTTCTTTCGTTTGTTGTCGAGGAGAGGATATTCCGACTGGCTTAAATTTCTCTCTTGACTCCTTGAATTTTCCTCAGGGTATTTCCGTTCCCTCAAGTCCGCGAAGAAGCGCCTTTATTAATAGCATTGTTTAGATAAGAGACAAGCTTTTTACCAAAATGAAGCTATATTCTCCAAGAGTAAATTTTCACGCCAAGCCGGGTAACTACAATTGCGCATCATTTTCGGCCGAGATACGTTTTCACGAGTATCAACCTAACCCAACCCTGCACCGGCATTATACACCCTGCGTGCAAGTCGCTCCGCCGATTTAAACACTTCGCCGAAAGTCCGGAGCCGCTTACTTGAAGGAGTCTGAAAAAGCGACCCTCTCTCTCTCTCTTTTTCTCTTGTCCGCGAATAAAAGTTTCATTACCCGTATTTTCGCCCTTATATATTATACACGAGACATTTTCTGCCAGTGGAGGTTTGAGAAGGAGAAAAAAAAAAAGCTGGGAAAATTTTACGAAGAGGAAAAGTAGGAGAGACGTAATGATATACGGAAAACCATGTCTAAATGCAAAACTCAACCTGCAACGGGGATTTGAAAATTCACGTGGAAAAGTCGGGACTCGGTACAGTGCTCAAAAAAAAAAAAAAAAAGGAAAAAAAAATATTTGACTTTATTTAACGGCAAAAAAAAACCGAAGAGTCTCATTCTGAAATTTCATCAATTGTGTGAGATTAGAACGAAGATATAAGCGATTAAGCGCAATGTCTTTTGATTAGGTAGGATCTTATTACGTCATCACCGCATCTTTCTTCCCAGCAAACATAACCTCTATATTAATTTTTAGCTTTGTTTTAAACAAAAAAAAAAAAAACCAAACTCGATCGCTATTATTTTTATTTTTAGATCATGAAAATGGTTTCGCAAAGATGCATGAAGTTTTTTTTTTTTTTTTTTTTTAGGTAATATTGCGTAAAATATTCCATAGTTACCACTTGGGACTGTTTTTTACCCTATGAATATTTCATTACGTCAGATTTAATTATCAGCTCATGGAAATAGACCGTTAAATCGATTTTATCACATGTTTCATTGTATGCTCGTAGCGATCTTTGAGGTTATGTCATGCGAAAAATGGACGCGAAAAATATTACCTAATTAAAAAACATTAAACTCGATCAATTCTTACGGATTTAATTGAGTCGTGCGCGATTTTTTTAATTTCGCAACATTCATTTTTCTGCATCTCCACATTCTGCGCTTTGGGGTCATTCGGAACGCCGGCTGTTCTGAAAAAATACTTTTTCGGATAAGACAACCTTCGGATAAATAAACTTTCGGACGAACAGTTTATTCTACCGGGTGATTTGTCGAAAATCCCAACTTCGTTACGCTGATCGTTGATTGTTTTAAAATTCGGATCTCAAAAATTTCTTTTTTTCGGTCTTTCCGGATTTTGACCCCCGCACATTTTCGCGGCAAAACAACCAGCTAATCAGTCATTACGGAGTTTCCGAGCGGCGGAACCGGTGGCCGAGGTTCTGATCAATGAAAGGCTCGAGCGGCGCGCGGGCGCGAATCTCAAATAAGACGATATCCAAGACTCTGAATATAACGAATAAAAAATAGCTGTGCGCACGCCGGGACGTTCGAACTGGAGAGAGGTATATACCGGTAATAATTTGAGGTACATGCAATTTCAAAGTGACAGGTGAAATTCATCATCCGAGTGTACGCGTGTATGTTATACCAACCATCCGTACGTCCGACACGCGGCCGCGCCGGATTCTTTGTACGCTTTCGTTTTGCCCTGGCAATTTCGCATACCCAAAGCTTTATCAAATTAATAGGCTCGGATGTCAGGGCGAAATTAGTGCATGGGCCAAAAAAGCCGTGGCAAAAATTAAAACCTCGACTCTGGTTATAACCGATCATCGGAGTCGTCAGGCGTTCTCCACCAACTTTGACAATTTTTTTTCATTTTTCATCACTCGTTCCCAACACACTGTCAAATATCCTGTAAAATTTATCGCGATATCGAAGTTGTCGCGTTGGAAGAGATATAACAAGAAAAAAAAAAAAAAATTCATTTTTGTATTCACTGGATCTGACCTATTTGATGCGATTAAAAATATAGCATATATATTGCATTAAATAGTTCGTGGATAAAAATAACAGTTTTATGTTGAAACGTTTTGTCTTTTCCGATTTCGATTTTCCATGATATATATATATGGGTTGGATTTCTGAAACGAGTGAATTAAGAAGTCTGAAAAAATTCACAGAGTGTAACTTTAAGTAGTACTATCATATGACCAATTATGGAACGGATCCGGGAGGATAAGAAAAAAAGTGGCTGAGTTCGTGGAGAACGCCTCTTATACGACTGGTGCGTCGTATGCATCGTATTTCAAACCAACCGACAAACTTTGAAACGCATTTCTCGGTGGATGCGACTCGTGGAAATGTCAACCGAAGTCAGGCCAAGTGTGGTTTCCAAGTCTTGGGGAGAAATTGAACAGACCAAACAGCAACTGTTGGACGACACTCGGGGTTAGTGATGACAATTGTCTCTGTTCGTTCTACGGACTTCCAATCTGTTTATATTTCGCAAACCATGCCGGCAATTGGTCGAAATATGAGGTAGAGGTATAAGAGTAGAATTACTGATTTACAGAAAGACCAGAACATCGAATTTTCATAGAGGCGAAAATTTTATTCGTAGAATTTAAAAATGTGGGAAGTTCATGTACAGAGTATTGAACAGACACTAAGTCGAAATACAGAAAGGGCAAAACATGGAACAGCAAAATCAACGATCTGCATACGATTCTATATGATCGAGAGGAATTCTGACGATTCTACAGTTTGGCATTCTTCTATGTCTCAGTTTTGCGAATCAACATCGATTGTTTGAATATCTTCAAAAGGTTGAAGTGCCAAAAATGTTGAAAAAAGGTCTATATTTCGCGTAAAGAATGGCGCCACGAGGCCAATTTCCACGACTAATGGACTCTAGAAAGGGGTTGAAAAATATTTGGAGTGAAATTCCCCCCAAGTGGCCTATTAGGGTTAAAAATTCGATATCGTAGCTCTTACATTCTTTGATCATTCCATATTTCCACCCCGACCCGGAATACGAGACGTGTAAAAATGCAAAAAAGGGTATTACAGACGCGCGGAGCAGGGAACGTCAATCTCCTTGAAGGCTATGCAGCGGAGGTTCGGCGGGAACGAGACTAGGTGCAATAAGCTAATCCGGTCTGATCCGGGGTCGGTGGTGTGTGTAGGAATAAGATAAGGACAAAGCACGGTGCTGGAAGGAAGCAGGGGGTGAAATGGGGCCAATCAGCATCGGCGGCAGCGCCGACAGCGGTGCGGGTAGAAAATGAGTGAAATAGTGGGAGGGGCGCAGCAGGACGGTAGCACCAAGAGTATCGCGGGGGGCAGCCACTGACCCTTCACCCCCTTCGGCCCCGTAAGAACTCGCGTGTGTGCATTCAAAGCTCCTCCGTCGAGCGGCACGTTCAACTCGAACCGAGGTGCTGCGGTGCCCGGCTCAGGGAAAAAGAGGAGCACCGGCTTGGCTCGCATGAGGAACAGCCCAACGGAGAAAGGGGACCGAGGGAGATCTCGGAGGGGGAGGAGGAGGAGGTAGGAGGCCTGCGTTCCGTCCTACCTTGTAATTTACTCACCGCCAGCCCTACGGCTATCCATCCCATGGCATAACTCAGGGACGAACGTAACCCTGGCTCCACCATGGGTGATGAAGATATTTTGATCAGTGGTTTTTCCACGTTTTTGCAAATACCGTTTTTAACCCGGTTTCGCGATCTCTGTAACGGAGACTGTTTCAACGGTACCGTCGAACACGTTCGAAATATCTTTTCCATGCGACAAAGAACTCCAAGTTCACACGGTGTAGGTACTTCGGAGGACTTGGAGGAACTTTAAACGACCTCTTGTGAACACGTCGAATGACTTGGAACGGTCTTCAACTCGATTCGATGGACTTCGTATGGGGGTTTGAAACGAATTTACGGAGTTCGAGTATGGTCACTTGACGTTACTCCAAACGAAACCGAGAAACATCTCATCGAGTGTGTGTTATACGCGTAACATTAGGGGCTGACCCTTTGATCTCCGCAGACCATCACAGATTACTGACAATTGACTGTTATTAACACCCCGAATGTCAATAACGGATATTACCAAAAAGGAAGGGTGAAAAAGTTCTTAAAAATTTTATGGCCTGGCTTGACTTGCCTGCCTAAGGATCGAGCCGAAGCCGGTACTCACGTTGCGTGCGGGTATCACTAATTTCCGTATCACCTAATTAAGGCCAGGAAGAATTTCGAGACAATTAGAGCTTCGGGGTTTATTATGGACCGACGTACCGCCTTAATAACGTTCTGGACTGCTGCTCTCCGATCCTCCCTCAGCAGCAGCAGCAACAGCACAGCGATCTCGAGGGAAAAATATCACGTCGGAACGGAAACATGACGTTAATAGTCGGCTGAAATTTTTCCTCTAAAAACTAAAAACCGTAGGACCCTATGCTGGGATCGTGATGGAGGAAAGACGCCACATCCCGTTTCCACAATTTTTTACTTTCACTGCGTTCGAATCAACAATAAGAAAAAGTCGCTGCGTGAATAACCGAAGGGAAGAGTTGATAATTAGAAATCGCGGTTTGCCACATTACGCCTGTAGTTCGGGCAATGCGGTACAAACTAATCCGAGTTTTCATTAGGACTGTAACTCATACCGAGTCCCATTGATTTACGACTGTAGTTATACGATCGCGTTACTAGCAGACATACCCGGGCGGAATAAAATTGTTAGAAAGACGCGCGGTTTGGCTCGACACGCCGGCATTGCGGGACATGCCGGAGTGCCGTAAAGATTATTGAAATTCCTCAGAGTAAACCGCAGGACTGAAGTCGCGTCTGCGGAGCGTGTAAAATAAGTCGACGATTGCCCGGGGCCCCCGATCCGGTGGTCACACCCCTGGAACGGAGCTCTGACGCCACTTCATACCAGCTCAGCGGACGGAGCGTTGCATACGTTTAGCTAAATTACACCGTATATATACCTTATTATTTCATGGGGCCCCCACCACGGCTCTCTCTCTCTCTCTCTTCTTTTCACTCTTTCTCTCCATCTCTCTTCCCTCGGACAACCGTGCCGATGCCTTTTCACCGTCTTTTCGGACCCACAAACCCGCACCCGGGAGAAGATAGCGAGAGAGCGAGAGAGGCCCGTCATTCTCACCTGACCACGTCCACAGCAATGCAATGCCCTGCACCTCGATCGGTCCAGACGCGCCGAAATTAATTGATCGTTAAACCGGGGCTGAATAACCTTGACGCGGTTTCTTAGTCGGTTAAGGAAATACACCGAGCTTGGCGGTATTTGCACGTCGAACACAGGTCTCCAGATACCGATTCGCCGCTGCGAAGTTACGCACGCAATCGTCACTCGGTGTCAGTACATTTGAGCTCTCTACACTTCGTGGACCGAGGTGCTTTCCATTAGTACCTATCTTCCACGCGAACCGATCATCGTTCTCGAAACCGTTTCGCCCCGAGCTCACCGATTGCGGTACCAACCTTTCATCTTCGCGAAATTGCCATTTTCGTTTCAGTCCCATTCTTCACTCGTCATCCTCTGCCGTCGACGAACAAGTGAAACATCCAGGTTCAACCGTTCTTCGTATCGACTCATGAACACTTCAATCCGAGACTTGTATGGACACCGAAATCATGAAAGAAGGCTTTCCGTCACGGTCAGCCATCTCTTTATGATTCTGAGCAAAGTTTGGTCCTCTGGATAATTCTAGTTGGGTTCGACCAGGCCTCGTAGATAGACGAATGAACAAGGGAAGGTCATCGCATAGTCGCCATATTTGTTCCAAGTTGTGTATAGTGTGTAGTTTTTATATTACAGTCTGACAATGCAATCGCCATTTTTGTTCGTACGGAAAATTTCTCATGCACAGACATTCCCTTGTCCGCTTGTCCATCTAAAAGTCCGTACCTTGGGTTCAAAGAGTCAAGACTAGTAGGTAACTCTTCAGCGAAGGTCTCTGGCTAACACCCCTGTGTGATGGAGATTGAACTTCCGCGATTTGTGGAATACTTTCAGCATCATCATGAGAACTCAATTAGTGAGACAAAGATGCAGCCTCGGCAGTGGAAATAGATAAACAGCCTACTTCCGCTCTCATTAACGCCGAACTCACCAAACATTACCTTACATGCTTGAGCTACTGCGGTATGTCATTAAAAGTTCCCCACTGAAGACTGTTAAATCGTTGAACTTTGATCTAGGTTCTAAGTTTTGGCACAAGACTCGATGATACTTCATGTGTTTCTATATTCGTTTTTCGGTTTCACCAGAGTTCTGCATTGACCTCAGAGTTGATGTTTTCGCAAATTGTCCGAGTTTAAAACAAGGGTTTAGCACCTGATTGAAAATTGTCAAGACACCAATTCAGTTAGCCTCGTCGATTCGACGTAATCTGCGATGTCAGATGAATACGTGCACGTACAATGAAACGTACCAATACATATTTCTTTCACCGGACAAGAAATCGTTCCTGGAACCCAAGCGCTTGATTAATCTTTATTTCCTTTCGATATTCCCTCATTAGCAAAGGTATTCCTCGGAGGAGTGACTCAACGCGAAGTAACGCGAAGTGGGGGTAGGGGGGAGGGTGGTGGGGGGAGGGCTTTCAGTGAACGGAGGTGAACATGAGAGATGCGTGTAATAAAGTGATAAGAATGTGAGTGGCTCAGGAGTGTCGCCGGTCCTTTGGGACTCCCGAGATGTCCCTGATGTTTTTTCCTTTCTTCTTTATTCCTTCTCTCTTTCCTGAGAGGCGCCCTGTCGCCTCCCGGAATCCCGTACCGCATACCTACACAGCTACTATCGCGGTTTTTGCAAGCGGAGCTTAAACCGAGAAGTGACAGGCAGCGATGCTGATGCTGCTGAAACCGAGCAGACACTCGATATGGGATTAGCCGAGATTGGTGGACACCGTCGTGGCTAAATCGAGGTAATTTTGTATGAGGGAATCCAGGGATCAGGGCATTTGCTTGGCGAAAGCGTACGCGCATCTTCCTCCTCCACAATGCATTGTTATGTACACCCAGTGCACAGGCAACTCTCTGCTCTCTGACACCGGAGGACATCCAATATACCAATTTACCCAGTTCGTGACTCGCCGTCCAATCCCGATTACTCCACTTGTTCGCCAAACATTCCTCGCCCGGTCTGACACGATGCAATTTCAGTACCTATAACCCACCTTTCCCGTTCAGGATTCGCGATTTTTCTTCAAATTGACTTCGCGAGATAGCCGCCACGTACTTCACAGCTTTAAATGGTCACTGTCAGCCTTTTCCATGCTGCGAGTACCAACTTTAAACCATAAACGTTGACGACCGATATCTTCGACGATCCAAGGGTGCGATCTAACGCCGAAGTAAGCTCCAATATACTGTCGTTTCGACCCGCGGACCGTTCCACGGTTCAAAACACCGCTTTATACACCCTGATATTATCCATAAGTGTCACTCACCCTTAGAGTGCTGGTTGTAAATTGTGATTGGCGTTTCCGTGGCGCACGTATTTACGCGTATTGTAAAAAGGCTGCAGTCTCATCGGATGACGTCGCGTCTTGGATGTGGTGAACTGGTTCACTTCTACAGGCTTCAAGCTAATTCTCATTCGGAAATGGAAATCCTAAATGATTTCACGTTTTCAATCTGAAACTCCGGATCTTTGGTCGCAATGCGTCTGCTTTCCCTGGGTCACATTAAATGGAGTTGAAGTTGCGATGCAGTTTCCTTACTGCGGCGGTTGCATGATTACTGGCAAAACTCGTTAAACTAAAATCGCTACTTCGGCGACTGCGACTTTTGCCACTCCGGGTACCTGCACCCTGCACTGAATAAGAACTTTGTCCCGACTTCTTCTTGCCATCTTCCTTTTCCTTTTCCTTCTTCATCTTCTTTCACTGTGTAAATTTCCAACTCCGAGGCTCCCGACATATCTCTTTAAAACACAACCATGGAAAGTACGGAGATCTGGGCCAGGACGACGGGGAAAAATATCAGTTGAAAAAAATTACAACCACTCAGGCGCGTTCCCATGGTCATCGGCTTATCTCCTAGTCGCCTAGTCGCCACGATTCCAGGTATTTCGAAAGCCAGGTTCACCGGTTCAAGAAAACGCTACTCGTACCTCCCCAGACCATTTATCACTCACCTAGACCACGCGTAGCCGGGCATTATTGATAAGATAACAGCCGAGCCATCACATGCACACGAGTAATACACGGCTAGCTCGGACCGATTGAGTTGAGTAAATTCATTCCACGGGTTATCGACCGTGAGGAAAATCCCTCGGAATGTCAAACGGCCGCGTAGCGATCAGTTCCGCAATTGCTACCGAGCCAATCAAAACTTTATCAAATTCAAATAGATGGAATATAAAAGTCCGCTCGATCGTTTCACCACTTGGAAAGAAGCGCGTTAAGGCATCCCATCAATCAAAGAAGTCAATATATCCTTGGAAGAAAATTGGGGAGGGGGGATTATCCTCAATTCACAGTTACACCCTGTCATACTTCACAATAAAGGCTGGATTTTTGAGTTTGAATAATCGTCATCACCCGTCGTAGTTATTAAAACTGAGCGAGGCCACACGGAGCGGGTAAAAATTCTTACCACTTTCATCAGAGAATACCTTCCACCGCGATACAAGATATTCCTACGGTTAATGGTCACGCTCTGCGAGCTCGTGTAATATAATATTATAAGCATTTCAGCAATGCTCAATTAAAACCACTGCCAAGCTTTGAGGGGTGGAAATTCAATGAAAGAAAGCTCGGACTCGTTGGAGGTTTCCACCCATTTTTTTTTTTGTTCTTTGCGCGATTGTCGATTCATGTGCTATTTTGGAAGAAGCAACTCCTTGCATCGCTTTCAACAGTTTTCATGCAACAGTTCCGGTCCAGATCAACGAACTAGTATTCACACGAGTGGATTCTGCTGGAACGTTAACGGGTGATACTCTCTTTGTTAGAGAGGAATATGGTTAAGAGTGTCATTTTAATCATGAACTGGTCATCGTGTCCATAAGAATAGTAAAAACGTCCAACGTTAACATTTAATATTAGATGTAGAGTGTAAGTTTTCGGTGTCTTAGGTCCAAATGAAAAAACTGTCAATTACTTGACGTTTCGGCCCTTTGAGGGAGTCCCCCCTTAGAAAATCAATCGCATGAAAATATCCAAAAAAAGTCATCATAGAATTCTAACATGGAAAAAGCTATCTGGCAAGTAGAGAAAACGTTAAGAATAATCAAGATTTGCTAATTGTGAGTACAATTAAAACTGCATTTCATTATTTATTATCGATGACCTGCTGTTCTTTGACTTGACTATTCTTAACGTTTTTCTGCTTTCTTGGTGGCTTTTTCCATGTTTAAATTCTATGATGACTTTTTAAAAGATTTTCTTGTAATTCATCTTCTGTGGAGGGCCCCCTTCAAAGGGCCGTTGACAGTTTTTTCATTTGGACCTAAAACACTGTAAGCCTACACTGATATACGTTGGATAAGGTTGTAGAAAAAACACATTGATTCAACATGAAGTATAGTGTCAAATGATTGATACGCAAATTATAGGCTGTACAAATATGAGGTTGAAATTAGTAACGTTACTGTAACGCCGCATGTTTAGGAAACATAGTTTTCGCACCTATAAGATTTAAGATTGTTAGAAATTTAATAAACCATAATAAAATAATTCAAAAGTCATTCTAAAATTGAACAATGAAGAATTTTTCTCTGAGGCACGTTTCGTTACTTTCATGTTACTAACTTCAACTTCGCGTAGAAGTTCAAAGATATAGCGGCATGCGACAGCCACGATATAAGTACATCAAAAATCAAAGAATTGTCGAGGTCAATCAATTGTCGCGCTACAGAGGCTAACCTAACCTAACCTAACCTAACTTGACCTAACTCCTAAGAGGAGGGGAAATCGTGCATGAGACACCCTGTGGCTCTGGGCAGTGTGGCGACATCCGAGTAGGGGAACTTAACCTAACCTAACCCATCCCAACCTAACCTCTCCCGCAGCATGATATCTATAAATGCAGAACTCGGGACTTCTCGATAGCTGATTGCCGCCGAAGTTGCATCGTTTCCTGTGCCCGGCTTTCACCCAGACCTGGGATAACGTCGGTCCGCCAACCTTTCGATGGAAAATTATGGCGGTCTACTGCCCGGTCAACGGTTGCGGTCGTTCCAAACTATGTCTTAATAGACTCGCTGTTCTGATGCCAAACCCGCTGCTACGCGGTTAAAGGACTTGACTCGGTTTCGTCGTATTGCCGAGTCTCGGGAAAAGCTCAGCGAGGATTTCTCTCTTCGCATTTTTCTCCCACATGTGTGACGCGTACCGAGATATCAAACTGTCGGTAAATCAATTTCGAGGTTAGGATTCGTCCGTAATTCGTGCGGCTTATTTCGTTCCTGTTCTTCCTTTTTCTCACTCGGTTTATTCTGTTTGTTCAATTTCTCCTGCGGTAGATATGCGAAATGAAAATATGATGCAGGTGGGCAGACTGGTATACAAATATATAAACCGAACTTACTCGACGTTCAGGCGAGCGGAGAGACATTAGCGAGAAGGCTGAGAAGGCTACCCGAGTACGAAATAACTTGGCGGATTAGATATGGTTGTAAAACGCTACTCAACCTCTTAATCGCAGTTCCCGATCTTAATTACCATCAATTAAAACTTGAAGCTCGTATTCACGGTTAAGGAATACTCAGCGTGGATTATCATTTTCGTTCGGAAAGTGCAAGCACTCAGAATCCAAAAATTTTACGGCCATAACGCTTATTTGTCTCTGATACTGTCCTTCAGAAACTGGTTCGGTAGTTACGCATCCGCAAAATTTGCAGGTAGTAAAAATAACTGTACTTCATAAAATATCAATCCACCCTATTTCAAGTGTCGGGACAATCAGTCTGCTTTTTTCACCTACATTATGTCTTGCTTTATTTTGATTCAGGCCTTTGATCGATTCTGTGATTAGGCATCCATAATCGCGTTAGCCATTTTCCGCGGTGAATTGAGTGGAAAAAAGTTTTCAGCATTACATTACTGAGAGCTTAAAAGAAACGAAAGCTAGAAAAACGTTGGTTGGAACTTGCAACTTTTTCGCATTTAAGTCACCCTTGTTTGATTGACGACAATGTCTGTCCTTTGATATCAAACTCTCTTTTTCACTTACCAAATGGTTGTAAAAACTTTATGCCCAAATACGACGTCGATTTGTCCGCAACGAAAATAGTAAAACGTGGTATCCCACTTTGGATAAATTTTTCTATCGTACTTAATCCGCGGGAAGAAATTCAAGTTGAATCATTGTACAGACACGAACTGGATCGTGTTATTTGAATTCATACACTCGTTTTCGACTATGCATCAGCCATGCCAATAAATCCTATTGATTTTGTGTTCTGTAGGAAAAGCAGAGCACCGTCATCCCTAAAAAATACATTCCTATGCCAAGTACCTTCGGTACATCCGAGTCATTTGGTCAGGTTTTATTTTTCCTGACCAACTATTGAGCTTCTCATACTATTCCCTCCCCCCCTCCACTCCACCCTCTGTGATTTTTCGTTTCATCCCTCAAAATCTGTCGAGTCATTTCATTCGGACATTTGCGTACTGCTCTTTATTTCTCAAATTACCAGATGTGTTTCAAATTTTTCACATTTCACCAGCTTATATTATTCTCAATGCGCAAATGAGGTTTATGCTCAGATTAGGCGAACCGAGTTGATTCTGTGTTAACTGCATGCGTATATTATATGTAGGTACGGGAAGGCCACAATTAGCCGTGGTATAATTAAAATTCCTAATGCGTGCTAATGAAATTACAGTCATTTTATTCTCATCCGAGGTTTCCCACGGTGGTTTTACATTTTCCCTCCTTTTTTCCTGCTGCTCACCGTACTTTCAAAAGGTCCATACCCTACGCACCTAATTTTTATCCTTCAAAGGTGATGCCGTACTTTTTTTTTTATTTTTCCCTCTGCTTTCAACGCATGTTGATATTTTACGCCATTTCGGTTAACGCCGTCCGCCGATAGTTTTTTTTACTGTTCCTATAATCCCTGGAAATCTAGCAGGTGAATATTTTTGTTGGTTTAACGTCTAGATTTGTAAATTTTTCAACTTTTCCGGAATAACCCATACAGAATTCTTCTTTATATCTACTTCTTATTCTTCTCTCCTATTTTCGCATAGACTTTTTAGAAATTATACAAACTGAAAGGTTCAATTAGCAGAGTTCACCAATTCGTTAGCGAAACCCAATCGCCAGGCTATATATGTACACCTGGTGCACGTGCACGGAATTCGACTTGTTGATAAAATTAGCATTCTCAATGCGAATACGCGAAGAATACACGTATAACGCCATAATACACATACATACACGTATTCCAACATGTGCATTCTAAATCTACTCGACCAGTTTTGCACCGCATGCACAGACGTATAAGGTGTAAAATTTTGTTCGCGAGAAATAGAAATGAAAAGTAATATTTACTCATTGATCCGCTTATTTCCGATCACTGAAAAAAATACACCACAAAATAGATTCTTACATAATCAATCCAAAGCAATGATATAGAAATAGAAATTGACTAATAAAATTTGTGCAACTCATGGCTGATATACCGATATTACACGAATTACGTTACCAATTACATATCTTGAAACTAATAAGGGTAAAAATTGAAATCAAGAAGATGAGACCGAATTAAGAACTTGGACCTAAAATGACGTGTAATTAGAAATTCAAATTTCCTGAGCATCTCGGACATGCAGTTACTATAAATATACATAGATGCATGTAGATACGTAGAAAAATGCTGAGAGCGAGTGTTTTTACCACCAAGGAAAAAGTTTCCCTTTGTTTTTACCTGCCATAAAATGACAAGCCCATGAAAATACAGACACACCCATACCGTACACTGTATACGGTATAAGTTATGGTCCATTACAGCATTTTCTTCAGGTATAATATACAGACGAGTCACAGCAATATCCGAGCGAAAAGTATTCCTCGCAACATTTTCCTCCGCTCCTGACCCTCGAGACGTGCAAAGTTACCTCCAGAGATAACGAAGAAAATCTTCCGAGGAAGAAATCCGACGAGGTATTTGAATGAGGCAAAATTCAAGGGAAGAGGAATAAGAGCTCCAACCCTTTGTTCGAGGTGCAGGACGCCTATCCATCGAGCGGAGAGCGCAATTATTATTGACGTCACTTAAAGTGGACGCGCAGCGAGAGCGTCCTCTGAAAAGTTTCCGGTTAAATTGGGCGTAAGGTACAATTGAAGCAATTAACGTGGAGCGCGACGAGGGATGTAGGGGGCTGGGGGGGAGGGGGGGGGCGGGGGGAGGGTCGGACTGCACCTTGCCGTCGTGGTTCAAGAGCCCTTCGCCTCTCGCTTCTCGCTCGTTCTCCGTCCGCGCGAGCCAAGGGCCAAGGCTCTTCGAACACTTGGGGGAAAATTCAAAAAGGGTACGAGCTGTACTCGTCCGGACAAGGGCACCACCGCCCAAGTGACCCTTGACGTAATATTCTCCCTGAATGAACCTCGAAAAGATTCTTTCCGTTCACGTGACTCCGTCACGGACTGTTGCGAATTTTTTAAACCTCTGCGAAACGTGTACGTGGTTATTTCGAGTTTGATTTTAAGGTTAGGTCACACCACCTTTTATAGTTTTTATTCGCGTATGAAGGGAACGTGCCAGTTCTTGAATTTGGAACAGCCTTTCATTGCCTGACCAAACTGACTTTTCCCGCGAGGTAGAAGAACAACTAATTTGCCACCTAGCGGCGAAATACGGAACTATTTCATGAAGCAGGTGCTCCGATGACGATGTTCAGGAAATTTGTGAAAGTTTATTCCATGTAGAATATAGACTATACCAAAACTTTTGAAAAACATTTCGTTCTTTGTTTTCAATAGTCAAAACTTTTTTTATATATTTTCGTGGATTTTAGATAACATTCGAAAATTTTTGATTCTCATTGTTAAATTTTTCTGACACGCGGTTGACGTCCTTTCGAACTCGATTCCTAGATTATATCACACCTCGAATTGTTTTACTAGCGTATACTTGTGATAAAATTGGAACAGTCTCTTATTGCCTGACCTAACTGACTTTTACCGCGAGAAAAGAACGCCAAATTCGCCCCTAGCGGTGAAATCCGGAACTATTTGATAAATCAGGTGCTCCAAGTCGATGATGGTTATAAAATTTCTGAAAGTTAATTTCGTGTGGAATATAGACTACCAAGCTTCTGAAAAACGGTCTGTTCCTTGTTTTCAACAGTCAAAACTTATTCCTTGTATTTTCACGGATCTTAGACAACATTCGAATAATTTCGAATTCTTTGCATCATAATTGAAGAGGCTCAAGTTTTTTTACCTTGAAGACAAGCTTCGATCTCGTTTTTTTCAAACTGTTACAATAACTTGATTGATCCTAATCGCCTAATTGCACCTAATGTGATATTTCGGGAAATTTTCATATCTGTTTTATAGTGATATTTTCGGAATTTGTTATTTGGGAAATGTATAAATTGAAATTAGCGTAAAAACCAGCGAAATAATGGAAAAAAATACTAATCCACGCACAGGCTTACCATCCTTAATCCAAATCTCCTTACGGAATCGATGAACTCGGTGAAATTTCTTCGTCGTATCCCTTTGAATTCGATAAAACCCGTAGTATAAAGAAACCGCGACGTCTTTCACCCAAACCCTCCGAACCCTGATACGTTTGACAAACTCTCGAATCTCTGCGCCTGCTCCTAAAGTGACTGTTAAATTCATTGACCCAGTCTTGAGTGGACGTTAAGGTACGAGTGCATAAACAGAAGAGTTTCGGAGTTGGTCGAGATAGACGAAAGAGCCGCCTGAAGAATCGGGAGGATGAGGATAAGGATAAGAAGGAGGAAGGGTGAAGTTTGGTAAGCTGCTATCAGTTGTGAATCAGCAAGAGTTTCGCAAGTTTTAAGCAGCGTGAAGCAAGGATAGTAGTAGGGATAACCCGGCGGAAAACTGCGACTATAAACTAAACTGAAGTTCAGTGCCGCAAAACTCGAGGTTCAGAGTAAGTACGTCTACCATTCGGTGGTTTATTATACATGCACTGCGTCCATAAAGTCTACGCAGCTGGCCTCGAGACACTCTCAAGAAACGCGTTAAAATTTCCATTAAGACGTCGAAATGAAGACCGAGAAACCGCGCGAATAATCAGCAACCTTAATTCCTCTCCCAAGTTTGACCCTCTCAACGGTGCTCATACTTTTTTTGCAAGTTTCTTTACTCGGAGGTCGTCGGAGCTTGCGGACTCGTCTGACCTTTCAGAGATGTCGCGTTGACGGTTGAGTAAGGAGGGCGAAAGCTCAGGGTGAAAACCGTAAAACGAGGTGAATGCAGCGCGTTGCATAGTGGGAAGCACGAGCCGAGCTTCCAATGGGCGCATCTTACTCTATTGCAGACTTTACAACCCTGGCGTTACTTTCCTCGGCTCCCTCCATTACATGCGCAGCTGTGCCGGCTGGCACTTCATTACAAAATACTACAAATCTCGTCTATAAATCCCGGAATCCATGGCGGAACCGTAAACCGCGAGGATCCGGCTTTTCAAAAGCTCGAGCAAAGCAGGGAAAAAGACGACGGAAGGGAGAGAATTTTGGTTTCCTCTTACGTGCAGGCTTGTTTGCTCACTCCCCAAGTAAAAATCTTAGAACTTGTATGAAACTCTCATCCATCTGTTCCTCTATCGTTCAGATTCGTGGACTCAAATTTGGATCTCGTTTACACGCTCTGAATAATCACAGCTCAGTCAGAGGCTTAAAGTTCACAAAAATATCAAATCCAAATTGAATCTCGAAATCCTGATATCTCATTCGCGCTTCATGAAACCTCGAAAGGTAACCTGAAGAATTGATTGACGTCTGAACCAGAAATATTGCACCTGAAGCTTCCGAAGGTCATATGAGTCAGAATTTTGGTACACTTGGCTACAGCGATCCTGAGACGACTAATTATTTCAATCAGTCGGTTCCGTCGGTAATGCAGAATCAGCCCACAGCGCCACCACCGGCCGGCCGTAAAACAGGCTCAATCTTTGTAAGCATGATATCATAACTTATGACCGTTGAATCTAACCTTAAAATAAAAAATTCAACTGCCATGAGTTATGATGTCGTGTTTACAAAGATTGAGCCTGTTTCACGGCCGGCCGGTGGTGGCGCTGTGAGTTGATTCTGCATTACCGACGGAACTGTTTGATTAAAAAAATTAGTCGCTTCAGAATCACTGCGGTCAAGTGTTCTTATCGGACCTAAAAATATCGGAAACGGAACTTGCGTGCAGTTTTGAGGTTCAAACGAGATCTTTTTTGCCCGTGATTTCTCCATCCAACAATAAGAAAGTCTTGTACAAGACTAATGAACGTCGTAATTTTCTCGGGGTTCAAAACGAGGCCTAAAATTTTCTTCTCTGGTCTCGCCGCTGCACCTGAGCTCCTGCCGGCGGAATAAAACGTAAATCGAGTTAGCCCAGGTTTTCGGAGCGTCGCGACGCGGAAGAAGCTCCGGCGTCGCAGCTTGGCCTCTCGGTCCACGCGTAGCGGTAATTAGATCCCGTTTAATTCAATTTCGTGTCTGATGGCTCCATCAACGAACAGTGACTACATGACACTTAATAGGCTCTTCCACCTTAATTAATATCGTAGCTCGTTTAGCATCGAAGTGAAACTGTCACCGGTTTAATAGACTCTCTCTCGTATCGCTCTCCTTCGCCTTCTCTTTCTCACTCTCCGGAAACCCCAAAAGCTGGATATCTGAATCAGGAATCCTGTTTTCCGGGACGGTAAATTCAAGGTGGAGAATTACGAGGCCGATTATGGGACGAGATCGTGCAATTCGATCCAATTACAATCAGGAGAAACGTCCGTCCCGCCATTCTCAGCAATTACTCATTACGTAGACGATATACGAGGTGTATAAGCGATTCAACTTCGAGGCGAGATAGACACGCGTGTCTCGTCTCTCTGATGCCGGTTTATTTGTTGTAATAACGCTCGTGTGTGGGTGTACTTTACGCATTGCTCGTCGTGCTTTAGTATCCTGCAGCACTACGTCAGATCCGCGAGATTGGCCGTAAAAAGCAATTCATTAGTCGCCCTTTGTCTGCGCCTCGTATTAAAAGGCGCCGAAGACAACCCTCGTTTTGCGGCTTTGCTGCAGGATCGAAATTAAGATGAAAAAAGAGAAACGGGAAACGGGAGAGTAAAAGACAAAAAACTAAACTAATGGTAAAAAAACGGTCCTTTCATCCCCACATCGTCTAAAACTGCATTCCAAATTCAGAGATTAATCAGCTCGGTCATCTGAATCGAAAATTACAGAAAGAGAGAACGAAAGTACGTTAAAAAAATAATCTCTAGCAATATTTACTGGTAGGACAGAAGTAATCGTTAAAACGGAAGTCTTAAAGTGCCGTTTTTGATTTTAGAACACGTATATTCTGGTGTTTAAGTAACTTTAAACTGTGTAGTCGAATCGCGTCTTTATAACGGCAAAATCGACTATTTCCCCCGATTGGCAATTCAAGCGGGGCGAAGAGAGAGGAAGGGAGGAGAAATTTCATCCCCCAGCCGTTTATTATTTAATGAAAAGGTCTTAAGCCCCGGGACATTAAGAATTTCTCTCAAGCTGTCAGGGGAACGGTACTAAAATTTATCTCGTAGTCCACCTTACGCTTGTTGGCTGAGATTTCAAAGAAATCGGTTATGATAGAAAGTGGAAAAAAAAAGAAAACCGAAAAAATTCTGACCTTCGGTCTGACCGCCTCCTAATCACACCACCAAAAACTTTCGACTCTCCCTCTCCCTCTCTCTTACCTTTGTGTCAGACGTAAAGAAGTTTTTACGTCAAAATGGGCAGAGGGTCGCAAATTATGATTGGAAGAAATTTCTCGCCACGGTTTTTTGGCTGTATTTTTATCATCGTAATTTGATTCAGAGACACCCCGAAACGATAACATTTATCCATTGGTTGTTGAATAGTTATCAGAAAACCAAGAAGATTTAGATTTTCCAGCTTTCAGAATAAAAAGATTCCTTAATTTGCTGTTTTTAGGCCAAAAATTGACTGCCTCAAATGCTTCACAAGCAGAATAAACATGCGATCCAAGTTTTTTGTTACTTTCGTCCTTTAAATAGCCAAATTTCTGTAAGATGTGTTTTTGAATTTAAATCACAAACTATCCCGAACGCTCGAAGTTCGCAAATTCCGAAACGATCAATTCAAAAAACGAGCCAATAAATAAATCCCGTTGCACAAAAACGCCTAACGAATTCAATGAAAAAAATCTGCTACAAATTTCGCAGCGTTTTTACCGCAGCCTCTTCGTCTTCTTTGTCGGACAATCAGTGCAGCCGCTGCAGATTGGATGCTTAATTTCTGATCCAAAAAACGCACGATGCCCTGTAAAAAAAAAAGAAAAAAAAAACAAAGAGTAGAAGAAAAAAACATGTAGCCAAGGTTTTTTTTAATTTTTAACCGTACCCAAATTTCATCGAGCAGAAATAATAATGGTCCGACCAAATTTCCCTCTCGTTGTCCTCGGCTTCTTTTTTTTCCAACTTCCCTTCCTTCACGTTTTCGGACCTTCTGCGGGCAGAATCCATCTCGTGGTTTTTTAGTAGGTCGTAAAGTGTGAGAGACTGGTTACTTTATATCTTTGCGACGATCATAATTCAAATGTTGTTTCCTTGTAATTTCAAGAGCTACCGGGAACTCGCGTGATACATACACTTTAGGTACTCGCACCGCGGGCATGGGATCAGGAATTCTACAAACCCACTGCGAGGACAATTTACAGTGCAGAAATTCGATCCTGCGCCTTTACTCGACGGTCATCCTCCCGCAGGAGCTTTAAAGTGATTCCAAAACGGAGTTCGAACCATTATTATTATTATTATTATCATCATTGTTCGAAAAAAAGCTCGGGGACCAAAATCGTGCGCGATACTTCTGATCGGTATAATTTTAGTGAAAATTATGTTTGAATTTTGATTAAAAAGAAAAAAAAAATAAATAAATAAATGAGAGACGGACGTGGCGCGAATTTGCTTTTCAGATGATTGTTTTTTGTCCATTTTGCGAGGGCATTTTGATGATTAAAATAACCGCAGGTGGTATAAACCTATTATGAATAATAAATTGAAAACCATTGGTAGGCAGGATTTGCGATAATTTGGCTTGAAACACACGTGAGCTGGCTGAAACCTGGGCTTGTTTCGATACCACGCGCATATACGTAAAGAATAATTCGCATTCGTATTCGTGCGAAACTCATTCCTCTACCTCCGCTCATATAATATACAGCGGGAGAAATATTATTATACATATTTCGTTAAACTAAAGCCACAAAACCGCCGTGCATGCGGCTGTAAAGTTTATGTGTACCATAACGCGTTTCGTTTAACTGTTGAGAGAAGCAAAAAAAGAAAAATCTGATGTACGTTTTTTCTTCATATACATATATGTATATGTATATATTTTTTTTTTTTTTTTTGAGCCGTACGTTCAAATATGGCGCCCAAAATAATACATTAATTATACTAAGTCAGAATCAACCTATTGAATGTTAATTTTTTTAAAATACCTGCCAAGTACTAACTAATCCCGAATTCTTCATTTCGTACCTAATTCTACATTTTTAATCTTGATTTCTTACTTTTGCGAAAAAGTTATGTGCTTGGCAGTAAGGATTTTGATTTCATTATTACTTATTTTTTGTTTCTGTTTGCAGGAAGGGTATTTATCGCTGGTAATTTTTGAACCTACATTGTTATTTAGATGGTTTCTTAGTTGAAAAATAAATTTTTGTCGGTAGTTTCAATTTTATAGTACTTGGGGCAAGGTTTTTGCACCAAAACTGCTTTTGGGATGTTAATTGTAACAAGTCAGAATCACCCCGTTGAATTGCCATTTTGAATTTGATGTATTCCTTACTAAAAAAAAAATATCCTATCACTCAAGTTTGACCAAACTTTGTAAAACAGGCAAAGACCTGAAAAAGCACAAGAATCGGCTTGCGACAGGAATTACGATGGGTTGTTAATAGCGTCGCGTTGCAAGGAGTAAAGATCCCGCGGTTCCTGCAGGTCCTGCATATTATTCGATAAAAGTGGTAGGCGAAGATCCCCGCGGTGCATAAAGTGAAAGATATTAAAAATTGATCCTGCGAAATGAAGTCTGGGGTGGAGGGAGGGTCGTTAATTAAGGGAATGAATTTAATAGCCCTGCAGGCAGTCGGGTGCGGGTTGCGGGTGCAGAGATCGGTAGCTCTTTGGTTTCGCGGCGTCGTTCTTCCCTCTCCGTCTCTCCCCCTTTTCTCTCTTTGCATTCGTGAAAATAAAGAAAAAAATATTCGCGACAGATATTAATTATATAGGCGAGCGTGCAGCCGCAGCAACTTAAAAAACCCTCACCGTGTTCCCTGCAATATTTGTTCAGTGTCTTAACGACCGTTATAATCACACCAAAGCCAATTTAATTACACCTCCGAGTCACTTTCGACCGGATTTATTTGTTTATTTATTTTTATTTTTATTTTTTTCTCTCTCTCTTCTCTTTTTTCTCCCCCTTATTCTCTCTATATTTTTTTTCCCTCCATTTTATACGCTTTATATTCCCTCGTATCTTCTACTTATCATTCATATCTCCGGTGTGAATGCTTGTGTATAATAAATACGTTGATATTTTTATCGCGAGAGATGAAAAGAAAACCCCCCCCCACCCAAAAAAAAAAAAAAATCAAAATTAACAAATGAACATTTCAACACTTTTCCCTCCGAGCCTTGTTTGCTTCCTATTTTTGAATTTTAGCCTTCCTGCAGCTCGCTCCTCTATATTCATTAAATTTCATCAAACACCTCGACGAACATAAATATTTCAACGCGTATAATCACAGTTTACCAGATTGTTTAATTCTTTCAACCTCAAGTACACAACGTCAACCTTAGAACGGTAGCGAATTTAAATTTCCCGCCACAAGAGAACAGTTTACATTTTCGACTCGAGCCGCGTCGATTTTTGAAAAATTTTTTGTAACCTAAACAAAAATTTTTTCTGGCCCACGTGATTCTTTATTGAAAAACAAAGAAACCGAGACCCTTAAGATCGAATCGTTTTTTCATCCCCAGTTGGTTGAAATAAAAAAAAAACAAAAAAAAAGAAAAAAAAGAAGCAAAAGAAACCGATACCGTTCTAGGGTTGATATCGTATTTTCTAAATTTTTCGATCTAAACTTCGAACATTCCTCGACTGTTTCGGCGTTCTGATTCATTGTTACAATTTATGAAAATTTATCACGCAACATGTTTCGTTCCTTTATCCAGGCGCTTTCGGTTATCGATGCAAATTCGACTCGATAGGGACGCGGGGCTGGCTGTTCGAGCAACTCGTTTACGCGCGGAGATGACCGAGGGGTTGAACTTCAACCCCAAGGCTCTAAACTGACGCATGCCATTTACCAACGACGTTATTTACGCTGCGCGTGTGTCAGTTGCACATACAATTAACCCGTGCGGACGTTTACCGCGTCCACGGTGGTCGTCAAAGGGTCGGTTGAATCGTTTGACGACGTGTAATTAATTATTAACGCTGCTACCGTCAGCCCGAGCCTTGAACTCGCGACGTCGATCATCCCCGAATACGTTCCGTGGAATAACCACGGCTCGAATTTCAAATCAAAATACGATTTCGAATTCGGGGATAACGAAAATTGGGATAAAGTGTTCGATTTGATTTCCAGTTCTTTTCCCTTTCTACGTTTATTTGAATGAAGAAAGTTTTCGTATACGATTTTTTTTTATCCGTGAAATGAATTATAACGATTGCGTTTGTCACTTGAAGTTGGAATTTTTCAATAATTATATTTATTTCCAAATTACGGCTATAATTACGATTTTTTGCCTTTCAATTCTGAATAACAATTCTAATTTTCAATTCGAGGATAACGAGAAGCGTAATGCGGTGTTAGATTTGATCATCGTTTCTTTCTTTTTTTTTTTTACGATTTCATTATAACAGGTTTTTTTTTTTGCAAATTCAACACTCGCGAATGGGGTTTTGTAATTTGCAAAAGAAAAAGATTGCCATAACATTTGTATTTAAAAGTTTTGTAACTAGAATTTTTCTACACCATAATTAATTTCTAAGTTACAATCATAGTCACGATTTTTTGCCATTCAATTCCGAATTGTAATTGTGATCGGTATTATTTATTTTTTTTTTTTCCTCAACAGCAGATTACAAAAACTGATTCACGATCCCCAACACTGTTTGTAAATGCTGGATTTTGCGAGTCGAAATTTTTATGTCGAACCACGTGTTTAAAAATACCTAATGCAATATTCGTTTTAATAGAGTAAACGCGAAAGCGAAATGAACAGGCAGAGAGGGAAATTTCAACATTACATTGCATTAACTCTTGATTGGGTTTCCGTCATATTCATCAATATATGTATTTTCCCATGCAGTCCGAAGCGCGTAATAAATTAATGTACATTTCTGCGTTTCGTTGTTAACTTTGTGAAGTTAACTTCGTGTTACCGAAGTAGATTGGTTGATAGATATTTATTACGACACTGAAAATATTCACCAATGAGCATCGAACGTGTGAAATTAATATCCACTTATAAACACATACAGCATTCGCTGTCTCACTGTGTTTCTATTATTGAAAACTGTACTTATCAATACACGCAATAAACGGTCAAGCGATAAATTCGTGCTTCTGAACAATCCGATGAGGGAGACAGGCGAGGTGGAAAAATGCGCGAGAATAGAAATACAAGGTGCATGGATACCTTACAGGAGATAAAGAACGAGGAACGTATTCTTCCGAGTTAGGATTGCGTTACGCGTTGGCAAGCCTGCAGGCGAAGGAATACTCGAGACGCTGACGCGAAAATAAAAATGGTTGGAAAAGCGTAGAGCTGGAGGGATCGGCGTTCCTGCCGCCGCCGCCGAGTTTAGTGTCTTTGAAATCCTTAAAAATGCATAAAACCAGACCAAGAACGCATCTCCGTTAGGTACCAGGTCTACATCTATGCACATTGTATACGTGTTAGAACCACACCTATACGACTATCGCACAAACTATGGAATATAAAACCTTACGTGAACTATCCCGTGCAGCCTGCCTCCAGGTGTTGACTGGATGCTCTCTGTAATAAAAGCCCCGCTCTACGTGTCTCGCTTTCTCCGTACGTAATACGTACGTATGTAGGTAAGCTTTATGCTCTTCAGGCGTCAGCCGACACACATCAAGGTCCGTACTGCACTTCACACCCCGTGAATTTGACATATAGTTACGCTAGTCGAATTTTCAGATAGTTTTCTTTTTTACCGACCGTTCGTCTCTTCCTTACCGGCTGATGGTACTGCAGGAAGTAATTAATACCCGAAAACTGGTCCGAGTGTGGGAAATTTATTTTACATGTACTTGCAAAGTCGTGAAAATAACCGCGAAATTTATAGCTGATAAAAGAATGAACGAGAATAATGCGAGTTGCTGGAAAGGACAAAATTGCTTGACTATGGATTGAAAAAAGCTCTGGAATAACGAGGCATTGCATTGTTGGCAAAAATATGCATTCGAGTATTGTATGATTGATGAAAATTTGCAAAATTAGTCAACACCGATAGATGATTAAATTAGTGATGATTAAATTTAGTTTGTTCACCAGTACGCAATGATGCTTGAATGAAAAAACGCCTTCTTTAAATATTCAACATCGAACAAAAAATATCCGTTGCTGATCGTCGTATCCATTCGGTATTGTGAAAAAATTTTGCAAACCTGTCAACGAACTGCTCAACAATTTATCTCACCGATAAATTGTTCAAGAACATCAGTCAAATTCCGGAATAAAACTTTGTTTGGAATAATCCTCGGTATACGATTAACGTACATTTTTTTCCTCAATGTGAATATCGCTGTTGGAAAAAATTTGAAAAACTTTCAATTTCCGGAACTGTGGTCTAAGAATTTATCTCTAAAATCCGAAAGCAGCTGCGATTCAGGCGAGTCTCGAAAAGCGGATGAAAAAGCTCTGAAATGTCAGGATCATCGAGCGACCGGAAGCGAAATAAAATTCGAAATGCACTTATTACACCTGAATTAAAAATACATCGTAGGCTAACAGATCGAATGGTTTCAGATTCCACCCAGAACGGACTTGAGTTCCGAACTATTTTCCAATTCTTATTACCTTCCGACATGTAAGGGTGTAAAAGCACCGCGCTTCACCTCCTCGAATTCCATTTTCTTCGCTTTCAGAAGGGTAGTTTAAATTCCGTATACAGAATCTTTTCACTGCTGTTTGAATTTGCAGCCCCAAAGCTTGCGAGCTTTCACCCCTGGTCTGGTCCAGCCTTATGCTATACATGTTTCGAGGAACATTTGTTTCCGGGATATAATAGTATTTATTTCTCTTTTCTCCCCATTATTTCTTCCACGATTTCACACCTCCTTTATCAACCCTTCGCGTAGCCAGCTGTTGCAGTCTCTTTCGATATCTCCACGGAGCCCCGACAACGACCCGGTAAATACATATATCAAATCGTATTTACAGAATTTGACAGGAGCGTTGTCACTTCCGGAAAGATGATATACTCCTCGCATTCCGCTCCGGTCTTCTGCCACCCTTCAGACGTCGAAACACCTTTTCGTTATTTCAAATCGTTGGGCAACTCAACCTACATTCTCGCAACCATTATTTTTCCCATGATCTAAATCATGAAAAGATGAATAACAAAGTCATAGGAAAGGAAAACGTGGACGAGACGAAACAGTGAAAAATGTTTCATACGAAAAGTGTATCAGGTGTTTTTTTTTTTTCAAATAGGATTGCGTTTTTTACATTCACCCTTCTCAATAATCGACTCATATTAAATTGACGAAACCCTCCTGATTGATAAAACGAAACAGCATTAAAATGTGTCAACTTTCCTCGATGTCTCTTTCAATTTTTCAGTTCAACAAACGTCATCAACAATCTTGGATAATTCTTGACCGTGAAATATTCACCACTTTGGAATACATGGAACACAGCCCACATACGCAGTGGACTATAATTTATTTGTACTCCGAAATAGGTGTTACTTATGTACGCGTACAGTATATATATATATATATATATATATATATATATATATATATACATATATATATATATATATATATCATAATCTCAAAGAGATTATCATTAGGCGAAGGATCGAGTTGGAATGCGAGATGGCAGAGTAGATTTCTGAGTTGAGAATCTTGGCACAAAGGGACTACGACGTCGGGGGCTGTTGGAGGTAATGATAATAACAATAATGAGGGGGTGGCGAGGAGGGGCGCGTGTATAGCCCGGGAAGGTATATAAACGCTTAGCACCTACGCAAAACTTGCTCGCTGTACGCTCACTAACACAGGGACGCAATGATTAACCCGAAAGCTTGCTAGCCCATGCGTTAGCAGAGCCCAAAGGTATGAGATATAATCGAGAAGGAGTCACACGGCCCATTCAAGAGTCTCGACGCAGTTCAGTTTCGAGAAGGCTCAATTCTCGCTCAACGATCATTGTGCCCGATTTTTGTACTGGGTTATATGTGTATAAATATAATAATAACACGCGCAGGTTTCTCGTTTTTATTATCGTACTGTTTTTGTCGGGTGAATGTAAAAAACAGTGGTGGACTTTGGATGAAAAATTGAATTTTTCACTTCAAATCACAAGCCGTGTTGTTGAAAAACCAGAGAAACAACAAAATCCGAGGCCTCTCGAAGAAGGTAAGCTGCTTAACAATACTATGTCTAAATTTCAATTAGATCGGTTCAATCGTTCTTCGAATATCGTCATCATTGCAAAATATGTCACCGTGTAAAATGGTCGACGTTGTTGTTAATGACACTACTTCACACTGATTGATTCCAATGAAAGAAAGATGTCAACGAAGCTGGATCTACCCGATCGAACGAAATAATTGGTTAGACGTAAGACATGAATTCTCAAAGTTTGCCAACTTTTTAGGCCGTCTACTCGTATAAAACTCGAAGCAGACTGTGAGTGCATGGTTGTCAGCGCGAGTTTTCAACTCAAAATATTCCGTAGGGCGCGGGGTGGGGGAAGGTGGAGCGTCAGTCGGTCGCCAGCTCTCGAGGGCAACGCATGGTTATGTTTCCTGCGTCTTGTCACGAAATTGAGCGATTCCAGATCACAGCGAGCTTGAGAATGGTTCAAGCGAACTTTCGCGGTTTATGACAAACGCTAATTAATCCTCGGCATACTCAGCGTTCTTGTTTGAGCGCGGACAAAGGCCGCGCCTTAACACCAGCACGCCATCCATTCAAAATCCCTGGGAAAATTCGTCTTGTAGCTCAGCGGAACCCGAGATGCAACCATAGACAATGCTACTTCGGTATCATTGAGATTTCAAAAGACGGGATCTCCGGACACGCGATACTCCCGCGATTCATGCGCGGATTCAAACTTGCTCCAAATTGCAATTTGAGTGTTTAATTATTCAGGAACAAGTTTGTCTGTCAGGCGATGAGGATTAGGGAAATCTGGGCGACGATTGTTCTCTGAAACTGTACAGTAGTCGCTTCATTTCCTACACAGCGCTTAACTGATCAGGCTTGAAAATCCGGTATTATCATCAGGTGAACAAAATAGAGGATCAATGTTCCCGACAAATATTGATTAATTTATACCGAATATAATCGACTGGTTTCCGATATCGGTGTTCGTTATTTGTCCGACTTGTTTTACGTACTCGACCAATTTCTCTGCCGACGAACAATTCGAGACGAAGTCAAAATCGATGCCAACGATTCGGCTCCCTTTCCACGTATTTTGCGTTCTCGCACGCTTTGAAAATACTTGTCGCGACAATTCTCGCGGGGAGGAGTAATTTCAAAGAAATATGTTGACGATTGTTCCCCGTGTTGAATTGATCCAATTGTAATTGGAATTATTAGGGTTCCCGGACTAGACGTGTACACCCACATCCCGGTAACAAGCAGTTCATTGTTCACGATTCTAAGACAATGGTACTTTGCGTCGTGGAGAACGAGCTGTGTAGACTCGGTTATACAGAGAAGGTACACAAGACACATGTACCGCCTAACCTCTTCTCTTTCCAAGGCGTGATTCACCGCCCTTCCAACTCCTCCAGAGCTGAACAGTAGCTGGGTTCATAAGGCGCCTCCACCCACCTAATTAAGCGGTTTCACGTGGAGTCGCGAAATTTCTAGCTCGAGAAACAAAAACATCATGAATGTGTTAAACACAAAATTATCGACTCAATTGGATACCCGAAGAGTTGATATTGTAAATTCCTGCTATCTCGTACCGTGACCATCAACTCCCAGAGGTTTCATTTTATTCGTTCCGACTTTTCCGACCCCCGCGGCATTTTCCAATTCTCACAAACTCGACAATTGCTTTCATATCTCCGGGGACTTCACCCTCCTATTTTTTTTTTTTTTTTTCATCCCCAGTTGTGTTCTAGTTTTCATATTATTTATACCGTCGAACGATTCCCGCTTGTCAAACCTCTCTGTATATTCCGATCTATGCACCTACACAATATTTCCAACCAAATATTCTGCTTACACGCAAAGCTAAGCTAATCAAAAAACTGCACCACTCTACCGTTTTGACCACAATATCTGCTCCACGCCATGATACAAATTAGCGTGAAAAATTCATCAGATATACACGTTCGTTCAGTCTGATTAATTAGCTGCAGGTGAGTGTCAGTTTTTTGCTGGAAAAGAAAAAAAAATTATAATTAGCAGTGAAAACATTCAGCTGTGAAAGCGTCATTATTAATTAACTAAAATCGTTCGACTCTTTGGTGGGTTGTGAGAGTGAGCTTTGAAAAATCGGCAAAATGCAGTATTGCAGTGTTCGAGCAGTTTTTTTTTTTTCTTTTTCCTTTCATCTTGTTCTTCAAAAATGTTCAAAGTCCGGAAACGGGCTAACTTCTGAAACTTCCTGTATAACAAGCGTATGAAAATATTCGATGATATATCAGACCAGCTTCCGGGATGAGTTTTTATTAATTATCGCGGTGTCGTATCTCCTTGGATCTCTTTTCACTCCCGTTCTTTTCATTCTTTTGTTGAAACGTTGATGGTGGGCATTATGCCGAATCACAATACAAAAGCGAGTTGTCCAAACAGACCGAGTTATTTAAGCGTTATATTAATATAAAATATGTCCCCGGGAAAATTTATCATCGGTATATATATATATATATATATATAAGGTGCAATACATTTTGTATACGAAACGTGAAGATCGCCAGCGAGAATTTGCCCGCGAAAATTACAAAGACGGAAGTGTTGAAGGTGAAAAAATGGTATGTAAAATGAGAATAGGAGAAGGGGAAAATATTACCGAAGGTTCTGGCCCAGACGGGCGACTCATTATTTTGAAGAATGAAATAGGCGCAAAAGTTGCAGGTACGGGAGCGTACGAAACTCGGGAACCACACCAAGTCCTTTCCCTGGTTCATGGTGACGAGAAACCGGCTCGATGCACCCTCTCAGGGTTGACAAATCGTCCGGGAAATATCGCCCGCACCTTTTATTCAAAATCCCTGCTTTCGACGTGACAAATAGTTGGCGTGATAACCCTGCACGACCTAACAGCCCAGCCTAACTGCATCCAGGGGTTAGCAAAAAGGTGTACCTTTTATCCTAGTCTCTTTCTCACTCTCCGCCTTTTCGTATACTTTTTTGCCACTAAATCAGCTCGCTCTCTGTAACTTCCCGCCCCCGGGACGCCGAGGGCTTCAGCTTTATTCCCTCGGGAATCCAGTTCGTGTGAAATTATTTCGCTAGTAGCTGGGGTTGACCTTGAGAATGGCAAAAAAAAAAAAAAAAAAAATGGAGAAGAACAAAACTGCGAAACAGCGTCCTTGAAAGGCGTATCCCAGGATACTTTGTGGCTCGCACAGAGCAGCGTGATTAATAACCTGAGAGAAGTGGACAGCGACAGGTGTCCCTTGGAGACGGTCGACTGGATCTGTCAACCGGACTCATTCGCACCACCAGAAGGAGTTGGTTGGTTACTTACACCATAAGTGTTACAGACACGCGGTACAGTGAGTCGATGTTTACGCCAAACTAGCAGCCCTCTACATTTGCAATCCATTATCGACGCTACGTTATCGTTGTTCTTACTGCTAAAAGCGTTATATTATTCTGGTCGTGGGTAATTGAGTTGTCCAAATGACGTGATATACAATCGATCAATATCGTTCCACAACGAAATTAACCGATTCCCGCTGTTCGATCCAGGATCTACAAGTGTGGATGATGACTTTTCAAAAATGGTAAGGGAAATTGTTCGGTACATAATTTTCATCACTTCCAATGAACTGGCGAACTGAAGTCGAATAGATGATAGTGATTTATACCTAAGGCACAAGGTATCAAACGGGATTTATTCAAACTGTAGTCAGACAGTGTGGACTTGGACTCGAGGAAGAGATGCTCGAGGGATGTCCGTCTGTCCATCAGTCAGCTGGCTATTGATCCTCCTCGATAGTCCGAGCCGCTAGATCGATATCTCGAATCATTATATCCTCTTTGAGCGTTGTCAATTAGGGGTATATATTTACGGTTGTAGATCACGAGGTGAAGCGGATATGCGGAATTATTCTCACCCTTGCAAAGTCTTGGTCTTAAAATTTACAATTCACTCGAGGGTCGCCATATTCCTCTGCTTATTTGGTTATGAGATTAATTTGGAGTTTTCGCAAATCGTTATTACTCCTTGTAAGCTTTCTTCTGCATCGGAAAACTAGGGTGCAGACCTTATACGCCTAATTAATGATCGTAGTAACAGGGGTCACCTGCGCCAAGCCTGTAGTATTATAACGGTCAAGGGTTATTGGATACAACAGTATAACGTAGGTCAGACTTTGATAGGATGATACCGTTTTGATATTTCATATTCCTGCATTGATAATCAGGGTATTATTAGTCTGAAACTGCGTTATACCTGTGATTCAATTAGAGAAAAATTTCAGTATAGTGTTAAATTACGTGGCAGCTTCGTGATATGTAAAGGGTGTCCCAAAATTCAGGCAAAATTTGAATTTCGCGCCACATGCGTGGTAAAATGATTCCACCAAGAAACAAAAGATGACCTAACAGCTGACAGTTCAGGGTTATTAAAAATGGAACGCTGCACGAAGGAACAACGCGTTTTCATTGTTGAGCAATATTTTTTAAATAATGAAGGTTTGGTACCTACAGTTCGCAATTTTCGTACAAAATATCGTCGGAATAGCGATGTGACTTCATCAACTGTGAAGAGATTAATAAAAAAATTTAATAGCGCTCCGTTTTTAATAACCCTGAACTGTCAGCTGTCGTGCAGTCTTTTGTTTCTTGGTGGCAACATTTTACCGCACAAATGGCGCTAAATTCAAATCTTTCATGACTTTTGGCACACCTTTTATTTTTGAATCATTGAACCTCGCTAGATATGTTGATGTTATACCAATATACCAATGACGTGCACGTTTGTCTACAAGTTGGTTATAGTTGCCGGATATTATATCCAATAATTTAGATTCACAGCGGGATATATATTACTGAATTGCTCTATTATATTCTATAAGTACTCGACGCATACTACACGGATAATAATTAGTTGCCCGAAGACGCGGATTAATCGTAGTGAATTCCTGCTGAGCTGTGTGCAGTCTTCGAATCGTCGATCCACCCGATCTGTATACCAATACGGAACGAATTATCAGTCAAATTTTTTATCTCACGTTATTTGTTCCGAGGCGGTATGAAGTTGAAGCAAAAAAGAAGTCGGATCAAAATGAAGAGACGTAAAATATCGTACGAAGATCATGAAGTTGATCGAGTCCAATTTAAATAAATAAAACTGATCTCGATGATACAGAGAAAATCGAAAATCCAATTAGTTATTGTTCTAGAGAAACGTCGATAATGTTCAATTGTGTTTTTAATACCAAAAGTGAACAACTTTTTACAAATATAATGAATGCGCAACTACGCAATCATTTCGAACCTCAAGTGATTAACACGAGACTTTGGAAAAACGCCTTATCAAAACGTGTTACATAATTATGAAATACCTTTTATCAAACTTAATAGTGTGTCTGATCTGCAAAAAATTGTTCATATTTTTCCCTTTTTCGCGCATCGCTCTCGATCGGATATCGTTTTCAAAGCCTTGACCATAAAATCGTGTATCCTCAGGCTTTTAGCGTAGACTGTATACTCAGCATCATTAAAGAATTACCCGAGGGTAATTTGTCAAATGATTTTGTGTATCGACCGGTCGGTTATTACCGATCGAGCAGCCCGTACAAAATGGATACAAAACACCGCGACTACACAAATGCACTCAGCGCGCAGCCGCGTGTGTATTATAAAGTTGCGGAAAGTCGATTCTAACCTATCTATCTGTGATATTCTGGAGAGCATGCTTGTAGCTCAGGCTGTTGGCAGGCCGCTCGGCGCAGCGGTTCTGCAAATGTGTATGAAATATAACAATTTATAAACCTTATCCTCGCGGTTCTTTCCTTTCTTCCTTAACTCCCATACCTGCGGATAAAATTTTTCCCCTCGAGTTGTACATACACCTATCCGTGCCCGTGCAGCTATGAACCTGGCGGCCGCCTTTCATCGGGGTAATAAACAACGAGTCGTGTGTTGTTATTTACATTTTACACCGTTTTAATATACGGAACCAAACGAGCACGCGTCGATATACGTTCCCCCATAGTTCAAATCGATGCGAGCCGATACAGGGCGATTCATTTCAAACCCTGCATCAATCAATGCGCGTTACCCTGATCAATTAAAGCATCGCGATTTCGAAACTTGACTTATTCACTCGGCTCGAGAACTGTTTAAAAGATTGCGTAACTGATACCGGGTAGTTTATTTTTCACTGTTTCCACGAGTATTGCGAGTATTTTTTTCCCCGTTTCTCGTATCAATCAACGTTTCAACTTAATTTCGATGACCGAGGTTATGTTCAAAATGGCGGACCTATATCGTTTCTCCGATTCAGCTTTTTGCATGGTCTAAAAAATTCGACTATTGACTCGACTTGAGAACTACTTTCAAGATCGCGTAATTGAGCTCGGAGAGTTTATTCTTCACTGCTATTCTTTCTCTATTCACAGAAAACAGGATATAAAATACCGCGAAATGTTTCACAGAATTTCAGGCCTTTTCCAACACGGTACAATGTATCGTATATTATTTACTCTTGTGCCATAGAAATGTGGCGGATTCGTGATCTTCGTGACGTCGAGATTGAACGGTACAACATATGCATATATATACAGGTAGATATTGCACGCGAGTCGGTGGACATGTACACGAGAATTCGCAGGGACAAATCGGTGAAATACGTGCATCGTACGTACATTCGTAGAGGGAAATACAAGCCAGGCTTATATTTCAGGTATATGTGAATATACGTACACACCATAAATATGTAACAATAGGCGAGCCATGGAAATTCGCATCCTGTTTGCTGATCTCGGATGGCGGAAGAATGCGCGATACAGAGTCGAGATGGCTGCCAGACAACTCGTGCAGGGTTGATGAACGCCCCTTTTATTCATTCGATAAATATTCGGGTCACCCATATTCTTCGGCAAAATATACGAGCGACGAATCGCCTGAACGAAACTCATTCGTTGTTTTTTACACCCAAATGATTTCCGATCTACGAATTTATTCCTGCAGTTCTTTGTTTTTCGGTTTATCGCTCTCTGCAGGTCACATATTTTGCTTTTACAATTTCCACCAGCAATTTTTTTTATTTATTTATTTTTTTTTTTTTTTACCTAAATAAGCACAAAATTTATAACGATAAAAAATTTGCTTGATAAATGTTTTTCCAACAATCGATAACGCTCGTGATGAATTATTGAAATCGCGTTGGTTAAAAATGAATGAATTTGGATAAAATTTTGAAATATTGTATTTCAAAGAAAGATCGTCAGATATTTCACAGACTAATTTTTATTTTCAATGTGTTTTCGAGTAAAAATCATCATAGCAAGTGAAATGTAGAAAAGGATTGAGCGAAATTATTAAAAGAAAAAAAAATGCTGATGAATTGAAAAATTCTAAAATTTTGATTAATCGGTTAATCGAAATTGCAATCAATCAGAGTCTACGATCAGTCTGTAAATCGCTTAGCCCCGGTCTAAACTCACCCAATAATCAAACTTGGACCGGATTAATCCCGTCAATGGTTCCTTCTTCGAGAGAGAAGAGAGCAGCAAAGCGGATAGCAGTAAAAGATACAAGCATCGGAGGCTGAAGTAAGAGGAAGAGGCAGTAAAGCGCGTCGTTCAACTCCCCCGAGATTACTTCTGTAATTAAGAGGTCCTGCAGCGGCTCTGTGTCCCATTAGTTTCATTTAAATTCCCACGGCGTGCTCGCATTTACTAATCACCAATAATAAGAAACATACTGTGCGAATTCTAAGGCTTTATTCCGTTCCCGACAAACTCGCTCCCCCATGGCGGATCTGCACCGGAAACTACATAATAATTTCGAGACGAGAGGCCGCCTCTCTAATTCTTCTTTAATTCAATTCGTTGTTCAAACGCAGCCATTTCCCGTCTACCAACTTCTTCGTCGACACTTTAGAGACGCGATTGTGAAATAAAATTGTTTTCTTTCAATCTCATCCGATTTTCACAATTTATAGAACAAGTGTTGTACGTGTATTATAGTGTGTTAGAAAATTGGTTGGAAGATGAAAAAAAGAAACAACTTTTAACGCTTCGAATAGAGCGCCCGTTAGTTTACTAATTTAGTAAACCTCTGGGTAAGGAATTGACTTCGGTTGTTACGTTGACGATTTTCGTCTCAACCAAATCTTTACGATAAAATATTAATTCACGATGAGTAGTGAGCGTGTTGTGAAAAAAGCAAAATTTCTCTCGGTATCTGAATCACAACAAAATTGAAGGTTCATTTAATTTATCGACAAATATATTTTACAAACAAATGAGAACAAAACTGCTAAAGCAGAAGAATCTAATTTGGCGAAGAACGAAACGCGAGATATTTTTACTGACAAGTTCTTATATATCTTCATTTATGTTTAAAACATTACGGTTTTGTTATATACTGTGTGTAAAAAACACAATTCACATGATTTGATCGACATGATTTGTACGGTAAATAAAAAAAGAAATTGTGAACATCGTAATGAAGAAAAAAATGAAAAAAAAAAAACAGGCATTATATAATAAATTGGCAATATGTGACAAAGTTAAAAAGAAAAATCACTTCCTCTTTTTATCCTCGTGGGCGAAACACGTTTAGAGATCGTTCTTCAACAAGGATTATAGCGTACAATGTACGTCACATACGTCTGACTGTATAAGAAAAAGAGAGACGTCTCACTTGAGATACATTGATTGTGATTCAGGTCGATCCGAGGCGAAAATAAAAACCTTTGGCAAAATGTATAAATAATATTGAAATTGAAGGGAACCTGTTTGTCGACCGATTCGCGGTTACACGCGAAATGTATAATTTTCAACTATAAGTAGTCGCTATGGAAAATCCGCGTGACGAATTATTCGATGTCGTATTTACTATCATTATTTATCAATTCGATTTTCGTTATAACCAGTTCAGTGAATTACATTTTCTCACGAACGCATAGATATGAAAAAATTTTCACTCACGATTTCTAATTCCAATTCAATAATACGTATATCGTTGATACGGTTATATCTAGAAGAAAGAAAGAAATAATATTCAATTCTAATTCACGATACAACCGAAAAAGAAACTGCAAAAATGAAAAGGATAAAAACCTTGCTCGATTATTCGATTTGCATAATAAAAATCTCTCTCTAAAATTGATCCCAATTCATGAGAGGAAAGATTTGCGAAATGTGAAAGGGTTAACGTTCGGAACGATGGGAACTGATCGATTCGACGACACTCAACGGGCGTTCAGAAATCGTTCAAGATGATCGGACATCAGTTTTAGAGGCTGAAAAACGAAGAAGAAAACCCAGCGGGGATGGAAAAGGGAAAAAGATTGGCGCGGTAAAAATCATCCCGATTGACACTGTCCGCGACCTCGGGAAACGACGCCCGGATTTTATCTCTCCCCAAGTATATACACATATACATACATACATATATACATATATTGTACATATGTGGTCATATGGTGAAAAAAGTTTAAAAGATTCACTTTTCCAAAAGACCTGAGATCGGCCTCGTAACGTCTCGACGACGCCTTTCATCCCCGTCTTACACACCACGTTTTTCCTACACGGCGATGATAGACGGCTTATCATCCCCCCCATCACTGAAGGAATAATATCTTCACCGACACGAATATATTTTCTTGCGACATGGCGATAGGTGGCGGTTTTTTTTTCTTTTTTTTTTCCCGACCCCTTTTCACACCGAAAAATGATCGAGATTTTAGCATTTTCGAAATTTAAACTCGAACCTGAATTGAAATGAGGATAAACTCGAGAAAATTTGGAAATTTCGTTGAAATTTCAGCGGGATTTTCAATCTATAAGCAAAGAGAAAGAAAAAGAAAAACGTCACAACACGAAGTGACAGATATAAGTGGTTCGGTTGAATTTCCGGATCTACAGACTGTCGTTTTGTTACCAAAAACTTTCTGATATTTTCTGCGAGTAAAGAAATTTAATATTTTTCTGATAATGCAGATTAAGTCAAGAATCATCGATTTCAAAATCGCTGAAACCACACGGTGTGAAGAATGTCATTTGTTTTGTAGTGACAAAACAAAAATGTACCACTGTAAGTCATTGTTCAGTGTGATTGACAGCTGTCAATGTTACATATTTTCTGGTAATCGCCTTGGTTTCTTTGGTTTGTTAAATTTTTTCGATCGAATAAGGTGACGACATCAATTTATTGTTCCACGAAAACGTAACTATCGCAATGGTAAGAAAAAAATAAAAATAAAAATTCATATAGTAGCAAATGAAAGATGTTAAACTTTCTGCTTGCGGTTAAAAGAATCAATTTCATTTCGTACAGTTGACTATTTCCATCGGCTTCCGTAAGTAACGACAATGGTTAAGGACTGCGCGGTAACCAAAACTATAGAAATTTCTCTCGTCGCGAGAGAATTGAATGAGGAAAACGGAAATAGAGATACGACAATCTCCCAGGAGAGAGTGGAACGCACGTGCGCTCTCCTTTCCAAGCAAATCGAAGGCTGCTGGAAGCCGGGAGCGTAATTCCCCATAGGGAATTCATACGATGGCGTTGCGCCGCAGGTCTTGTGTACGTTAAGTAAAGCTCGGAGGTTTTTTTAAAGCCGGGTTTTCAAGCTCGGTTCGAGCGACTTAATCCTTCCTCCTGCTACTCCTCCTCCTCCTCCTCCTTGGTGGAAGTTAACGTCCTGGCGACTAACCGGCACACCGTAGAAACTGTGGTGCTGCATCTGCAAGTTGGAAGAGAGAGAGATCTACAAGCGATCTCGGCATCTGCACGGATGGCACACAATGGCGCCCACCCAGCTTCCGTTCTAGTTAGCCGGAGTCGCTTTAGAGACTGAATCCGTAAACAGAATGACAGCTTTGCTGAGCTTGTGGGCGCACGCATGCCTCTTTTGCTCTGTCATGCACGCTCCGCGCAGCGATCAGAGCCGGTTTCATGGGTTCGGGATACTTTACTTCTTACCTATCCACTTATTCCCCTAATGACATACGTACGCCTAGCTCGTTACTACCTTGAGTCCGCTCTTCTGTCTGCTACTTTCCCGGATCTTGTGCAAGACACCTGACTGAAATGAAGGGAGAAATTTGTTCGCGTATCATTGCTCGTTTTGAAAGACAAACCAGGTAAGAGAACATCTTCACTTATTTCGTCAACTCTTTGAAGAGAGCAACAGGACACGTTTACGTAAACACGAGAAGTAATAATTTCTGAAAGAAATCAGTTGCAGGGAATCAAAAAAATATTCAAAACCTGATCGGTTCTCCATCATCATTTTTTTTTTTTGAGTAAAACGAAATCCAATTTCGTTAAAATTGATCAATCCATTTTTCAGTCGTCGTTGGGTAAGAACATTTTCATTTTTGCCTGTAACTCAGGAAGTTTTTCAAAATCGAATCAGTTCAGAGTCTGGAAGAACCGCGTCGATTGAGACTGAGATCGTTGAAATCCGATTATTGGTTCTCGAGATATAGTCGGAAAAAGAATTGATCACACTCACTGATACGTTCATTTGAAAATGGTCGGAGGTGACTTTCGACTAGTCTTAAAAAGAAACTCAAGTTTTCATTCAAGATGTAATTGTATAACGACTCCTTCCCTATTAGAAAAGTGAGAAGCTAAAAGATGTTGGAAATATAATAATCCAATGAGAAAGAGCGGCTAACTATGAAGATAGACTCAAGACACAGACTGAGTTGACTCTCTATAATAGATAGTTTTTATTCTATGGTCTTCGTTTCTGGAGCTATGTATACATACCTTGTTGTAACTGACGCCATCATTAAAGATAAAGTAGAAGCTATGCCAGTTGTATGAAGTTCTGTTTTATTTATTTTTTTTTTTTGTTATCTTTGCAATAAAGAATCGTCAGCTGACTCAACTTGAAAGGAAGTTTCGTCGTCGAACGTATTCGATGTTTTGTAATACTGTTATAGAATCATTAAAGGTCCCGACTTATCATCAGAGAGACATGCCTCATCGAATTGTCGATGAGAAATTGCCCTTCGCTGCGAACTGGTGGTTACCAAGAATCCGACCGATGCGACCTTCTAACCTCCAAAAGTCACGATTTAAGACGATCTCCCCAGATGACGATAAGTCATTGAGACTCCAAGGAACGACCTGCTCCCAAAGCAAGTAACTCTCCAGTTCCAGCGACTACGCGATAGCTTTTCACGCTCTGGAGTCGTGGATCAATTTTCGTCTAACAAGTGTCAGGGAGAACGAATCCCGGAGCATAGAACCACGTAGACGGAATTTAGACACAAGAAAGATACGCATGCAGCAACGGAAGTGAAGAGAGTAAAAGGTTTCCTTCTTCTTCCGCAGCTGGAACAGTTCCTTTTCTCTATTTCACCCCGTCCAGTTTTCTCTTTCCTACAAGTTCGTGAGCCGACTTCGACGTCGATGCACGAACCCTTTGCACCAGTGATTTGAAGGTCTTTGAGCATCGGGTGCATCTCGGTTATACGGAAGCGAAGGAGTCGGAGTACCGAGCAATTGGCGGCGTGGTTCAGTGCCAAAGAGTGCAACTCCTTCCTTCTTTCCTTCCTTCGTTCGCTTCCTTTCCAGCTCCCTTGGGAAAAATTCTCTCTTTTTCTCTCCTTGCGCCGTGTTCTTTCTGTCTTCCTGCCGCTCGGCTCCTTAGGGCGCTAGTGTTGAAGCTACTACCTGCTCGACTGCAGTCAGCATTTTTCCACGAGCCAAGCTGCTGCAGGTACAACGTATGTACTTTTCCCCGCAACAATCCCTGGGCAATAGTTGTTACCGGAGGCATGCATGCATCCTCTTCCAGGCAGCCCAGCCCCCGTTTTGCCCCCTAAGGACCCGTCGACGATGCCAGAGACGATATTCCTTACTTACGCAATCTACCGTCGGGGAAAATCTCAACGATTCCAAATACTGCCGGCTGCCGTAACGTGCGCTACGAGTTTCAAGCTGATCTGAATTCTGAATAAGAAATTATCGACACTTTTTCTTCATTACCGACCGAGTGAATCGTCACTTATCCTTACCGTTATTAAAGCCCACGTAGCACTGGTGCCAAAATACCCCAATCCGAAACAAAACTATCCGAAAAGTTTATCGTTCCGTGCGAAAATAACTCTCGAAAATCGGTTTATGCGATAAATGATAATTCAATTATAGGAATATGATTTTATTGCAATTATTGTTGCGTAAAACAAAACTTGTATGATGTAGTCAAAACAAGTGACATTTAAAATTTCAAAAAGAATTCAAAGTGAACGCTCTTGTTGATGATAATTTTATTCTTTTTTTATTTCCTACGTATTTTGAAAAATACGTTGCTCACGAACGTGAGAATTCGATTAATTCTGAATATCCAAATCTTGTAACACAATAAGTAAAAAAAAGGTATTGACAAAAAAACGGTCTAAAAAGAAATTATACTAAAAAAAATATATATATATATAATCATAAAACATTAGTGAACAAATACAGCAGAGTAAAAATTTTTACATTTTCATACGAGAAGTGTGCAAAGGAGGATTTAATAAAATCCGACTAAGGGAGAGAGAAAGTAAAATGATCGAATTGTTTGACGGGACGGACGGACATTAAAAGGATTTCAGTATAAAGCAAGGAAATGTATCGTGTCGTTCTACAAACCTACAACCACCGATGAATAGAATCACGTGTAGGTATAAATATACCGATACATAGAGAACAAACTATGCTAGGAACTACATTCTTTCCGTCGATATCAACCGCTTTGTAATCGTTTATATGTAAGTACAGGACTGTCTATGTATGCGGATGTATGTATATGTACGGTACGATCATAGTCCCGGTGATCGCTGCAGCAGGCTTTGAGTTTCGAGTTTAGAAAGTATAGCTATGTAGGTATCACAGGGCGCCCCGTATCTCTATATTCTGAAAGGAATTGATTGTATTCAAAGATAGGCGAGGCATTGAAAGGCGGCCGAACATCAAAAGCTCGACAAAGAGAATCTCATAATAAATTTAAAACCGATCGAACTGCTTAAGTACCTATATTAAATGAATAATATTATTTATATCCCCCCTTTTATAATAATTCAGTATACCTGAGTGTAGTTTATACCTATAGTATCGACGATCCAGCCTTACAGGTCGTTACAAAATCGGTACTTTAAAATCGGTGAAACTAAATTTGCGAATGACAAGTTTTTTTTTCTTTTCAAAGTTTGGACCAAGGTTCGATCTTAAGTCCGAGCTAATTCTGTGCCGATTAATCGATCAATCGCACGAGACTAGTCCGAACACTTGGAATTTGAATACTTGAAAAACTCTCTACGGAAAAACGAATGTATTGTGGTCTGTTTGCTAATTTCGTTCTGCTGTTTTTTTTTTTTTTTATTGATTCTTTTCCGACATCATTGAACTACTACTTAAACAGGAGAGTCGGATCGTTTATGTAATATCATCTTGAGCAGAGATCAGGACCATCGCGCACGAAATGAACGCTGATGTCTTTATTTACGGCGGTTGCAATGATCGTTTGTAATTAAAATAGTAAGATTAATGCCGGCTCGCATCGCGGAGCAAATTGAACATTTATACACGTGTACCTGTCGGACCCGCAAGACATAATGGCCTGGGCACAGGTTTGCACTCGGCCCTAAATGGCAAAGCAAAGCAAAGCCAAGCACCATTATACGAGCTGTGAGCGTGAGTTCGCAGCCTGGGAAGTGAGAATATACACGGGTATCATCTTATTTGTATCCATGCATGCACACCGTGTCGTAAATTACTAAACTGCACAGGGACGCGGACGGAAACTCATCGGTATTCGTTCTTCTTCTTTTTTTTTTGTTTAAATTTTCATTCGCTTGCACTCTCTCCTTCTCCCCTTTTTAATCCTTTCAATTACAGTGGTATGCTCAATGTTCCACCTCAAAAAATTTCATGTCCTAGCATTATCACAGTTTATTTATACCTTGGATTTAGAAATTGTCAATTTCTAGCTCCAGATTCGTGATCAACGAACTGAAAGGCCTCAAGTAACAAGTTTCGATCAGAATCGTAGAATTTTTATAGTTTTTTCGATTTCACATCCGCCATATTGGATCCGCCATCTTGGATTTAGAAATGATCAAATTCTGACTTCAGATTCGTGATCAGCGACCCCAAAAAGCCCCATATAATAAGTTTCAGCTAGAATATTCGATTTTTGATCATTTTTTCGAATTTACATCCGCCATATTGGATGCGCCATTTTCGATTTAGGAATGATCAAATTCTGTCTTCAGATTCGTGATCAGCAGCCCCAAAAACCCCGGGTAATAAATTTCGCCCAGAATCATCGAATTTTGAGTTTTTTCGATTTTACATCCACCATATTGGATCCGCCATCTTGTATTTAGAAATTGTTAAATTCTGGTTTCACATCCGTGATCAGCGACCCCAAAAAACCCCATATAATAAGTTTCAGCTAGAATATTCGATTTTTGATAATTTTTTCGATTTTACATCCGCCATATTGGATCCGCCATTATCGATTTAGAAATGATCAAATTCTGACTTCAGATTTGTGATTAAAGCGACCCGAAAAATCCCCGAGTATCAAAATTCAGGCGAAAGTATCGAGGTTAAAAATGTGTGACCGAAAGGGTCGAATATATTTCCGAAATTGATCGCAACACGTCGAACGAACGATGGATCATAGGGCGAAGACGGAGCGCCGGAAAAGGGTTGAAATACTCCGGAGGTTAGGTTTATAATTGGCCACTTAGGGCTAAGAACCTATAAATCCTTTTCCTAGGCCTATCTATCTCAGGTTTCTGTCCTCGCGCCGCATCCAACCTCTCGAGCGTCAGGATACGTACGGTTATACAGGTGCCTAGTGGCTCGTAATTCATAGTTACATGAGTTACAGCATCGCTCGCTCGCTCACTCAACTGGCTCCGGGAAATCTCCCGTGGGTAAGATAGGGGAAAATATGAAACAATTCCTTGGAGAAATAACAGCGCCGCTCCATGTGTATACACGTATACATATATCGTAATTCGGTCGGCGGTATTTCAATCAATTACGCGCTTTTTAGCACCCCTAATACCGGGCTTTGAGAGCAGCGGTGAACGGCTCTCGAGTCCTCCCGGATTATAAGAAAGCTGCAATTAAGCTCGATCGTGCAGGGAAAAAAAAAGCCCTTTAACGTTAGCAAATTTCTCCGCAACTTGGGCGACTCGACTTCACCGGTACTTGGCGAAAATCCCCGCAGAGAAGTGAATTACAAAAGGAGCGAGGAGGCTCGAGTGTTCCACGGAACTGGAAGGGGTTTCAGGCCTCTGGGTCGACTGCATACAACATTTCTACTCAAGGGTAAGAACAGAGAGCCAAAAGTGCTTCGTATACTCTCCGAGGGCTATTGTTATCCGCAAAACTGTTCCTGCCTTTCAAATGTCCCGCCACCTTCAAAGCGAGCAAAGGATTGAGCTTTAACTTTTGTTTTTCTTTCTTTCTTTCTTTCTTTTTTTTTTTTATATCACACACGTTTGTTCTCACATCCGCATACGACGCCTCTCAAAGCGCGCTTGAGATCTGATACGAATCGTGAACTAACATTTCCAAGTTAATATTGTCAGCGGTGCTTCCGAAAATTCAGAGCTTGCAGTTGGGTACTACGACCGATTAAACCAGAAATAGTAACTCAAACAATACCGAGGTAAAAATAACCCAACCAAAAATAACCCGAGTTCAAAATAACCGTTGACAAAAATATTGCATTTGAAATTTCATTCAATGTAATTCAATATTTTGTCAATTTTTTATTTATTTCTTGTCGTAGGTCATTTTTGTCTTGAGTTTTTTTTTTCGGAGCGGGGGAGGGATTTTTATCGTGAATTATTTACGTCCGGGTTATTCATTTCCTGGGTCATTTTTACACGGTATGTGAAGGGGGTGCATATCTCCAATATCGAAGTCTACATATCTCAATCGCAAAAACAGGGATCAACAGCCTGATTTTATAAAAAATCCTGAACAAAAACACTGTCACACATTTTCATTTTACGCAGAAATAAAGAAACAGCATTGATTCTACAAATTCCGTGCCATTTCTTTATTTCAGCGTAAAATGAAAATTCCTTGGAGTTTTTTGTTTCAGAATTGTGTGTAGAATTGGGCTGTCAATCTCTTTCTTGTGTTAGAGATATAGAGACTTCGTTTAGTTTCGCAGGTCACCCTGTTACCATCAGTCGATAAGTTAGCGCCCTTCATTTTACCCAAAGAACACTTCACATCGAATTTTCAATCAATTCTGGATAAAAATTTTCTTAAACTACGCATATAATTAGGACGAAAGTTTTTACCATTCAATTATGAATCGCGACAATGGCATCTTGGGATGGACGGATGGATGATTCAGCGGACATTTTCTATTTTTTTTATTCTGAGGTGAAACATTCCGGTCAGTCGTCATCGACTTCAGTGGATGTTAGGAAAGGTGCCAAATCGCGTAACGATTAATAAAGTGTCACTTTGCGACATCGATACCTGCGGGGAAACCGCAAAGTTATTTCACGTTTGTCGGTGAGTCATGAGATTCTAGGCGGCTGGGTTTTACGTATTTAACGCGAAACGACAAATGCGCCGGAAACATTGATACATCTGTCCTCGGATTCTTTGCAGCCTGAAAGAATTATAATTCCACGATCTTGAATGACTCGTAGATTTTTTCTCGACCCGTTGCAATTACCGCAAATAAATTAACAACCTCGCCGAGTAGGTCATCTGAAAAATTAGTCCCCCGTCTTTGGACTCTGATGTTGTTTCGCTAAATGGCGCCGACAAAAAAATGATTTCGACTCAGTGTATCAGGTAACGAATGATCAGATCCTTAAAAATTGTTTTGTCTAAAGTCCACGTCCGTGCTTTCGAACATTCTTTTTATCACTTGCTCGAGATTCTTGGTGAATAACCGGATGTTGGTCCTTCGGTTGATCAAACAGTCGTTTAATTCGAGTAATTGGTAAAAATACACCAAGCATTACATGTCAACTCGATCAGATTTCAGGTTGCAGTAATCGATTGTCTCGGATTTCGAATTTTTGCTCACGTCGCAGAGTTTCATTTTTGAATATTTAAACATTCTTATGACGTCACCTTTTTTAAAAATCTCACAAGTTTCACTTCTTGTTCCGATCACCTCAACATCCGTTCCGCGCTGACGTCATTTCTTCCACTACTTTACTTAGCACTTCGAAGAGAACGGCGTGTCAAAACAAAAAAGAAAACGTAGCATACAAAAATTTCCACCAAATTAAAAATGATGCGGTTAAAATCTGGTCAAGTTGAGCCGAAATTGGTCAAATGGTACTTCTGACAATTATCAAATCGGAAGACTTTTCAGGTAAGAACTGATTAATTCTTGGACAAAAATTGCAAGCGAAAAATATCTCGTTTAAAATTGTCGAAACATAATTCCGGGCACATGGCGATACGTATACGGGAATGAAACGAGCAGTGAAGATAATTCGATGAAAAATCGCGCCGGACAAAAGAAGCCATATGCGCCTTGTTTTTATCCCCACGGAGGCAAGCAATTTTTCTTCCGTTTAAAGGGTACAAGAATTGGTAGGTCTTATCCGACGTATATAGGTATACGTACGAGCCATAAAACACCGGGCAGAGCATCAGGAGGAAAAGTCACAATTACCGTAAGTGCAGAAGAACGGTGGCAGCCAGTCTGCAGCGGCAGAAGCTGGCCGACATGATGTTCTCTCACATGTACGCGTACACATGTAATACACAAATGTGTGTGAAACAGTGTTCGAGTAAAGCCTCGCGTATATAATACACGGTTCGAGTTGGTTTTGCCCGATTTATATGTCATTTTTTATCAGGAACGCCTCGCAGCGAGGAGCCATGCGGTGCAATTTCCGAGGCTGGATTTCACGCTCCTTACTGTGTCTCACATAGTCAGGGAGGCCCTCGGTTCTTCTTTTGCTCCTTAATTTTTTGCGCTTTCCGCATTTTATACAATTTCTTTCTTATGCCGCATCATTTCTCACTCGCCTTTAGCCTGTTAAATACCTTCGGAGCTTGTTATGTCCTATAATCAGGTTCGAGTCCTTCGCAATTTCTTCTGTGAATGTGATTTTATTAACTTTTATTGCTTGCTCGTGATTTCTTATTCATGGTAAATCTTTGGTTCCACCCAAGCCGGACGATCATCACCTCGCAGGTTTATTATTATGCAATCACTTACCGACTGAAAACGAAAAATCCTCGGTCGATAATGTTGATTTTCGAAAACAACTGATTGAACGTACCATTTCTTATTTTTTATTAACTTTTATTATTTGATCGTGATTTTTTATTCATGGTAGATCTTTAGTTCTATCTACGCCGGACGATCATCACCTCGCAGGTATATTATTACGCAATCACTTACCGACTGAAAACAAAAAATCCTCGGTCGATAATGTTGATTTTCGGAAACAACTAACTGAACGTACCATTTCTTATTTTTTATTAACTTCTATTATTTGATCGTGATTTTTTATTCATGGTGGATCCTTATTTCTATCTACGCCTGACGATCATCACCTCGCAGCTTTATTATTACGCAATCATTTACCGACTGAAAATGAAAAATCCTCGGTCGATAAAATTGATTTTCGGAAGCAGTAATTGATCTTGCCATTTTTTTGTTCTTGTCAACCTTTGTTATTTGCTCGTGATATCTTGTTCACGGTAGATCTTTATCTCTACCTATGCCAAACAATCATCACCTCGCAGGTTTATTCTTATGTAATCACTTACCGACTGAAAACGAAAATTCCTCGATCGATAGAATTAATTTTCGGAAATAATAATTGAGCGTAACGTTACAGCATCTCTCTGGAACGATGAATAGATTTTTTGGTTTGGATTAACTTTTACTTGTAAGAAATTATACATATGTAATGCATTCGAATTTTTTGTATGAAAATTCGTTTGAACCGAACGATTTTTTCTCCAGAAATTTTATCGACAATTGTTAAAACACCCGAACTTCGGGAAGCCTGAAATCTTCTCGGAACATCCTGATTCAATTATTTGAAACTATTCCACGTCAACTAATTTATTTCTTCTTGACTTGAATTTTTTTTTCGTCACGAAAGTGAAACGCAGTTTTTTGCTATAAATCTAATTGCACGACTAGCAATAAAGAATCGGTAAAACTTTCCACATCAACAAACTTGAAAACTTCGTGGGTGGAACGATAATTCACCAACGACCTTAAGGTATCACCGTAGTAATGAAAACCGGTCGAGAAAAAAGAAAAATCGATGAATCGATATTTCAAAATCGTATCGAACAGATTATAACCGACATCTTACCCATAATTCTTTTTCAAGGAACGATAAAGCATCGTTTCTTTTTTCTCCCCGCCCCGAAAATCCTTAATCACTTTTTAACGCGCTCATTTTCAATTGCTTTAAAATTATTTCGGCATACCCGAAAAACCGCGAGTCTCGTCCAGCAGCCACTGCGGCAGAACTCGCTGAATTTACTGCCTCGTACAGGCAAATTCGGTACGCAATTAGCCACGTTTATTGTCCATGCGTTACACGCGGAGGAAGCAGCAAATAACTGGGTAAAATTTTTATACAAAAAATTCCCGGTAAGCAATAAATTCATCCCCTAATAGGCCTAATACTTTATTATTTCGCTTCAAACTTCGCGTTACTCGGATTAATTTTTAATTTTATTAAAAAAAAAAAAAAAAAAAAAACTAACAAGCATGATAATTCTTGCGTAACAATTGTACGAAAAATTGTCAGAGTATCTTTGCCCAAGTTTATTTCACTTCGGTCAGTTTTATTGCGTGTGATTCTTTGGTTCGTCTTGTTTGTTTTCAGCCGCTCCTTTGTCACGAAAACCAAGAATCACCATCGCGCTGGGCAAAAACGGCACTTCGATATTTCGTTCAACGAAATTCCTCCGCCGCGAAGAATTCGCTCGCGAGCAATTTACTACCCACCTACCTAGCAGTCGCGAGGGGGATCCGCATCCCGGTCCTTCGGCAAAAATTCCTAGTCCTTGTTGCTGCTCCCTTCCTCCTCCAAACGCACGCGATTCCGGTTTAAGCCTTCCGCGAAAATCGGCGACAAGCATAACGTAATAAAACAAGATCGTCAAATCGGTCAATTGATTCGTAACTTTTACATACGAAATTCAAACACCATTTGAATAGTCAATTGCGGTAGGATTGATTTCCTTTGTTCTGTTTTGACACTGGGCCCAAATACCCCAGGAAATAATAACCCAAACAAAAGCAAGCCACGCAAAAATAATCCATTTGAAGGCACATTTGAATATCACGTTTCAAATTTGATTCAATTTAATGTAATTTAATATTTTGTAAATTTTTTTTTCATGGGTTATTTTTAGCTTGGATTTTGCTGCGTTGGTTATTTTTCTCTCGAGTTAATTTCGTTTAAGTTTATTTTTGCCTTGGATTATTTTTGTCTTGGATTATTTTTTTTTTCGGGTTATTTTTGTCTTGAATTATTTTTGTACAGGTTATTTTTCTCTCAAGTTATTTTTGCTTCAGTTTATTTTTGCCTTGGATTATTTGTCTTTGGATTACTTTTGTCACGGGTTATTTTTGTCTTGGATTACTTTTTGCCTTCGATTAATTTTGTCTTGGGTTATTCTTGTTTGGGTTATTTTTGTCTTGGATTATTTTTGTTTAGGTTATTTTTGCTCGGGTTCAATTTTGCCGTGGATTATTTCTGTTTTTATTATTTTTGTTTCGGTTATTCGTGTCTTGGATCTTATTTGGTGGATTAGTCTCGTCTCTATTTATTCGGTGTCCAAAGTCAATGATTAAAACTGTCATTATTTTGACGTTTAGGGCCTTGTGGGGGGGGGGGGGGGGGGGGGGACTTCTCAGAATTCAATTACGATGAAAAACTGCATGGACAACGGTCAAGAAATAAGAACAAAACATAATTATTATAAGATAAGTAATTAATCGGAAAATTGGCCAAAGACAATTCCAGGCGAATAACAAATCGGAAAAGACGAATCGTGATCGATGCTATTTTTAATCAATTTTATTTTTGTCTCCAGTCGTTTTTGTACGAGTTATTTTTAAACGGTATATTAACGTCAGTCATCTCTGTTACCAATTCGTCACGTTGCCAGTCAAGTCACGGATACGCAAAACGAAAATGTGCAGATAAATTGAAAACCGAACTATCTCGAATTTTGTTTTTTTCTGTTTTTTACGTTTCCTTTTTCTTATTTCCGATTTCGCTGCGTCGTCCTCGTTTCGTTCAACGAATTCATTCGACAGTTAGGACTCACCTGAAACTCGCTCACACCTCGCGTAATACGTAACCACGGGCAGCATCGTCGTGCACGCACTGCAAAGAGCGTTGGATAATTAATTTATTCTTTGCTAATCTTTTCGAAATAAAACGAAAACAAATTTATATGCAAATTCGCGGCAGCGCGAGGCGAGTAATTAATGGTCGGACGTTGGTACCTACCAACCTACCTTGCAAAATGTACGTACAACGATATCGCACAATTCTGAAACACAGTTTCATATTCACCGCGGTACCGGCGAGGTCAACCGTGTCTGCAGGATAACGAGAACGGAGTGAAAAAAAAAAAAAAAAAACAGACACGCCGAGAATCAAAATTTAGTAACTAACGGAAGGGTTTCTATTTTTTCATTCCTTTCTTTCTCATTTTCGTAATCGGTTGTACGACTGTGATAAATCACTTGGATGACAAAAATCCGTGGATAAATTTACGAAAGTCCCGTGAAATCGGTCGAACAACTCTCAAACTCCCGTGAAATCTTTAAAACGTATAATCGATTACACAAAGTACTGCGAGGCTTCGTTAAATCTGCGGTAAGGTCTTTGAATATCGTATAATCGGTGCCGCGTGAAATTGTTTGAAATCCGTGAAATCTTGCAGTGAATTCAGAAAAATTTTCAATTACCACGTATTATAAATAGGCACAGGATTCATCAAAGTTGCGACTATGAATTATAAACTCGTTTCGGTGATAATTGTAAGTTTGTGAAGATTTCTGTTGCTTTGAAATTCGCACAGGTTGATATGACATTATTTTTTTCTGCCGAAACAAGATCTGAACGACGTTTTGAGATCAAAATATCTCAAGATCCTATCGTGATGGAAAAAAACAGGCAACACGATGATGTTCGGGGTAAAAAAATGTGTCGAAAATACGTGAACTCGATTGTTCATCGGTTTATCGAAAAAATTTTGCAAGGTTGTGAGTCAACTTTTATAACAAGTTGGTGTTCTACAGTTATACGAATCTGAAATCTGATTTCAGAAACTCAATATGGCGGCAGAAAATTTCAAATTTGATCGAATACGGTCAAAAAACTCTGTGCACGGGTTTTCGGGGTCGCTGATTGGATTCGCTGTACTGAATTTTCAATATCTGATTTCAGACTCGTAATCAGCGACCCCAAAAACCCCTTGACAGAGTTTTTTCTCCTGACGCGATCGAATTTGAAATTTTTGTTGGCCGTATTGGATCCGCCATCTTGAATTATTGAAATTCGATTTCAGATTCGTAATCGGCGATCCCGAAAACTCATAATTTAGGTGAAACATGTAGAGAGTAGTAATTTTCTTGGAAACGAATTATTTCTTCAATTTTCGCGTTCTTTTTTTTTTATCCATCGATTTGTTGCTTACAACAATAATTCACATCGTACCGCAATAACAAGTCTCGATTATCTAAAACCTATTCGTACTTTTATACTGTCAGAAATGGCAAATAACCGCAAAGAAATAAGTTGAAAATTTCTCTGAATATAGAAAAAAGAAAAATAAAATTTAAACGTATACCACAACGACTGAAAGGGTTAAATATTTCATCAAGGCCGCGAGCAATCTTGAAACGTTTATAATCCTGAATTCTCCTTGCCGCTCGTAATTCCTGTTTGAATTCTCGAATCTTCAGCCCTCTCCCTGTTTCTTTTCCCCAACAACTTTTGACAATTTTGACAAGCGCGAAAGATTCGAGGGCAAAGACGTGAAGATGCTAGCCTGGGATTCGGCGAAGAGGCGAGTAAGAAGAAGAGGAATAAAAGGACGAGGATGAGGACGAGGAGAAGTAGGAGGAGGAGGAGGAAGAGGAGGAGGACCGCCCACGCGGCTGGATATAGTAAAATCGTTGATTGTTGTTACCACGAAGAAGATTCGCACGTGTAAATCAGCCCGGAGGCGATTTTCTTTATTTGGCACATGTTCCTCAGCCTTTCCGCATCGCGCGATGCATCCTGGGCCTGAAATATATGGCCGGGTGTGTTAATACGGCATTTAATCGACGATGTGTGGGTCCAACACCGCCGCCGCCGCGTATCTTCTCTAGAACCTAATTATGAATTATTACTTTGAATAACCTACGCGTCAGCTTTTTACTCCCACCGCCATATCTCCGATCCACGATCCCTTCCAACTTTCTTCCGACCATTTGCATCCTCCTGCGTCGTTTCGTCTACATCGAAAACTAACCGAGATCTCTTAAAAATTTCGAGATTCTCCGGCATCGTAAGGATTTCGCTAAACTTCGATTCGCAATTGCTCGATCTTTTTTTCTTTTTTTTTTTTTTGGTCTTTTATTCTCCCTTCGTCGATTAATCGGCTCTTTCGTTCGATTAATTTTTCAAACAATGGATAGATAAAATGAAAACTAATCGAAGGGGTTGATTAATCGATTACCCCCCCTCCCCCCCTCACACCAACAAAAAGAAGAGCACAGAAGACCAATAAAAATGGCCGACCATTCGATTTTTCTATTCGACCGATCGATAGATTAATCGTCCATTTCGATTAATTTTTTGTTATGATTAATCGATTGATTGACCTCTTCAATTAGTCATTTCTTCGGCTGATCGAAGTCGTGATTTCATAGGATTTCACTTGAACTTTTAGTAGGTACATGTATAATGTACACATCTCAGAGGATTTTAACAATATCTTCAGATCCAGGGATTTGGGTAAAATTTTTAGGTCAGACTAGAAAATTTCACGGGATGATCCTAAATTTTATTTACAACCGAAAAATTGTTGAGAATTTCAATGTTCAATCTCCATATTTCGGTTTCAAGATACTTAATCGCCAAGTATCTGAGAATCAGTATAAGCTTCGGGTTCTTACAATTTCATAATTTTTTTTTTTTGTTTGTTTTTGTTTACTCAAAGTTTAAAAAAAAAGTGCACTGAAAATTCTTTCACATTTTCTTAAAGTTACAATGACAATCGAATATACGTTAAAACTTGAAAACTTTTTAAGCTTCGTTGACTATAATTCTCGAATATAATAAAGTATTCAGGCACATCACGCATAGACGAACATAATCGAGCGAGTAAAAACTAGAGAAAATACCATCCTTTCTGTAAATCCGCATGAAATACAACAAAGTCCTGTACACGAAGGTATAAAACCGCGTAGAACGCAGGTTGTACAATACAACCGTGTAAAAAGGTCGTGCAGTTTTTCTTTCCCGAAGTGGACGAGGAAATCCTTGCGATATTTATATGCGTTTGTTCATACGCGAAAACATATCTTCTTTTTCCCCTGTTACGTCCCTTTCTACACATTATAGCGAAAAAATTCTCTCTCCTCTGGAGATACCTTTGCATCGTTATATTTCACGTCGCGTTTATTAAAATTCACGTGTACGCATGATACGTATACATATCCGTAGTAGAATTAAATTTTGATCTCAATATTTTGACCTATCGCAAAAACAAAAATCAAGTAAACTAGAAAACTGAAAAAGAAAATAAAATATACCGGGACAATCTCTTGAGACTTGAAAATCAACCGCGCATGCGCCAAATAATTGAACATCATTGGTCGGCGAAATCTTCCCGCAGCGATACTTTTGTCTTGCGATACAGGCCGGCCAACCTATGCAAAATGTCTACGTTTTCAATTTTCAAAGAGCGTAAGCATTGAATTCCGACCGTTCTTCGAAGAATCAACTTTCCGACCCAACAACAAACGCCTTTCAAACCTTTCCGAGTCTCTGCCTCAATTATTCGATATTCTAACCTCGAAAATTCGTATCAACTACGTCGCCGCGAGAAACAGAGTTTGACAGCTGAAACTCGGGATGGCCAGCCTGCCGATAAAACTCGCGCATGCGCAGTTCATTTTCAACTTTCGAGAGATTGTCACGGTATACGCTATCTAACGGCTGCGTTACGGTTTGTCTGATCAAACTAGCGAAAGGACGATGGACCGAGAGAAATATAAAACAAAAAAAAAAGAAAAAGTAATAAAAAAGGAGAAAGGGAATACGGTGAAAGAAAATGAATGAAACGAAGAAACAAAACTGACTTGGGATGGGAGGGGGAGGATTTTATTCTATACCACGAGTATATATAAATACAAGGAATTATATATCGGGCTCGTTTTACAGCCTTCTGGTGATCGGTGTGACATCCGTGTCACGGCGTTTGCCCCGCGTAATATATGTAATCCTTAACGTGAGACGAGATAAAAATCTGACAAATGAGCGGACCTACATGGAAAGGCTATCGAATTCTCGACTACCGGCTGTCTCTCCTTCGCATTATAGGCATACCTGCAGGGTTATGACTACCGATACCTGCGAAACAACTACCACCACCTCCACCCCTCTCTTTCCCTCTCTTTCTCTCTTAATTCCCATCATGGCCATGCTATTTTATCATGACCGTTGCACCACGAGCAGCTGGGAGTAATCAAGCCGGTCAGCGTCAGAAATTTGTACCTAACCACTTTTTTTCTCTCTCTATCTCTCTCTCTCTCTCTCTCTCTCTCTCTCTCTCTCTCTCTCTCCTCGCTCTCTCCTCTCTCTCTTCTCTCTCTCTCTCTCTCTCTCTCTCTCTCTCTCTCTCTCTCTCTCTCTCTCTCTCTCTCTCCTCTCTCTCTCTCTCTCTCTCTCTCTCTCTCTCTCTCTCTCTCTCTCTCTCTCTCCTCTCTCTCTCTCTCTCTCTCTCTCTCTCTCTTCTTCGTGTTGTACATGTGTGTGTTCGTGTGTCGTGTGTGTGTTTTCTTTTTTTCATTCCACCGATTTTTTTCATCATTTCACAACACGTCACTTCAGGACCCTCATTACACGCGCGATCAGACATGTCAGAAGATCTTTGAGCACGGAGGCTTCTGATACTAAATAAGACACGCGTGACTGGAAGGATTTTTTTTTCCATCTCGTTCGCTTTCTTTTTTGATAACAAAGTCATTTTACATGATCGTCAAGATTTTTTAGACCTGAGGATTTTTTTTTCTCTTCACCGTTCGCTAATTATCATTTTAAAATTAAGATTAACTAGTTTTTGAATCACCCTCGATCGAGTTTGTTATTTTTTTTTTCATGTCTCAATTTTTTTTTTTTTTTCAATGTCACTCTTCTGATAAATTGTCCCTCACTTACTGTGTAACGTTTATTACGAATCTCATTTTTTTATAATTCGAAAACAAAAAAAAGGAGCGAACAAACTTGGGAAAAAAACGTCAAGTGGTAAATAAATTCCTGTCGTTTGACAGTTTGTTGCGAACGATGAGATTCAGTTTCGATCATCGTGCAGAAGATAATTCTGAAATTCTTTTCCAAACGGTACCGAACCATGTTTTATTTTTTTTTTTTTTTCCACGGCACGAATTCA